>NW_027256886.1:1312026-1634526 GCF_029215685.1 Pituophis catenifer annectens | reverse complement strand
GCAGCACAAAGCTACTTTTACTTTCTATTCCTTTTTTTTTAAAAAAAAACCTCAGATTTGGAGGAACCTGAGGATGGAAAGCAGGCAAAATAACTAGTTTTATAGAGACGGAGAATGCGGCATTTTTAAACCAGGCAGCAAAAATTAACCGAATCACCATAAAAGCTTCATTTTTAATGGCACAACAGGCAGGCTAAAGCCTGCGGCGCAGAATAATGGGACAAATATTCTCACCCTGTTAGGTATATTAATGCAATACAAGAAGAAGGGGGAATATGCAATTCCTTGCAGAAAATAAAATCCTAACTACAAGTATTCCTTACAACGGTTCATTTAGTGACCATTTGAAGTTGCAATGGCAGTGAAAAAAATGGACTTACGACCCTTTTTTCACACTCAGGACCATTGCAGCCTCTCCGTGGTTACGTGAATAAAATTCAGATGCTCGGCCACTGACTCGTATTTATGACAGCTGCAGTGTCCCAGAGTCACGTGATCCCATTTTGCGACCTCCTGACTGCAAAGTCCACGGGGAAGCCGTATTCACTTAACAACCAACTGTCTCACTTAGCAGCATAAATTTTGGGTTCAGTTGTGGTCGTACGTTGAGGACTATATGTAGAGAATTAGAGTTAGAAAATTTCAACGCTCTTATAGGTTATGGTGCAGGGGTATTGAAATGTAAAATTTGTTACTACCGGTTCTGTGTGCGTGGCTTGGTGGGGTGGGGGGTAATGTGACTGGGTGGGCATGGCCAACTTTTTTTTTTTTTAACTTTTCAAAGTATTTTTTCTAATGCTTTGAAAAGCCTCTGGCGATCAGGCAACTCAGCTGGGATCGTCAGAGACTTTTCAAAGCATTTTTTTTTACCACCTCTTCGCCCAAGAGGTTGCAGAAAAAAATGCTTTTAAAAGCCTCTGATGATCCCAGCTGAGCCGCGCGATCATCAGAGGCTTCTTTTTTCTTTTAAAAGCATTTTTTTGTTGGAAGAGGTTGTAGAAAAAAATGCTTTTAAAAGTAAAAAAAAAGCCTCTGATGATCGTGCGGCTCAGCTGGGCATGATGGGGGGGGGAGACACGCAGGGATTTTTGCTACTGGTTCTCCGAACCACCTGCCGTCATCGCTACCGGATCGGGCGATCCGGTCCGAACCGGGAGCATTTCACCCCTGTTACGGTGGTTTCATTTGTAATTTGCCTTTGTTTATGGCAAATGTCAACAGATAGGTGCAATGTATGAGCCTGTGTGTGTGTTCCTCTCTTTTCAAACCTCATAACAACAGCCCTGTGAGGTAGGCTGGGCTGATGAGAGAGGGAAAGAAACAGGCTCAGCACCCAGGGATCTTCGGTGATGACCCAGGACAAGGCACGAAGGCCACACAGCTGTTCTGCCCCAGCTACGGATCCCAGAGAATGCAGCGCACACAAACTATGAACCAAACTCAATTTATTTCCAAACGTAGTTTTTTTTACAAACGCAGGCTGTTAACTAAAACGTTCTTAACAACCTGCCAGAAATTCCACAGATAAGATAGAGTCTTACAAGAGTTGGCAGAAAGCCCAGAAGCCAGGTTTGCAGAGAAAAATCCAAACTCAATGATCAGCGAACGAACATGCGTTGTTTCCTGCAGTTTTTTACAAGCTGTGTGCAAACTTAAATAGGCTAAGGGAGTGGCCAATTAGCCCCAAGCCTTACTCTCGAGGAGACCTCCTCCTGAGTAACCACTCCTGCCTTTTGGCAGATCTGCGTGCCCGTGCATTGAGAAGAGGCTCCTCCACTTCATCCTCTGCTCTTAAAGGAGACTCTGGAGGTTCTGAAGGCCCTGGCTGAATCCCTGCCTCTGGCACCACATCTTCTCCAGCCTCCTCGCTGTCCGACTCGAGTGCCGGCTGCCCAGGCTGCTGGCGTGACACCACAACAGCCTCCTCGTCGTCGGGATCAGCAACAATCTGCGCAGGTTTCTGGCGGGCCACAACAACCGCCAGCTGAGAGTTCAAACGCCCTTTTAATGCTCCAAATTTCCCCAAACGCTCCCAAGTTTTTCGCAAGTCCCAGAGCAAAGCACACACACACACACACACACACAGCAGCTTCTGGCTGCACGCAATCCAGCATAACAAAGAAACAGGGAAACGAGTCCACGAAGCAAGGAAGAAGCAAGCAGTCCTGCAAACTGCAAACGTCTTCAACGGCACACAAAACTTTACAAATTCAGCATTTGTTCCTGACAAACGCCCCTCCCCACAGCGTCTCCTTAAGTCTCAATCCCCAGGTGTGCCTTGTGAAGAGGGGTGGGGCGCTCTCCTCTTGAATCGTCGGGTCAGCCTGCACTGTTCCCACCTTCTCTCCACTCTCCATGCTCGGGGATCAGGAGGGGGCGGTCCTTGCTCATTGCCTGAGCTCCATCGCTCCTCATTGCCACTTTCGCTCTCTCTCGATCATCCTGCCCATTTCTCCCTGCTAACAAGCCGACCGAATCCTGAGGGTGTTGTGGCTCCGTTGCCTGAGCCTGGGTTAATGACAGATGCAGACTCTGAGAGTTGGCAAGGCCTTCCTCTCTAGGACCCTCCTCTCTGGCAATGCCTCCAGAGGACACCGAAGGCCAAACGATAGGCTCAGAGCCAATCACATCCCCGCAGCCACAGGTGGACAGCAACGAGGAAGATAAGTGCTGGCTGGACCCTCGACAGAGGCGCAGGGAGAAGCATGCACAGCAGAGGGGAAGGCGTGCCAGAGATTAGCTGAGTCACTGGACCACACCCCACAGGGTATAAATGTGGGTGTGGTGGCCGGTTCAGTTTGTGATGAGCAAAAACTGGAAATAATCCATGATCTCTGCGTTACTGGACTTTGCCTGCTTTATCGGACTGCATTTGGATTAATCCTTGTATTGTTGAAACTCTGCCTGTTTTATCGGAATGCTTGCAGTCTAATCTTTGTTTTGTGTGAGTAAAGTCTGAATTGGCAACTAGCCACTGGGTTGCTGCCAGCTTTATCATCAAAGAGTTTTGTCGTGTGGCTTATTAACTCCGGGCCGTCTGTGGGGGTGTGTGCGTGGTACGGGGACAGAACAGAGGGGTCCTGGGCTGCCTCAGCCTGCTCCTCCCCACATTCCTCCGAAGCCCACAAAGCCGCCCCCTCGATCTCCTTTGGCTCCAGCTCCAGCTGGTCCTCTTCCCCAGATACAGGTTCCGACAGGAGCATGACATCATCTATGGTTGAAGAGGGATTTAAACTGAGAATAATGGCTGTAGCATCTAACAATACAAGGAGTCCTCAACCTCTGTTTAGTGACCGTTCCAAGTAACAACGGCCCTGGAAAAAAGTGAACTTGTGACGGTTGTTCACCGTTGCAACATCCCCAGGATCAGGTGATCAAAATTTGTAAGCTCGGCAACTGGCTTGTACCTCTCCCCTCTCCCCGCACAGTCTCCTGTTTGAGCAAGGGGTTGGACTAAAAGATCTCCAAGGTCCCTTCCAGCTGTGATTCTGATCCATTGAAAAAAGTTGTAGAACTGGGCGCGATCACGAGGTGTGCCATTTAACAACCAATGTGACTTACGATTGAAATTGCAAGTTCAGTTACGGTCGTAAGTCGAGGAGTATCTGTATGGGGGATTCAAGCTTGAAAGACCAGGCGATTTAATTGGCAGCCAAACTTTCAAGAACTGTGTCCAATTCGTGAAAATAATAAGCCTTTATAATGTGACCTCCCTTCGCCTCCACCGAATCCTAATCCAACCCTGGTTAAAACGAACGAGTAAAAATTAGCAGCCTTAAATTTGATTTAATTGCATCTCCATTAAATTTCATTGCAGGCTCCGTGCGATTCCTCTCTGGTTGGGTTATTTAATCTTTATTTTCCTTCTGCTACGTAATGATAGCTTCAGCAAGTCACTGGAAGCCTCAGGCGAAACACCTCTGGCAGATACCCAAAAATTGCAAAAGGGAGATTTGAAGAGACAAAGAGGCTTAGATTAAGCCTCTTTGTTATTATTATTATTTTCCAAAGCACCAAAGGGCAAGACAAGAAACGATGGATGGAAACTAATCAAGGAGAGAAGCAACCTGGAATTAAGGAGAAACTTCTTAACAGTGAGGATAATTAACCAGTGGAACAGCTTGCCACCAGAAGTTGTGGGTGTTTTTAAGAAGAGATTGGAGAACCATTTGTCTGGAATTGTATAGGGTTTCCCACTTGAGCTCAGCTCTTCTCTTCTCTTCTCTTCTCTTCTCTTCTCTTCTCTTCTCTTCTCTTCTCTTCTCTTCTCTTCTCTTCTCTTCTCTTCTCTTCCCTTCCCTTCCCTTCCCTTCCATTCTATTCATTTTCTATATTCTATTCTATTCTATTCTATTCTATTCATTTTCTATATTCTATTCTATTCTATTCTATTCTATTCTATTCTATTCTATTCTATTCATTTTCTATATTCTATTCTATTCTATTCTATTCTATTCTATTCATTTTCTATATTCTATTCTATTCTATTCTATTCTATTCTATTCTATTCTATTCTATTCATTTTCTATATTCTATTCTATTCTATTCTATTCATTTTCTATATTCTATTCTATTCCGTTCCGTTCCGTTCCGTTCTATTCTATTCTTCCCTTCCCTTCCCTTCCCTTCTATTCATTTTCTATATTCTATTCCATTCCATTCCATTCCATTCCATTCCATTCCATTCCATTCCATTCCATTCCATTCCATTCTATTCTATTCTATTCTATTCTATTCTATTCTATTCTAGTCATTTTCTATATTCCATTCCATTCCATTCCATTCCATTCCATTCCATTCCATTCCATTCCATTCCTCTCTTCTCTTCTCCTCTCCTCTCCTCTCCTCTCCTCTCCTCTCCTCTCCTCTCCTCTCCTCTCCTCTTCTCTTCTCTTCTCTTCCCTTCCCTTCCGTTCCCTTCCCTTCCCTTCCCTTCCATTCTATTCATTTTCTATATTCCATTCCATTCCATTCTATTCTATTCTATTCATTTTCTATATTCTATTCTATTCTATTCTATTCTATTCATTTTCTATATTCTATTCTATTCCGTTCCGTTCCGTTCCGTTCCGTTCTATTCTATTCTTCCCTTCCCTTCCCTTCCCTTCTATTCATTTTCTATATTCTATTCCATTCCATTCCATTCCATTCCATTCCATTCCATTCCATTCCATTCCATTCTATTCTATTCTATTCTATTCTAGTCATTTTCTATATTCTATTATTCCATTCCATTCCATTCCATTCCATTCCATTCCATTCCATTCCTCTCTTCTCTTCTCCTCTTCTCTTCTCTTCTCTTCTCTTCTCTTCTCTTCTCTTCTCTTCTCTTCTCTTCTCTTCTCTTCCCTTCCCTTCCCTTCCCTTCCCTTCCCTTCCCTTCCCTTCCCTTCCATTCTATTCATTTTCTATATTCCATTCCATTCCATTCTATTCTATTCTATTCATTTTCTATATTCTATTCTATTCTATTCTATTCTATTCTATTCTATTCTATTCATTTTCTATATTCTATTCTATTCCGTTCCGTTCCGTTCCGTTCTATTCTATTCTTCCCTTCCCTTCCCTTCCCTTCTATTCATTTTCTATATTCCATTCCATTCCATTCCATTCCATTCCATTCCATTCCATTCCATTCTATTCTATTCTATTCTAGTCATTTTCTATATTCTATTCCATTCCATTCCATTCCATTCTATTCTATTCTATTCTATTCTATTCTATTCTATTCTAGTCATTTTCTATATTCTATTCCATTCCATTCCATTCCATTCCATTCCATTCCATTCCATTCCATTCCATTCCTCTCTTCTCCTCTCCTCTCCTCTCCTCTCCTCTTCCCTTCCCTTCCCTTCCCTTCTCTTCCCTTCCCTTCCCTTCCCTTCCCTTCCCTTCCCTTCCCTTCCCTTCCATTCTATTCATTTTCTATATTCCATTCCATTCCATTCTATTCTATTCTATTCATTTTCTATATTCTATTCCATTCCATTCCATTCCATTCCATTCCATTCCATTCCATTCCATTCCATTCCTCTCTTCTCCTCTCCTCTCCTCTCCTCTCCTCTTCCCTTCCCTTCCCTTCCCTTCCCTTCCCTTCCCTTCCATTCTATTCATTTTCTATATTCCATTCCATTCCATTCTATTCTATTCTATTCATTTTCTATAGACTGGAGACTGGACAGTCACTGGTCTGAAATGCTACAGGATCTCCTTCTTGAGCAGGGGGCTAGTCTAGAAGACCTCTAAGGTCCCTTCCAGCTCGATTCTGATTCTGATTCTCTTCCTCTCTTTAAATCTCCCTTCTTCAATTTGAATTAGCTGAATTTGAAATGTGCAATTTCTATTTCTGAAGATTGGTAAAGATCGCTCCTTGGTATTTCGTACGATATACATCCATTAGAAGTAGATAGGATTGTCCAAGCTTTAAGCTTGGCCGGAGCCCCTCTGAGAGGCTAGGCTCCTGAGCATAAGCAGAGTGCAGAAAGGATGCTGAGTAAACAAGAGGCCCCATTACAGCTAATCCTCAATTTACAACAGTTTATTTAGTGCCCCGACAACAGTGAAAAAAGTGACTTATGACCGTTTTTCACACTTACGACCATTGCTGCATCCCTATCGTCACGTGATCAAAACTCAGATGCTTGGCAGCTGACTCATACTTATGACGGTTGCAGTGTCACGGGGTCGTGTGATATCCTTTTGCGACCTTCCGACAAGCAAAGTGAATAGGGAAGCCAGATTCCCTAAAATATTTGGTTGCTAAGTGAGACAATCGTTAACTTCATTTTGCCCCATTTTACAACTTTTCTTGCCACATTTGTTGAGCGAACCATTGCAGTTATTAAGTTAGCAACACGGTTGTTAAGTGAATCCAGCTTCCCCCTGGACTTCGCTTGTCATAAGGTCGCAAAATGGGATCGCGGAGACACTGCCACCGTCATAAATGTGAGTCAGTTATCAAGCATCTGCATGTAAATCATGAGACCCTGGGGATGCTACAATGGTCGTAAGTGGGAAAAACGTTACGTTCATAAATCACTTTTGTCCGGGATGTCGTAACTTCGAATGATCATTGAATGAACTGTTATAAGTCGAGGACTGCCTGTTACAACATTTTCTACGGAATGTTCAAACAATGTTCAAGTTGATGACTTGAATTCTCTAAAATATCTGGGATCATTTTTTCTCGTAACATGCGGTATCTTTATAAACGCCTTTTAAATGGCATTTGTTCTGCCCCAGCTACGGACCCCAAATAACGCAGCACACACAAACTCTATACAAAGCTTATTTTGCTCAAATAACTTAGTCTTTATCAACCAAAGGCTGTTTAATAAACTGTTTTAACAGCCTACCAGAATTCTAAGATAAGGTAATCACCATCTTACTAGAGTTGGCAGAAAGCCCAGAAACAATTTTGCAGAGAATCCAGACGCGAAGGAGATTGAACTAAAGTTGTTCCCTGCAAATTGCTTCAGTCGGCGTTCCTCCTTAAATAGGCTAAAGGAGTGGCCAATTAGCCCCAAGTCTTACTCTCGAGGAGACCTCCTCCTGAGGAGCCACTCCTGCCTTTTGGCAGCTCTGCGCGTCCGTGCATTGAGAAGAGGCTCCTCCTCTTTGTCCTCTTCACTTATGGGAACTTCTGGAGGTTCTGAAGGTCCTGGCTGGATCCCTGCCTCTGGTACCACACCTTCTCCAGCCTCCTCATTGTCTGACTCGAGCGCCAGCTGCACAGGCTGCTGGCGCAGCACCACACCAGCCTCCTCACTGTCGGAATCAGCTACAGGCCACTGATGGGCCACAACAGCATTGCTAGATAGTTGAAACTACCCAGAAGTCTACAGACAGAAAATAAACGTGGTAAAAGTCAATAAAAATCCATGATTGCTATATATATTTTAGAGACAGATTGCATTAAATTCCTTTAGAGATTTTAAACTAATTGGCAAGCGAACGATCACATTTTGACGGTGGTGGTTTTCGCTTCCTCCGTAGTGAGCGTGGAGAATTAGATTTTTTCCTGCTTTTCAATTATACCACTGTGGATAAGATTTTAATTTCTCTTTTCCGTCGGAATTAAGATGAAATTGAAAATGTACTACTGTGGACGGTGCCGGAGAGTTATTCGCCGAAACGTTTAAAATCCTGTCAAGCAGTTTGTTTAGTGACTGTTTGTCAGGTAGGCCTCCTTTCAGTACTCAAGAAAGAAAAAACCCGACTCCATTTTCATAGAGAAAGGTACTTTTACTGAGTATGAACTGAATGGAACCAAAGAAAAGCAAGGTCTGAGGCAATAGGCGCAAAAATTATATAAAGAAAACATCCTTAAAACCCTCCCCCCAAGGGTCCAGTCAGGATTATCCAATCCACATCTACCCAAGGGGTCATGTGGGGTGCAGCTTCCGATGGCTCCATCCTTCTGGTTGTCAGCACTTCAAGCTGCATTTACTCTAGTGCTGACATAAGAAGGAAAAGTGGAGGCGTCTGGAAAGGGACGTTTGACTTTTCACCTACTTATTTTCCCTGGAGATAATATCCCCTAGGAGATGGGATGGGAGGGGGGAAATTCCTTTGAGCTGGAGCAGTAGATTAGGGGTAGAGTGACTTGGAAGATGGCCAATGAGTGCAGGGGAGTGGGGAACGGAAAGGGAGGGTTTTGAGGCTGGAAGTCAGTGTTGGCTTCGATGGAGTCGGGTTTTAGAATGTCGTGCTTAATAAATAGGAGTTTTTCTTCAAAGACTTTGTTTGAAATGCAATTTATTTGAGACGACCTCGAAACTTGACACTGGTATGCCAGGACGGTTGACCTTGACTGGTTATCAGCGCATCTCCCAGCTGCAGAGAAACGCTGAGGGAAAACTTTCTCCAATTCGCTCCACCAGCTCACTTCCCCCCTCCCAACTATCCAGACATCTCCCCCCTCCCCCCTGTTTCAATGACAGCCGTAGCAAGCAAGTAGTATAAAAGCGGAGGGTGACGCCATTCGAAGGTACAACGGCTCTGAAAAAAACGACTTACGGCCGTTGTTCACATTGATGACCGCATCCCCATGGTCACGTGATCAAAATTCAGAGGCTTGGCGACTGACACACCTTAATGACGGTTGCAGCGTCCCAGGGTCACATGACCCCCTTTCGCGATCTTCGGACAAGCAAAATAAGTGAGGAAACCCTTAACAACAGTGTGACCCAGAGGTGGGATTCACTTACCTTCCCTACCGGTTTGTAAAAACGAGCGCACGCACACACGCGCTGGCTTCGTTCGCACGTGCCACCTCTGCGCATGCGCACGGCCTTCTGCGCATGCTCAGTAGTTGCGCATTACATCCGGGCGGGTGGGCGGAGCTTCCCACAGTCGCCGCTACCGGTTCGTGCGATCCGGAGAGAACCGGCTGAATCCCACCACTGGACCAGTTCAGGCGAACCGGTAGTTCCGATGATCAGCTGGCCCCGCCCACCTGCCTTAGAAGGTAAGCAGCTGAGCTTCAAATTGCTGTATTTTGAATGCGTTAGGCGTGCGTGCGCTCACCGAACCGGTTGTTAAACTGGTCGCAGCCCACCACTGCGTGTGACTAACTTAACAACGGCAGTGATTCCAGTGGTGGGTTGCTCCCGGTTCGGTCCGGTTCTATAGTAAAACCAGCGGGGCCATGACGTCATCATGGGTGACCTGTGCATGCGCAGAAGCTTCTGCGTGCGCCCTCCCGCTGTGAACCAGTAGTAAAGCAGGGGTGGGTTCTAAAAATTTTTACTACCGGTTCTATTTGTAAAAGCATATTTGAAAGAGAGAGAAAACTGCAAAAGCATCGCGTGGAACGCTTAAGAATACTCCTCACATCCACTCTCCTTCTGCCCTATTCCAACGGTCACTAAATGAATGGCTGTGTGAGTCGAGGAACACCTGTATTTAAAAGGATTCTTGAATGTTGACTGGGGAATTCTGGGAGTTGAAGTCCACACGTCTTAAAGCAGCCAAAGTTGGGAAATCCTTGCTCTATTAGTCATTCATTAGAATTAGAATAGAATAGAGCTGGAAGAGACCCTGGAGGTCTTCTAGTCCACCCCTCTTCTCAAGCAGGAGGCCCTATATCATTTCAGACAGGTGGCTGTCCAATCTCTTCTTAAAAAATTCCAGGTATGGAGCGCCCACAATTTCTGGTGGCAAGCTGTTCCACTGGTTAATTGTTCTCACTGTTAGGAAGTTTCTCCTTAATTCTAGGTTGCTTCTCTCCTTGATTGGTTTCCATCCATTGCTTCTTCTCCTGCCTTCAGGTCAGTGGTGAAAGGTAACATTTATTACTACCAGTTCTGTGGCCGTGGCTTGGTGGGGGTGGGTGTAACGTGACTGGGTGGGCGTGGCCAACTTTATTTTTTATTTTTTACTTTTAAAAGCATTTTTTCTACAACCTCTTCGGCCGAAGAGGTTGCAGAAAAAAAAGATGCTTTTAAAAGCCTCTGACGATCAGGCAACTCAGCTGGGATCGTCAGAGGCTTTTAAAAGCATTTTTTTCTAGACCCTCTAGGTTGTAGAAAAAATGCTTTTAAAAGGCTCTGACGATCCCAGCTGACTTGCCTGATTGTCAGAGGGTTTTTTTACTTTTAAAAACATTTTTTCTACAACCTCTTCGGCCGAAGAGGTTGCAGAAAATAAAATGCTTTTAAAAGCCTCTGACGATCAGGCAACTCAGCTGGGATCGTCAGAGGCTTTTAGAGGCATTTTTTTTCCTACAACCTCTTCGGCTGAAGAGGTTGTAGAAAAAATGCTTTTAAAAGTAAAAAAAAAAAAAGCCTCTGATGAGGTGGGCGGGGTCAATGAGCGGCGACCTGGCTGGGGACCGGTTTGGGGGGCGTGGCCAGCCAATGTTATTACCGGTTCTCCGAACTACTAAAAATTTTTACTACAGGTTCTTGCAATCCGGTGCAAACTGGGAGCAACCCACCACTGTAGTAAAGGAAAGTGGAACTCACCCCTGAGTGATTCCCTTAACAACAGTGGCAAGAAAAGTCTCAAAACTTTTTGATAGCTCTGGATAGCTCTGCAGACAAGGCACTGTAATTTAACACCAGCTGTCTGCAATTAAAGTAAGTTCGAATCTCGCCAGGCGCAAGGTTGACTCAGCCTTCCATCCTTTTTAAGGTAGGTAAATTGAGGACCCAGTCTGTGGGGGCAATAAGCTGACGTTGTATAAAATATACAAAAGTATTAAGGCTATTGCTTAACGCACTGAGTCTCCCTGAGTCTCCAAAGAAAGGCGGCATATAAATCAAATTAAAAAAAAAAAAAAACAGGGCAAAACTCACCTAACAGCTGTCTCGTTTAGTAATGGAAATTTGGAGTTCAATTATGGTCGTAAGTCGAGGACTACCTCTACTGACATTTTATACTGATATAAGGCCCCTGCCGTGGAGAACTCAGCTTCATGGAAACCTGAAGCCACTGAATGGAGAGAGAGAAAATATTTTTTTCCTGCGGTACATAGTCTTAAAATTAATGCAAATTAAATCCATCTATCCATAGAAAAATAATATTCCAAGAAACACAACCCACAAACCACAATTACAAGAGATTTGGGCAGCCAAGTCATAAACCCGGATGCCAGAAACGTTACGCCTTTCACACCGAAGATTCAGAAAAAAAACGGAGAAACGCTTTAGGAAAGAATCCGTAGCTGTCTTTTATTGAATGAAAGAAAAAGAAAGATTCGCCGTAGTGCAACCTTTCTATTTATCCAGGGAAAGCAAAGCCATGTCAAAGGCCAGGAAAAGGGAGATTGCCTTGTAATAAAGAATAGAAATAGAAATAATAAGCATGGAACAGAACAGAACAGAATAGAAAATATGGGAGGGGAGAGGAGAGGAAAGGAGGGGAGAATAGAATAGAATAGAATAGAATAGAATAGAATAGAATAGAATAGAATAGAATAGAATAGAATAGAATATAGAAAATAGAAGAGAATAGAAGAATAGAATAGAGAATAGAATAGAATAAAATAAAATAGAATAGAATAGAATAGAATAGAATAGAATAGAATAGAATAGAATAGAATAGAATAGAATAGAATAGAATAAGAGTAGAGTAGAGTAGAGTAGAGTAGAGTAGAGTAGAATAGAATAGAATAGAATAGAATAGAATAATAGAATAGAATAGGAGGATAGGATAGGATAGGATAGGATAGGATAGAATAGAATAGAATAGAATAGAATAGAATAGAATAGAATAAGAGTAGAGTAGAGTAGAGTAGAATAGAATAGAATAGAATAGGATAGGATAGTATAGGATAGGATAGGATAGGATAGGATAGGATAGGATAGAATAGAATAGAATCGGGAAGGGGCCTTGGAGGTCTTCTAGTCCAACCCCCTGCTGAAGTGGGAGACCCTTCAATTCCAGACAAATGGTTGTCCAGTCTCTTCTTAAAAACCTCCAGGGATGAAGCACCCACAATTTCTGGTGGCAAGCTGTTCCACGGGTTAATTGTCCTCACTGTTAGGAAGTTTCTCCTTAATTCCAAGTTGCTTCTCTCCTCGACTAGTTTCCACCCATTGCAGAGGTGGGCTTCAGCCGGTTCTGACCAGTTCTGGAGAACCGGTAGCGGAAATTTTGAGTAGTTCGGAGAACCGGTAGTAAAAATTCTGACTGCCCCCGCCCCCATCTATTCTCTGCCTCCCGAGTCCCAGCTGATCGGGAGGGAATGGGGATTTTGCAGTATCCTTCCCCTGCCACGCGCACCAAGCCACACCTACCAAGCAATGCCACGCCCACCAAGCCACGCCCACAGAACCAGTAGTAAAAAAATTTGAAACCCACCACTGACCCGTTTCTTCTTGTCCTGCTTTGGAGAATAGCTTGACTCCCTCTTCTTTGGGGCAGCCCCTGAGATATTGGAAGACTGCTATCATGTCTCCCCTGGTCCTTCTTTTCATCAAACTAGACATACCCAGTTCCTGCAACTGTTCTTCGTATGTTTTAGCCTCTCCAGTCCCCTAATCTTCTTTCTTGCTCTTCTCTGCACTCTTTCCAGTCTCCACATCTTTTTTTTGAAAGAGGAGAAGGAGCAATTTTGTTGATAATTATAGTTTATGATTTCCACCACTAGTCAGTACAGGTTGTCCATAGCTTACAACAGTTCATTTAGTGACCATTTAAAGTTACAACCATGATTGAAAAAAACCTGCCTATCCATGCCTAAGGGTAGACTAGAACTCACTATCCCCAGGGGTGAAATGCTCCCGGTTCGGACCAGATCACCCGATCCGGTAGCGATGGAGGCGGGTGGTTCGGAGAACCGGTAGCAAAAATCCCTGCCCCCCCCCCACGCCCAGCTGAGCTGCACAATCATCAGAGGCTTTTTTTTTTCCTTTTAAAAGCATTTTTTCTACAACCTCTTAACCTCTTTTAAAAGTAAAAAAAAAGCCTCTGATGATTGTGTGGCTCAGCTGGGATCCTCAAAGGCTTTTAAAAGAAAAAAAAGGGTTTTTTTTCTTTTAAATGCCTCTGACGATCCCAGCCGAGTTGCCTGATCGTCAGAGGCTTTTTTTCTTTTAAATGCCTCTGACGATCCAAGCTGAGTTGCCTGATCATCAGAGGCATTTAAAAGGAAAAAAGCCTCTGCCGATCAGGCAACTCAGCTGGGATCGTCAGAGGCTTTTAAAAACATTTTTTTACAACCTCTTCGCCGAAGAGGTTGTAGAAAAAATGCTTTTAAAAGTAAAAAAAATAAAAAGAAATTGGCCACCCTAAGCCCACCCAGCCACATTAACCCCCCCCACCAAGCCACGCCCACAGAACCGGTAGTAACAAATTTTAGATTTCACCACTGACCTCTGGTGATTGGCCCAAAATCACCTAATTGGCTTTCATGGCTCAGGTGGGACTAGAACTCACCGTCTGCCGCTTTTGAGCTCGGTCCTTTAACGACTCTAGACCAAACACAAATTTCAATTAAATTGTGAGATCCTAAGGGGCCATTCTGACCTTTTTTGTCGCCACGCACCCTGTGTATAAAGGTGCAACTTCTGCTCATTACAGGATCGCTGTATGCTAATTATGCATTTTGGGTGCTTTTGCAGCGAGCAAATTGACTTAAAACTGCTCCTCCGGTCTGTTAAAATGCAAAGGCCGCCGATGAAAATTTACTTTTGCTCCTTAGGAGATGCAGATTCAGGCGGTCATTAGCGTCTCTCCTCTGCTTTCTTCACGACCTGAAACTTTTGCTAACTTTCTCTTCCCTCTAATTGCACCTGGCGCTGAAGCAGAATTGGCAGTCAACAAGAGTGGTGGTGAACTCTGGACCTCACCTCCTTGAAGGGGCAATCTTGGTGACACCCGGGTGGCCGACAGGCTTTTGTTAAGATGGCCAGATGATGGGTAAATTCACATTTAGGCACCAATTGAGCTCTGTCTCTGCTCCAAACAGCAGGTCATAGAATAGAATAACAAAGTTGGAAGGGACCTTGGAGGTCATCTAGTCCATCCCCCTGCCCAAGCAGGAGACCCCACACCATTTCTGACAGAAGGCAGTCCAGTCTCTTCTTGAAAGCCTCCAGTGATGAAGCTCCCACAACTTCCGAAGGGAACTTCTGTTCCATCGGTTGATTGTTCTCACTGTCCGTAAATTCCTCCTTATTTCCAGGTTGAATCTCTCCTTGATCAGTTTCCATCCATTGTTCCTTCTCTGGCCTTCGGGTGCTTTGGAAAATAGCTTGACCCCCTTCCTCCTCTCTGGGGAAGTCCCTCAAATATTGGAAGATGCTATCATGTCTCCCCTGGTCCTTCTCTTGACCCTAGCCAGGCCCAGTTCCTGCAACCGTTCATCGTATGTTTTGGTCTCCAGTCCTGTCTGTCTGTCTGTCTGTCTGTCTGCCTGCCTACCTACCTACCTACCTATCTATCATCTATCTATCTATCTATCTATCTATCTATCTATCTATCTATCTATCTATCCATCATGTCTGTCTGTCTGTCTTTCTGTCTGTCTGTCTGTCTGTCTGTCTATCTATCTATCTATCTATCTATCTATCTATCTATCATGTCTGTCTGTCTGTCTGTCTGTCTATCTATCTATCTATCTATCTATCTATCTATCTATCTATCTATCTATCTCATGTACCACTATCTCTATATCACTCTATCACTCTATCTGTCTATCTATCTATCTGTCTGTCTGTCTATCTATCTATCTATCTATCTATCTATCTATCTATCTATCTATCTATCTATCATGTCTGTCTGTCTGTCTGTCTATCTATCTGTCTGTCTGTCTATCTATCATGTCTGTCTGTCTGTCTGTCTGTCTGTCTATCTATCTATCTATCTATCTACCTACCTACCTACCTACCTACCTACCTACCTATCTATCTCATGTACCTCTATCTCTATATCACTCTATCACTCTGTCACTCTGTCTGTCTGTCTATCTATCTATCTATCTATCTATGTCTGTCTGTCTGTCTGTCTGTCTGTCTGTCTGTCTGTCTGTCTGTCTATCTATCTATCTATCTATCTATCTATCTATCTATCTATCTATCTACCTACCTACCTATCTATCTCATGTACCTCTATCTCTATATCACTCTATCACTCTGTCACTCTGTCTGTCTGTCTATCTATCTATCTATCTATCTATCTATCATGTCTGTCTGTCTGTCTGTCTGTCTATCTATCTATCTATCTATCTATCTATCTATCTGTCTGTCTGTCTATCTATCTATCTATCTATCTATCTATCTATCTATCTATCTATCTATCTATCTCTGTATATATAGTTATTGGCAACGCTAAGCATATCCATTGCATATGCATTTCCTGCATCGGATGAAGAGAGCACCTCTTTCTTCTTCTGTCCTGGCCACTTTTTACAGAGGCACAATTAAGAGCGTTTTAACCAACTGCATCCCTGTTTGGTTTGGTGGCGGCAGCAGCTCAGATAGAAAGTCCCTACAGAGAGTGGTGAGGACAACCAAGAAGATTGTAGGAAGCTCGCTTCCCGTTATTCAGGATGCTTCTTATAAGCGCGAAGTACTTAGAGCCCAAAGCATTGTTAAAGACCCCAGACCCCCACTTCATGCTCTGTTTCTGTCGCTCCCCTCTGGGAGGAAGTTTCGAAGTATTTCTAGCAGGACTACCAGATCCTGGAACAGCTTTTGTTCCCTATATATGCCATCCGTTTGGTAAACTCGCAGGATTTCTTTTCTTTCACCATGTACAGCTACTCCTCCTACTTATGACTATTGCAGCATTCCCATAGTCACGTGATCAAAATGCAGAGGCTTGGCAACTGGCATGTACTTATGACGGTTGCAGTGTCCCAGGGTCACATTATCCCCTGTTGCAAGCTTCTGACAAGCAAAGTCAAAATATATTGCTGTTGTCCCCACTTAATGCCAATTGCTTGTACAGCAAGCGACACAGCTGTATATCCTTTAAACTCGACGTTTCCTTCTTTATCGCCTAGTTGAGCGTGGATAAGACAGGGGTGGATGGAAGATCTTTTCTGCCGATGTGTGAAGAACGTCTTCCTCCTTGGGGACTAGACACTTGAAGGGCAATCCAAGCAGCCTGAATGCTTTGATCGTAAAAAGATGCCGAAAGAAGATGGAAAAAACAATGTGCAAAAGACAATTTGTAATATCTTCACCCTTCGGGATTTAAAGCCTCGTCAGACTTTTATTATCTTTGCCTTCAGTTCCAAGAACGGTTTATCTCGCTGTTTTTCAGCCTTGGCAACTTTAAGACGGGCGAACTTCAACTCCCAGAATTCCCCAGGCACTGGTCCTCACACTTATGACCATTGCATGTTGCACAGGGTGGCCCCAATGTCATGTGATCGAAATTTAGGCACTTGGCAATCAGTGTGCATTTAATGATAGTTGCAGTATCATTGGTTCATGTGATTGCCATGTGTGATTTTCTTTTCTTTTCTTTCTTTCTCTCTCTCTTTCTCTTCCTTCCTTCCTTCCTTTTTCCTCTTTCTTTTTCTCCTATGCTAAATAAATCCATTCTTTCTTTTTCTCTCATTTTCTTTTTCTCTTTCCTTTTTCTTTCTTTTCTCTCTCTCATTTTCTTTCTTTCTTTCTTTTCTTTCTTTCTTTCTCATTTTCTTTTTATCTATTTCTCTTTTTTCCACTTTGTTTCTTTCTCTTTTTCTTTGTTTTTCTTTCTTCCTTCTGTCCTCCTTCCTTTTTTCTTTCTTTCTTTCTTTCTCTCTCTCTCATTTTCTTTTTATCTTTCTCTTTTCCCCACTTTTTCTCTTTTTCGCTCTGATTTTCTGATTCTCTTTGATTTCCTCCCTCCCTCCCTCCCTTTCTTTTCTTTTTCTTCCTTCCTTCCTCCTTTCTTCTTTTTCTTTCTCTCTCTCTCTCATTTTCTTTTTATCTCTTTCTCTTTTCCCCACTTTTTTCTCTTTTTCGCTCTGATTTTGTTTCTCTGATTTCCTTCCTTCCTCCCCCCCTCCCTCCTTTCTTTTCTTTCTTTTTCTTCCTTCCTTCCTCCTTCCTTCCTTTCTTTCTCTCTCTCTTTTTCTTTTTATCTCTTTCTCTTTTCCCCACTTTCTTTCTTTCTGTTTCGCTCTGATTTTCTTTTTCTCTCTGATTTCCTTCCTTCCTTCCTTCCTTCCTTCCTTCCTTCCTTCCTTCCTTCCTTCCTCCTTTCTTTCTCTCTCTCTCTCTCTCTCTTTCTTTCTTTCTCTCTCTCACCAGATTTCCTTAACGACCACATGATTCAGTTAAGAACTGCAGTGATTCACTTCCCAACCACAGCAAAAGGGATCATCAAACCAAGCCTAACTCACCCCTGCCTTGGTTAACAGCAAAAAGACTAGTTCCAATTGTGGTCGTAAGTCAGGGACTGCCTGTCTTTCTTTTTTTCTGCCATCCTTGAAGAAGTTTGAGATCTGTTTCCCGAAATTTGGCACCGTTATCTGTAGCTTTCAAAGACACCACATCCCTCCCTTCAAACGTTGCATCCTCCAGTCCATGACACAATCTCCATTTTTCCAGTCAATTTCATGCTCCCAAAATTCCAAAAGGATTGCAATAGTTTGAAGCCTCGGATAAAGAGAGCAGCAGACAAAAATATTTTCTACGTCGTGAGCAAAAACCGGCTTATCGTAATTGAAAGCTGAAAAGGAAAAGCGAGGAAGTGCGACCGGAAGGGACACACATACCTCAACTTTTCTGAAAATACCTTTTTTGGGACCTTCTTCAATGTGTTTATCCTGCAACCTCACTTAATGAAGTCGCGGCTGGCAGGCTCTGGAAATTTGCTTGACGGCATCTCAGTCAAGGATAGTCCATCTTTTTTTTTTTTTTTGAAATTTTTGAATTTTTTTTTTTAAAAACAAAACATAAAACAAATCCATCATCCATTACAAATACAAACAGTGTGTCAGTCGGTTACAAATCTTTTGTGCATCCTCCTCCTCTTCAAAATTGACTGATTGCCTAATTTCTCATATTGTCAATCAAATCAACATCCTCATTTATCATTTATTTAATTGTTTGCATTGTTGCTTCAAAAATTTTATTTTCAAATATTATATTCGTAACATTCATATTTCATATTTCATTACCATGTTTTATTATCTAGCCATTGATAAAATAAATCCCATCTCTTGTAATATTGTTTATCTTCTTGTCCTCTAATTTCAAATGTGGAGCCTGGATAGCTCAACAGACTAAGCACTGTAATTTAACACCAGCTGTCTGCAATTAAAGTAAGATCGAATCTCGCCAAGACTCAAGGTTGACTCAGCCTTCCATCCTTTCTAAGGTAGGTATATTGAGGACCCAGTTTGTGGGGGCAAAAAGCTGACTTTGTATAAATATACAAAAGGATGAAGGCTATTGCTTAACGCACTGTAAGCCGCCCTGAGTCTCCAGAGAAGGGCGGTATATAAATCAAATTTTAAAAAAAAAAGTCAATTTACTCATTTCAACAGCACATTCCATAATTTTCTTAATAATTTCATCTTGCGTTGGTATTTTCTCATTTTTCCAGTTTTTAGCAAATACAATTCTGGCAGCTGTTAAAACATTCACAATCAAATATCTCACTTCTCTATTGTAAGTTTCCGGCACACTCCCCAATAAAAAAAAATATCTGGTTTAAAGTCTATGTGGTTTTTTTTATCATTTTTTCCAATCATGTGTAGATTTTAGTCCAATATCTTTTCGCTTCTACACATGTCCACCACATATGGTAATATGAGCCCGGATAGTCCATCTTAATAATCACAATCAAAGTGTGTGTGTGTGTAAATAATCCCACAGAGATCTTGGCTGGATCTAAGAGAGAGAGAGAGAGACTGCGGAGGATGGAGAGCCAAGGCAGAAAAGCTGGTTAGAGCAGTGGAAAAGTCAACTTAATTAAGTCCTACTGGACGATCCCTTAAACATGAGCCAGCTGTATGCGGCAGCAGCCGAAAAAGCTAACACAATCCTGGGTTGCATAAACAGAGGCATAGAATCAAAATCACGTGAAGGAATAATAGTACCACTTTACAAACCCTTAGTAAGGCCACACCTGGAATACTTGCATCCAGTAGTCCTCAACTTACAACCGATGGTTTAGTGACCATTTGAACTTACAACGGCAGTGAAAAAAGGGACTTAACGACTTTTTTTCACACTTACGACCGTTGCAGCATCCCCAAGGACATGTGATCAATATTCGGAGCCTTGGCCACTGACTCGTATTTACGACGGTTGTAGTGTCCTGGGGTCATGTGATCCTCTTTTGCGACCTTCTGACAAGCAAAGTCAATGGGGAAGACCGTGTTACACTTAATAACTGCAGTGATTCACTTAACAACTGCGGCAAGAAAAGTCATAAAATGGGGCAAAGCTCACCTAAGAGTGATCTCCTTTAGTAAGGTAAATGGTGGGCTCAATTGTGGTCATATGCGAGGATTACCTGTGCCACTTTCTGATTTCCTACAGGAGCAGGTGATGCATACCTGAGTAGATTCTACTTGCCTGTTCAGAAGACAAGCTTCATTCTTGAAACCAGGAGATGGTGAGTTCTAGTTCCACCTTGGCCATGAAAGCCAGCTGGATGATTTTGGGCCAATCATCCAGAAACAGGCAGTTCTAGTCCCGTTTTAGGCATGAATGCTGCTGGCCAAGTGACTTTGGGCCAATCACTAGGAGACTGTGAGTTCTAGTTCCACCTTAGGCATGAATGCCAGCTAGGTGACATTGGGCCAATCACTAGGAGACTGTGAGTTCTAGTTCCGCCTTAGGCATGAATGCCAGCTAGGTGACATTGGGCCAATCACTAGGAGACTGTGAGTTCTAGTTCCGCCTTAGGCATGAATGCCAGCTAGGTGACATTGGGCCAATCACTAGGAGACTGTGAGTTCTAGTTCCGCCTTAGGCATGAATGCCAGCTAGGTGACATTGGGCCAATCACTAGGAGACTGTGAGTTC
This sequence comes from Pituophis catenifer annectens, assembly GCF_029215685.1. NCBI lineage: Eukaryota > Metazoa > Chordata > Lepidosauria > Squamata > Colubridae > Pituophis > Pituophis catenifer. The sequence continues at coordinate 1,614,100 of NW_027256886.1, read as the reverse complement.
TAGTCCCGCCTTAGGCATGAATGCCAGCTAGGTGACATTGAGCCAATCACCAGGAGACTGTGAGTTCTAGTTCCGCCCTAGGCATGAAAGCAAGCTAGGTGACATTGGGCCAATCACTAGGAGATTGGGAGTTCTAGTCCTGTTTTAGGCACAAGAGCTGACTGGGTGATTTTGTGCCAATCACCAGGAGACTGGGAGTTCTAATCCCACCTCAGGCATGATTGCCATGCTGGCTAGGGAATTCTGGGAGTTGAAGTCCACCCATCTTGAGGCTGCCACGATTGAAAAACATGACATTTGAAGATCCTTTTAAATACAATTTCTGCTTCCCTGAGTCGATTCTACCTGTCCGTTTGGGAAGGCGACAGTGGTGGGATTCAGCCAGTTTTATCCGGTTCGGGCGAATCGGTAGCGGCGGCTACAGGAGGCTCCGCCCACCCGCCCGGACGTCATCACGTCCCGTTTTTTTACACCCTGCGCATGCACGGAAGCCCCTGCGAATGCGTGGAGGTGGCGCGCGTGTGCTCCCATTTGCGAACCGGTAGCGAAGGTAAGCGAACCCCTGGAAGACGACCTTAATTCTTTGAAATCGGGAAGAAGAATTGACAGGCCTGCTCCTCCCCTTTGCTCTGACTTCATGCGGTTGAACAAAAGTAATTGTGCGGCAGAGATGCCATCTCCTACCAACAGGTGGGCTGGCGAGGAAAAGCAAGATAACATTTCTCATTATTGCCTGCCGCTCTTGGTGAGTTAGGACCGATTCTCACCTGCACCTCCGTTTTTCGGTCTGAATTGATTTCTCGCTTGGCTTTCACGCCTCCTGAGGTGGAAAGACGGCCCTGCCGAGAGTGGAAGGCCACAATACTTGTTGTGTAACTCCTGGGATTGATAAAACGGGGGTGTGGGGGGGGAAACCTTGTCGGAAGGATTGATCGCAGCTGCATCACAGTTTTTATACTTAGAACAACTTGATTGTCACTTTATCGTCACACTAACAGACATACATTAAAATGAAATTTCGTTGCATAATAGCTCTCAAAGGGTCACCACCTCCAATACCCAGTACATCATCATCATCATTTCCTTTTAACGACCGCATAATCCCTTGCGGGGTGGAGTCTGGGCAACTGAATGGAGCTAGCATTCAGTGTTTTAATGGCCGGATGCCTTTCCTGTCACCAGTGTGGAGTTTTGTTCGGCAGATATATTCTCATTGTGCCCGGAGTGGGAAATATCTGTCTCTACCTAGGATCGAACTCACAGCCTCCTGATTGTGAGGTGAGAGCGCCACCTCTAGGCCACCGCACCGCTCCTTCAATACATAAATACAAATACTCCAATATTCCAATAAATAAATACAAAATTATGCATGTATCCACATATATTATATGGCACAGAGCAGGGGTGAAATGCTCCGAAGTCTGCTACCGATTCGCTTCGCTACCAGTTCGCTGCGTGTGCACATGTATGATGTGTGCCAAACATGCACTTTGCACGTGCATGCATAGTGCACACCAAACACGTGCTTCGCGCGCATGCACTCTGCAGGCACTACCACACAGCACTGAAAAAGGAGGATTAAGAAGCCTTATCTAAGGTAAGTAGAATGGGGGGGGGAACCAGTGGTGGGTTGCCCCCGGTTCAGACCGGTTCGCAAGAACCGGTAATAAAACCGGTTGGGTTTTATTGGGAGTGGGAGACTCCACCCACTGTCCTGGATGTTGTCATCGGTGATCTGCACATGCACAGATGCGCAGAAGCAAGGCGTGTGCACTTGCTTCGCTCGCCTGCACGCGCAATCCCATTGCAAACTGGTAGTAAAGGTAAGGAGAACCCACCCCTGGGGGGAACAGCTGTGCCACGCGATTTAGATTCGCTACAAAACAGGATTTCCTGCTTTCTAGTGAATTTAAATTGCGTGGCACAGCTGATCATCGGAAATACCGGTTTGTCTGAACCGGTAGTATTTTTTACTACCAGTTCGCACGAACTGGTAGCTTTTATTTCTACCGGTTCAGGCAAACTGGTCCGAATAATTTTGGGGTTCCAACTTAAGTTGGGATGGTGTAAGGCAGAGGTGGGCTTCAGCAGGTTCTGACCAGTTCTGGAGAACCGGTAGCGGAAATTTTAAGTAATTCGGAGAACTGGTAGTAAAAATTCTGACTGGCCCCGCCCCCATCTATTCTCTGCCTCCCAAGTCCCAGCTGATCCGGAGGAAATGGGGATTTTGCAGTAACCTTCCCCTGGAGTGGGGAGGAATGGAAATTTTACAGTATCCTTCCCCTGACATGCCCACCAAGCCACGTCTACCAAGCCACATCCACAGAACCGGTAGTAAAAAAAATTGAAACCCACCACTGGTGTAAAGTGTGTGCGAAGCTAACCAGTTGTTACAACTGGATCACATCAGTGGTGGGTTCCTCCCGGTTCGGCCTGGTTCTCCCGAGCCAGTAGCGGTGACGATATGATGTCACCGAACCGGTTCTGCCCCCCCACCCCTCCCGTCCACCCCACCACCACCACCCCACATTATTCTTACCTTTTATTTGGCCCCACCTCCAATCTATTGCTGCCTCCTGAGTCCCAGCTGATGGCTAGAGGGAAAAAACTGTTTAAACTCTTGCCGTGGGGCTTCAAAGGGCCGCCCTACAGCTGATCAGTGTTAAAAGAAAACAAATGAGTAGACCGGTGCCTCCAAAAATAAATGGCTAGACTGGTACAGCTCTGCAAGCAATTAAAAGCCTGGTAGACCCCTGCTAAATCCTAAAGAATTGTCACATGACCATCAAGCCACGCCCACAGAATCGGTAGTAAAAAAAATTAGAACCCACCCCTGGATCACATGACCCCGGGATGCTGCAACGGTCATAAATGCATGCCAGTTTCCAAGCGTCCGAATTTTGAGCGTGTAAATCACTTTTTTCCAGTGCTGCTGTAATTTTGGACGGTCGCTAAATGAAGATTAGATAAGTTCACTTTCATTGGCCCACATGAAAAACGAGATTCTGTGGGTTGGAATTCTTGCAACCATCCCGTCTGAATGGACTAACTGTATATTATAGCTAACGGTGGCTGGGGAATTTTGGGGAATTAAAGTTCCAAGGTTGAGAATCAGCGCTCTGGAGACTGACAAGCGTCCTGGCCCAACTTGTTACGGGCTACAATTTGCTGATCAGTCTGCAAATCCTCATTGGGGCTGGATATCTGTCAGCTGCTCCGCTAATCTCCTTGGACTTACTCAGTCCTGAAATTGAAGCGCGGCAGGAATTATATTTTATTTTTCGGGCTGTCAATCACAGCAAAAACATCAGCACCTGACTGGGTTTCATAGAGCCATCAAAGGTCTCCATGTTTTAGATGTACAGGCAGAGCTCGGCTTGTCCCGTGTGACCATTTTTCACGGACAACTCGCCATCACCAACTCGCTGCGGCCAACTCGCCATGGCCATTTGCTGCGGCCAACTAATCATGGCCAACTCACAATGGTCAACTTGCTGTGGCCAACTTACCATGGCCATTCGCTGTGGCCAACTAACCATGGCCAACTTGCAACAGTCAACTCGCTGCGGCCAACTCACCATGGCCATTTGCTGTGGCCAACTAATCCATGGTCAACTCACAATGGTCAACTCACTGCAGCCAACTCACCATGGTCAACTCGCAACAGTCAACTCGCTGTGGCCAATTCGCCATGGCCATTTGCTGCGGCCAACTAATCATGGTCAACTCACTGCAGCCAACTCACCATGGCCAACTCACCATGGCCAACTTGCAACAGTCAACTTGCTGCGGCCAACTCACCATGGCCAACTCACAATGGTCAACTTGCTGTGGCCAACTTACCACGGCATTCGTTGTGGCCAACTCACCATGGCCAACTTGCAACAGTCAACTCGCTGCGGCCAACTCACCATGGCCAACTCACAATGGCCAACTCACCATGGCCAACTCATCATGGCCAACTTGCAACAGTCAACTTGCTGCGGCCAACTCACCATGGCCAACTCACCATGGCCAACTCATCATGGCCAACTTGCAACAGTCAACTTGCTGCGGCCAACTCACCATGGCCAACTCACAATGGTCAACTTGCTGTGGCCAACTTACCACGGCATTCGCTGTGGCCAACTAACCATGGTCAACTCACAATGGTCAACTCACTGCAGCCAACTCACCATGGTCAACTCGCAACAGTCAACTCGCTGTGGCCAACTCGCCATGGCCATTTGCTGCGGCCAACTAATCATGGTCAACTCACAATGGTCAACTCACCACGGCCATTCACTATGGTCAACTCACTGCAGTCAACTCGCTAGGGAGGGTCCCTTCTAAGATCCAAATTCCTGCCGAGGGCTCAGCAGCCCCTTATCAGTCCATTCCCTTGGCTGCGTCTCTTCTTCCCTCTCCCAAGGTCCTTCCCAGTTACCATTTTCATTTTTTTTTTTTCATTTTATTAAATTTGTATACCGCCCTACTCCCGAAGGACTCAGGGCGGTGAACAGCCATAAAATAAAACATATAGATACAAAATTTAAAATAGAGATAAAACTAATTAAATAACCACAACATACACATTCAGACACATTCACTCAAGCACAAATACACTGCCTTGCATTGTGCACAGCTTTTTAAACAAACAATGGCTCATAAGCCATGCTGATCTCTGTACTTCTGCACTGCCAGATTTGAGTGCCATGAAGAAACAGCTGGGTGACTAAGGAGATGATGAGTTCTAATCCCACTTTAGGCATGAAAGCCGGCTGGGAGACTTTTGACTAATCACCAGGAGCCGGTGAGTTCTAGTCCCACTTTAGGCATGGAAACTAGCTAGGTATCTTTGGGCCAATCAAAGTTTCTTTCCCAATGGGCACAAAAATCTGCTGGGGGAGGGAGATTGAGTCTGCTTTTTGTCTTTTAAGAAAAACATGTTTCTCTACTTCTCGTTCAGGGAAATATTCTTTCAGATGCTTTAACCTGAAAGGGAACAATATTGTTTCCTCATCCGTTTTAAAAAAGTCAGCTTTTCTTTAACAAAACCTTTCTAAGATTAAAACATTCTGATACATCTTTTTTTTAAAAAACCTTCCTCTTAGCAGACATACTTTGAAATGCATACTTCTCCAGAGGTGGTAAAAATGGAAATTTTTGCAGACTCTGTTTTAATGCACAGCATTCCCCTTTCCTGTTCTTAGTTATTACTTTCCTTTGCCTTGGTTTTTTATAATCTCCTGGGACATAATTAATAAGAGCAGAAAAAAAATTCCCTGACATAAACTGGAAAAGCACAGAAAATAAAGGGATGGGGGGGGCGAATAAGGACCCCCGTGGATCGAAGGAGTGAATTGGGTGGGTTACCTCTGCAGTGAGGGAACAAACGACAATTAAAATGGGCCCCATAGATCCAGGTTCCCCCCTTTTTATCAGAGCCCTGAAATCTGCAGAGTGATTAAACATGGATTTATTTCTATTCCTATTATTTACAGAAGTGATTGATAGCTCTGCCCATGGAAACACGCGTGGCCAGTAACACACGAAGGCTTTTTAAAAGTGATTTATGACAACTGCAAGCAGGGCCGTAGCCAAGCGTACTTTTCTGGCACTTGTGAGGCTCTGAGTTGCAGAGATACGGTATTTATGTTCCCAGCTGGATTAAACCCTTTGCAAACATCCACGCTGGGGCTACAGATGTCGGCCTGAGGCTGCCGCTTGGCTGAGAAGCCATTCTAAATAACTTATGAATCGGGTGAGTTTGTTCCCAGAGAGGAAACCGAGGCACCGAAGAGGAACAAAAATTAAACGCAATGTGGATTTGTGCTCCGCAATGTGGATTGTTTTGGCTTGGAAAGTCATCCCAGGGGAGTCCTCGACTTACAACGGTTCATTTAGTGACCGTGCGAAGTTAACGACGGCACTGCAGAAAAGCGACCGATGGCCGTGTTTCGCACTCACGACCGTTGCACTATCCCCGTGGTCACGGGATCAAAATTCCAGATGCTTGGTAAGTGATTCGTATTTATGACGGTTGCAGTTTCCCGGGGTTAGGCGATCCCCTTTTGCGACAAGCAAAGTCAATGGGGAAGCCGGATTCATTTAACGACCATGTTATTAACTTAACAACTGCAGTGATTCACTTAACAACTGTGGCAGGAAAGGTTGAAAAATGGGGCAAAACGCCCTTAACAAATGGCTCACTTAGCAACAGAAATGTTGGGCTCAATTGTGGTCGTAAGTCGAGGGTCACCTGTGTTTTAAAGGGAACCTGCTTATTATCTGGCACTGGGTTTCTCAACCTGAGCCTCTTTTAAGATGGGGGGGACTTCAACTCCCAGAATTCCCCAGCCATGTCTTGTCAACCCTGTCATCATTATGTTACTACCGTGTTATTTAGTTATTATAAAATTTATTTATTTGTAAAATATATTAGCCGTCTCTCTTCTACACGGTAAGTCTGGGCGGCTTATAACATTAAAAGATGAAAATGGTATACAGGTAATCCTCGACTTGTGACCGCAACTGAGGCCAAAATTTCTGTTGCTAAGTGAGTTTTGCTCCCTTTTATGACCTTTCTTGCCTCAGTTGTTAAGTGAATTCACTGCAGTTGATAAGTTAGTAACCCGGTTGTTAAGTGAACCTGGCTTCCTCGTTGACTTCGCTTGTCAGAAGGCCGCAAAAGTGGGATCACGTGACCCCCGGGACACTGCAACGGTCATAAATATGAGCCAAGTATCTGCATTTTGATCACGTGACCATGGGATGCTGGAATGGTCGTAAGTGTGGAAACCGGCCAATTTTGTTTTCGGTGCCATTCTAACTTTGAATGGTCACTAAACGAACTGTTGTAAGTCAAAGACTACCTGTAATTCATAATAATATAAATACTATAAATATTATCAAGTCAACGTAGCCAAAAAGAGGGGTGGGCAAGGGAATATAATGAGAGGGGCAGAGGGTGGGATCGGTTGTTACCCCTCCGTGTTAGCCAGCCATGTCATTGTCTAATACCGTGATGGCGAACCTATGGCACGCACGCCACAGGTGGCACACGGAGCCATGTCACCTGGCACGCCAGCTCAGCCTCTCTAGGAGTCTCTGGAGGCTGGGGACAACAAAAAAATGTCACTTCCTGTCCAACCGGAAGTTGGAAAACGGGCCGTTTCGGGCCTCCGAGGAGGTGGGGAAGGCTGTTTTCGCCCTCCCCAGATGCATAGAGAGGATCTGGAGCCAGGTGAGAAAGAAAAACGGGCCTACTGGGCCATTGTGTGCCAGGAGCGGGGGGTGGGGAAGGGCAGGGTCATGCATGCATGCGCAGAGCGGGGTGCATAGAATTATGGTTGTGGGCACGTGCACGCTCGCGAACCTCCCCCGCCCTCCCTTCCTGGCACGCGATGGCAAAAAGGTTAGCCATCACTGGTCTAATATATTCAGTATAGAGCCGGAAGGGACCTCCGAGGCCTTCTAATCCAACCCCCTGCTCAAGCAGGCCTCAACCTATCACCTTTAAGGTGTGTGGACTTCAGTTCCCAGAATTCAATTCCCTGGGGTGGCTGGGGGATTCTGGGAGTTGAAGTCCACTCATCTTAAAGCAGCTGAGGTGGAGAAACACAAACCTAATATCTTCTCTGAAGCAGGCTGCCCCAGGCAGTCCTAACACAGGTGTGTCAGGTTGCGTCTGCCAATACAACAATCTGCCTTTTGTAAACCCAGATTCCAGGTTTGGCACAGTGTGAGACCGTTAACTCACGCTCTCCACAGCTCGTAGACTCCTGGGCCATTTTTGCAGATTTCTGCGGGGAAGAAAACCTCCTGCCACCAGCTAAAATAGAATAACAGAACAGATTAACAGAGTCGGAAGGGACCTTGAGGGTTTTTTAGTCCAACCCAATACTGCATCCAATTTTGGTCGCCACGATGTAAAAAATATGTGGAGACTCTGGAAAGAGTGCAGAGAAGAGCAAGAAAGAGGATTAGGGGACTGGAGGCTAAAACACATAAAGAACAGTTGCAGGAACTGGGTATGTCTAGTTTGATGAAGAGAAGGACTAGGGGAGACATGATAGCAGTCTTCCCATATCTCAGGGGCCGCCCCAAAGAAGAGGGAGTCAAGCTATTCTCCAAAGCCCCTGAAGGCAGGAGAAGAAGCAACGGGTGGAAACTAATCAAGAAGAGAAGCAACCTGGAATTAAATGAGAAATTTCCTAACAGTGAGAACAATTAACCAGTGGAGCAGCTTGCTACCAGAAGTGGTGAATGCTCCAACACTGGAAGTTTTAAAGAAGAGATTAGACAACCATTTGTCTGAAATGGTATATGGCTTCCTGCCTGAGCTGGGGGTTGGACTAGAAGACCTCCAAGGTCCTTTTCATCTCTGTTATTCTATTCTATTCTATTCTATTCTATTCTATTCTATTCTATTCTATTCTATTCATTTTCTATATTCTATTCTATTCTATTCTATTCTATTCTGTTCCATTCTATTCTATTCTATTCTATTCTATTCTATTCTATTCTATTCTATTCTGTTCCATTCTATTCTATTCTATTCTGTTCCATTCTATTCTATTCTATTCTATTCTATTCTATTCTATTCTATTCTATTCTGTTCCATTCTATTCTATTCTATTCTATTCTATTCTATTCTATTCTATTCTATTCTATTCTGTTCCATTCTATTCTATTCTATTCTATTCTATTCTATTCTATTCTATTCTATTCTATTCTATTCATTTTCTATATTCTATTCTATTCTATTATTCTATTCTATTCTATTCTATTCATTTTCTATATTCTATTCTATTCTGTTCCATTCCATTCTATTCTATTCATTTTCTATATTCTATTCTATTCTATTCTATTCTATTCTATTCTATTCTATTCTATTCATTTTCTATATTCTATTCTATTCTATTATTCTATTCTATTCTATTCTATTCTATTCATTTTCTATATTCTATTCTATTCTGTTCCATTCCATTCTATTCTATTCATTTTCTATATTCTATTCTATTCTATTCTATTCATTTTCTATATTCTATTCTATTCTGTTCCATTCCATTCTATTCTATTCATTTTCTATATTCTATTCTATTCTATTCTATTCTATTCTATTCTGTTCCATTCTATTCCATTCTATTCTATTCTATTCTATTCTATTCTATTCTATTCTATTCATTTTCTATATTCTATTCTATTCTATTATTCTATTCTATTCTATTCTATTCATTTTCTATATTCTATTCTATTCTATTCTATTCTATTCTATTCTATTCTATTCTATTCTATTCTATTCTATTTCTACTGTACTCTACTCTACTCTACTCTCTTGCACAAGGAGAAAACCCTACCATTTCAGACAAGTGGCTGTCCAGTCTCTTCTTAAAAACCTCCATTGATGAAGCATCCAAAACCTCTGGTGGCAAGCTGTTCCACTGGTTAATAATTGTTTTCACTTTCAGGAAATTCCTCCTTAGTTCTAAATTGCTTCTCTCTTTGATGAGTTTCCATCCGTTGCTTCTTGTCCTGCCTTCAGGGGCTTTGGAGAATAGCTTGACTCCCTCTTCTTTGGGGCACCCCCTCAAATACTGGAAGGCTGCTGCCATCCTTCTTGCCGTTGAACTAGAGATACCCAGTTCCTGCAACTGTTCTTTGTATGTTTTGGCCTCCAATCATCCCCTAATCATCTTTGTTGTACACAGGAATCAGTGTAGTTTTGTTCCCACCACGCACGTATGTTGTTAACGCTTAAATCCTCACAGCCAACAAATTTCTGGGCAAGGAAGTCAGAGACTGATTTCCTCCGTGGAGGTTTTTCAACCATCAGAAATATCCAAATTGGGCCGTGAAATTATTTACAAAAGACTTGCGGGGGGGGGGGGGCGATGGAGCAGGTGGAGAATTGTTTTCAGGAGAATTTGGCTGCCAATAACGTATATGGTGCATTTGGAATTATTTGTCCCTTGTATATTTTAGTAGGGCACAAAACCCCGAGCTGTTTTTGCAATGCACAGTGCGCCCTGTTTAATAATTGCAAAGATTTGGTAATTCAAAGCAACATGTGGAAAGGAGCTCTTTTGCAAGCTTTCTGAGCCTGGCGGCCTGGTAATTGCTCTACCTGTGGGCCCAATCCATGCATTATGAAACAACAGAGCAATGGAAACGTGCTGCTCTTTTCCTTTGGGCTCTGACGAATTTCGGTTCGTTCGTGCGTGTTGCATTTTGGTATGCATTCTTGTGATACGTTTGTGTGTGAAAGCCGGGAACAAGAATTCCATGCCTCAACTGCGGGATAATGATGAAGTTTGTAGGTGAACGAATTACAAGGTCCCTGGGTTAGAAGCGTAGAGTCAAAAGGGATCCTGGAGGTCATTTAGTCCAACCCCGTGCTCTGGGCAGAATCCATTACAACATTGCTGCCTGATGACCCTCGACTTAGACGATCATCAGAACTGCTCCGTGTGACAGTTTGTACAATCTGAAAGTTCATCCTGATTTCTAGTCTGAAGCTCCCTCTGTACACAGGGACAAGAGGACAGAGGAGGAGGAGGATAGAGAAGATGGGAGGGGAGGGGGGGGAGAGCAGAGATGAGGGAGGGGAGGGGAGGGGAGGGGAGGGGAGAGGAGAGGAGAGGAGAGGAGGGAAGAGAAGGGAAGGGAAGGGAAAGGAAGGGAAGGGAAGGGAGAGGACGGAAGGGGAGAGGAGGGAAGGAAAGGGAGAAGAGAACTGAAGGGAAGGGAGAGGAGGGGAGGAGAGGAGAGGAGAGGAGAGGAGAGGAGAGGAGAGGAGAGGAGAGGAGAGGAGAGGAGAGGAGAGGAGAGAAGAGAAGAGAAGAGAAGAGAAGAGAAGAGAAGAGAAGAGAAGAGAAGAGAAGAGAAGAGAGAAAGGAGGAGAGGAGGGAAGGGAGGGGAGGGGAGGGGAGGAGAGGAGAGAAGAGAAGAGAAGAGAAGAGAAGAGAAGAGAAGAGAAGAGAAGAGAAGAGAAGAGAAGAGAAGAGAAGAGAAGAGAAGAGAGAAAGGAGGAGAGGAGGGAGGGGAGGAGAGGAGAGGAGAGAAGAGAAGAGAGAAAGGAGGAGAGGAGGGAAGGGAGGGGAGGAGAGGAGAGAAGAGGAGAGGAGAGAAGAGGAGAGAAGAGGAGAGGAGAGGAGAGGAGAGGAGAGAAGAGAAGAGAAGAGAAGAGAAGAGAAGAGAAGAGAAGAGAAGAGAAGAGAAGAGAAGAGAAGAGAGAAAGGAGGAGAGGAGGGAAGGGAGGGGAGAAGAGAACTGAAGGGAAGGGAGAGGAGGGGAGGAGAGGAGAGAAGAGGAAAGGAGGAGGGGAAGGGAAGGGAAGGGGAGGGAGGGAGGAAGAGAAGAGAAGAGAAGAGAAGAGAAGAGAAGAGAAGAGAAGAGAAGCGAGAAAAGAGGATAGAGGGACGGGAAGGAGAGGGGGAAGGGAAGGATGGAGGGAAGGGAAGTAGAGGGAAGGGAGGGGAGAAGGAGAAGATGAAACAGAAGAGAAGAGGAGAACATATGACATATTAAACCATATATTAAACCAGCAAAAAATCCTTCTAACCAAGGTCAATAAAAAACAGTTTTATACATAAGGTTATTTAGGAGGTTTTCTGAATGCAACCTGGTCTAAATATTATCCCCCGCTTGACGACACGGGTCGTGTGAACATAGCCACGGCGTTCATTCTTACACAACCTCTCTCAACCTCTGGGTTATACCAAGGAGTTGGCAGTTATATCTCAACAACTCTTTTGTACGGGAAAAAATAAATCTCGGAATGTTCCAAAAAGAACCAATGTCAGCTTGAGTCCAGTTCTGCATTTATGTCATCCTTGGACCGAAAGGACACTGCGTGCTGCTCTCCAGCAGAAATAAAATAAAATAAAATAAAATGAACAATGACTTTGCAATCAGCAGGTCCAAAACAAAACCCTACAAGGATGAAGAAACTTCTCCCGTTTTAATGCGGTTGGGGGGGGGGGGGGAGGAAAGAAAATGACCACAGAACGTCAAGTTGAAGTCTCCAACTTCGGCCAAGACCGTAGGAATGTCCGTCGAGGTTGAAGAACGCCATCGGAGAAGATGGAAAACAGTTGGAAGACTCGTCGTGAAGATGGATGTCCACATCACTTCTGGGGACTTTTCCAACTGACGTAAGACCTTTGGACTTTTTTTCATATTGTCCAAATTTTGCATTCGAACTGTAGCCTCTTGAGAAATATATTTCTTATTTTGGAGGGTTTTCTCCAGGGTTGAGTTTTAACATGTTCTTTACCCTTCTTTGAATCCGCGCAAAATTAGGTTGAGTTGGCCAACGGGATTTCTGCTTTGGGCAGAAGTTGGGCTAAAAATCAATGATTTCCAACCATGAGTATTTGAAGAAGGGTGGAATTCAATTCCCAGAATTCTGGGAGTTGGAAGTCCACCCCTAAGTTCGGAAAACACTGGACAACGTGATCTAGGACACAACGTGATCCCCAACCTTTCGGACTTCAAGGACCACTAAATTCATAATTTTAAATCTTGTGGACCACTAATATGATCTGCCTAAAGACTGGCTGGGTGGGCGTGGCTAGGTGGTCATGTGACTGAGTGGGCATGGTCAACTCGATGTCAGTCACATCGAGGGGCATTTTGCCAGCGTCTACTCGCCCCTCCCCTCCCAGCTACTCCTCACCTCCCCACCCGGGCTCCTTAGGGCCCCAAGAGGAAGAAGTTGCTGGAGCTAAGCAGCCACCAACAAGAAAGAGTTGGCAAAACAGCTCAGTTCAAGTTGGATCTGACCGAGAAGGAGGCTCGGCAGAAGCACCTCACTGAGGACTAGGAGCATACATAGGCTTTCCAAGCAGAGGGAAGACCTGCGGGAGCGCAAGGCCAGGGACCGGCGCCAGGAGGCTCAGCGGGATGAGATGGTCAGACGGTTCCACACCATGATGCAGTCCCACTGGAACGAGGCCCTCCGGCTCTTCGCCACCAGCGGAGCTTCCCTCCAGCCTTCGCCCAAAGCCCCACGCCAGGAGGCCAAAGCAGACCCCAAGTCAGAATTTCGGTCCCCCTCCGACCCACAGAAAAAGACCCCGAAGGGGGAGACTCTTTGCAGCAACACAAACCTTCATTGCACGTATCCGGCCCAGGGGCCGTAGAGTTTGAAGACCCCTGATTAAGTGCAATATAAAAAATGCAAATAATTTTTCTGCGGACCACCAAAATTTTCTTGCAGACCACTAGTGGTCCACGGACCGTCAGTTGGTGACCTCTGTTCTAAGACGTCTCTTCCAACGTTTATGTTCTATGTTTCTGTAAGAGAAAATTTCCAAGGACACCTAATTGCTGTTTTCAAAGGCGATTGGCCATTTAGACAAAGGAACGGGATTATTCAGAAGCATGCCAGGAAACAGCTCAAAGGGACAATCAGTCGGGCACGAGTTCAAATTCACCCACCTGTGGGGGCCTACAGGTGATCAAAGGGCCTTGTTTCTGTCTGACATCCGACTGTCTGGGACAGGGATTGGCTCCGGCCTCCTGGCGTTTTGTAAAACTTTAAATTAATATACGGCTGTTTTCCCAGGCAAGGAAAGGAGAGTTTAATTGGGCCTGGGAGAGGGATGCGTGCCATTTGTAAATAATTGTTGCTGTCCTCAGCTGCCACGATGAATATTTATTATGATTTCATTGTGACTGAGTTTTTTGCATCCCAAATTAACCAACCCAGAGTTGCTGAGGTGAAGGGATAGACTGTAGAAATGGATTAAATGGATGGATGGAAAGAAGGAAGGAAGGAAGGAAGGAAGGAAGGAAGGAAGGAAGGAAGGAAGGAAGGAAGAAAGGAAGGAAAGAAGGAAGGAAGGAAGGAAGGAAGGAAGGAACTGGTGATTGGCCTAAAGTCACCCAGATGCCTTCCATTCCCAAGGCGTGACTAGAACTCACTGTCACCTGGTGATTGGCCTAAAGTCACCCAGATGCCTTCCATGTCCAAGGCAGGACTAAAACTCACCGTCTCCTACTGAATGGCCAAAAGTCACCCAGATGCCTTCCATGCCCAAGGCGGAACTAGAACTCACTGTCACCTGGTGATTGGCTAAGTCACCCAGATGCCTTCCATGCCCAAGGCGGGACTAGAACTCACTGTCACCTGGTGATTGGCTAAGTCACCCAGATGCCTTCCATGCCCAAGGCGGAACTAGAACTCACTGTCACCTGGTGATTGGCTAAGTCACCCAGATGCCTTCCATGCCCAAGGCGGGACTAGAACTCACTGTCACCTGGTGATTGGCTAAGTCACCCAGATGCCTTCCATGCCCAAGGCTGGACTAGAACTCACTGTCACCTGGTGATTGGCTAAGTCACCCAGATGCCTTCCATGCCCAAGGCGGGACTAGAACTCACTGTCACCTGGTGATTGGCCAAAAGTCACCCAGATGCCTTCCATGCCCAAGGCGGAACTAGAACTCATCCTCTCCTGATGATTGGTCAAAAGTCACCCAGATGCTTTCCATGCCCAAGGCAGGACTAGAACTCACTGTCTCCTGGTTTCTAGCCTGGTGTCTTCACCACTAGATGGGTACCCTCTTTAATTCCTTGCGTTGGGGGCAAAAATATCCGTTGCTTTAAACTGCATAGATACTTCCACTCTTTGATGTTTCCAAGGTGGGGGGAAAAAATGCGATTATTTGCTGCTCACAGCACTGCTTTGTCAATTACATGCCCCTTTCAATCATCCTTGCCCTTCTTCTACGGAGCTTTGAATGAGAAGGTCCTCCCAAATGCCTCTTAGATGAGTCTAGGTGTGACGTGCCTGTTCCATATTTCAGGGGTTCCCACAAAAGAAGAGGAGGTCAAGCACCCAAAGCCAGGACAAGAAGCAACGGATGGAAGCTAATCAAGGAGAGAAGCAACCTGGAATTAAGGAAAAATGTCCTGGTAGGGAGAACAATTAACCAGTGGAACAGCTTGCCACCAGAAGTGGTAAATGCTCCAACACTGGAGGTTTTTAAGAAGAGATTGGAGAACCATTTGTCTGAAGGGGTGTAGGGTCTCCTGCCTAAGCAGGGGGTTGGACTAGAAGACCTCCAAGGTCCCTTCCAACTCTGTTATTCTATTTCTATTTCTAGTAGTTTTAGAAACCAAAGGCAGTGAGTTCTAATCTTTGCGTTAGATATGAAAGCTAAGTGGGTGACTTTGGGCCAATCACCAGGAGATGGTGAGTTCTAGTCCTGCCTTGGGCATGGAAGCCAGCTGGGTGACTTTGAGCCCATCACCAGGAGACTGTGAATTCTAGTCTCACCTTAGCAGTGAAAGCCAGCTGAGCGACTTTGGTCAAATCATCAGGAACCTGTGAATTCTAGATCCATTGTAGGTATGAAAGCAAGCTGGGTTCTCGTCCTGCCAAGCATGAAAGGCATCTGGGTGACTTTGGGCCAATTACCAGGAGATGGTGAGTTCTAGTCCTGCCTTAGACATGAAAGCTGGCTGGCTGACCTTGAGCCAATCCCTAGGACCGTGATGGCGAACCTATGGCACGCGTGCCACAGGTGGCACACGGAGCCATGTCACCTGGCACGCCAGCTCAGCCTCTCTAGGAGTCTCTGGAGGCTGGGGACAACAAAAAAAATGTCACTTCCTGTCCAACCGGAAGTTGGGAAACGGGCCGTTTCGGGTCTCCGAGAGGGTGGGGAAGGCTGTTTTTGCCCTCCCCAGATGCATAGAGAGGATCTGGAGCCAGGTGAGAAAGAAAAACGAGCCTACTGTGCTATTGTGTGCCAGGAGCGGGGGGGTGGGGAGGGAGGGTCATGCATGCATGCACAGGACAGGGCACACAGAATTATGGTTGTGGGCACATGCATGCTCGCGAACCTTCCCTGCCCCCCCTTCCTGGCATGTGATGGCAAAAAGATTAGCCATCCCTGCCCTAGGAGATGGCGAGTTCTAGCCCCATTTTAGGCATAAAGCCAGCAGAGTCATTTTGGCCAAATCACCAGGAGATGGGGAGTTCTAGTCCCTTCTTCTTCTTCTTCTTCTTCTTATTATTATTCAGATTTCTATACCGCCCTTCTCCTTTCGGACTCAGGGCGGTGAACAGCCAAGATAAAAACATCTATACAAACATCACAGTTAAAAATAAAGTTAAAATAATTTATAAATTTGGCCCATAATTTAAAACTTGTCAATTAAAATCAATATTAAAATTTTAAAACTAACCCTAAAATCAAGACAGACCGGCTAACTGAAAAAAATAAGTTTTTAGGGCCCGACGAAAAATCCGGAGGTCGGAGATCACTCGTATCTCTGGGGGTAGATTGTTCCATAGGGTAGGTGCCACCACAGAGAAGGCTCTCCTCCTGGGGGTCGTCAGCCAGCATTGTCTGGCCGACGGCACCCTGAGGAGGCCCTCTCTGTGGGAGCGAACCGGCCGGTGGGAGGCTATTGGTAGCAGAAGGCGGTCCCGTAAGTAATACTTTGGGCCATCCCCTCTCTCTCTCAGCCCAATCCACCTCACAGGGTTGTTGTTGCGTGGAAAACAGGAAGGAGTTCCAGATTCGCTTAAGGACCGCCTGATTCACTACCCGACTGCAGTGATTCCCTTAACAACTGCCTTGAGTTAATTATAAAGTAAAAAAAAAAAAAAGGATGGGATAAAAAAAAATCTATTATTAATAGGTTAACAGATAATTAAATTGTTAAATAAATAAATAGAGCGATAAAAGCAAAATAGGGGGCTAGAACTAAACCAGGGAAAGGTTTTTGCTCTTACAGCCAAAAAAACATTTATTGGAAGGCTGTAAAATGGTTGGAAGGCTTCCCTCTGAGTTGAAGCCATGGCTTGAGGCAGCCCAGGGAAGGTTTGATTCTGGAAAGCAATCCACGTTTTTTTCTCTTCAATCAATCAGAACAGAGCTGGAAGGGATCTTGGAAGTCATCTAGTCCTATACTCGGTGTCAGCAACCTGTGGCTCCGGAGCCACATGAGGCTCTTTGGCCCCTCTGCTGCGGTTCCCTGTCTCATCACTGGCTGGCCCCACCCCTCGCCCTCCCCTCCCAGTCACTCTTCGTCTCCCCTTGGAAATCCAAGAGATAGAGAGAAGGGGGGAGAGAGGGGGAGAGAGAGACATAGATACAGAGAGATACAGAGAGGGGGGGAGAGAGACATAGATACAGAGAGAGGTGGGATAGAGAGAGGGAGAGGGGAGAGAGAGTGGGAGAGAGAGACATAGATACAGAGAGAGGGGGAGAGAGAGGGAGTGGAGAGAGAGGGAGAGAGACATAGATACAGAGAGAGAGCTACAGAGAGAGGGGGGATAGAGAGAGGGAAAGGGGAGAGAGACATAGATACAGAGAGAGAGATACAGAGAGGGGGGATAGGGAGAGGGCAGAGAGAGAGACAGATACAGAGAGAGAGATACAGAGAGAGGGGGGATAGAGAGAGGGAGAGGGGACAGAGTGGGAGAGAGAGACATAGATACAGAGAGAGATACAGAGAGAGGGGGGAGAGAGAGGGAGGGGAGAGGGAGAGATAGATACAGAGAGAGAGATACAGAGAAAGGGGGGATAGAGAGAGGGAAGGGGGAGAGAGACATAGATACAGAGAGAGATACAGAAAGAGGGGGGAGGGGAGAGGGAGAGATAGATACAGAGAGAGAGATACAGAGAGAGGGGGGATAGAGAGAGGGAGAGGGGAGAGAGAGTGGGAGAGAGAGACATAGATACAGAGAGAGAGATACAGAGAGGGAGATACAGAGAGCGGGGGATAGAGAGAGGGAGAGGAAAAAGAGACATAGATACAGAGAGAGATACAGAGAGGGGGGATAGAGAGAGGGAGAGGGGAGAGAGAGAGACAGATACAGAGAGAGAGATACAGAGAGAGGGGGGAGAGAGAGAGGGAGAGGAGAAAGAGAGTGGGAGAGAGAGACATAGATACAGAGAGAGATACAGAGAGAGGGGAGAGAGAGGGAGGGGAGAGAGAGACATAGATACAGAGAGAGAGAGAGATACAGAGAGAGGGGGGATAGAGGGAAAGGGGAGAGAGACATAGATACAGAGAGAGATACAGAGAGGGGGGATAGAGAGAGGGAGAGGGGAGAGAGAGAGACAGATACAGAGAGAGAGATACAGAGACAGGGGGGAGAGAGAGAGGGAGAGGAGAAAGAGAGTGGGAGAGAGAGACATAGATACAGAGAGAGATACAGAGAGAGGGGAGAGAGGGAGGGGAGAGAGAGACATAGATACAGAGAGAGAGAGAGATACAGAGAGAGGGGGGGAGAGAGGGAAGGGGGAGAGAGTCATAGATACAGAGAGAGATACAGAAAGAGGGGGGAGGGGAGAGGGAGAGATAGATACAGAGAGAGAGATACAGAGAGAGGGGGGATAGAGAGAGGGAGAGGGGAGAGAGAGTGGGAGAGAGAGACATAGATACAGAGAGAGAGATACAGAGAGGGAGATACAGAGAGCGGGGGATAGAGAGGGAGAGGAAAAAGAGACATAGATACAGAGAGAGATACAGAGAGGGGGGATAGAGAGAGGGAGAGGGGAGAGAGAGAGACAGATACAGAGAGAGAGATACAGAGAGAGGGGGGAGAGAGAGAGGGAGAGGAGAAAGAGAGTGGGAGAGAGAGACATAGATACAGAGAGAGATACAGAGAGAGGGGAGAGAGAGGGAGGGGAGAGAGAGACATAGATACAGAGAGAGAGAGAGATACAGAGAGAGGGGGGATAGAGGGAAAGGGGAGAGAGACATAGATACAGAGAGAGATACAGAGAGGGGGGATAGAGAGAGGGAGAGGGGAGAGAGAGAGACAGATACAGAGAGAGAGATACAGAGACAGGGGGGGAGAGAGAGAGGGAGAGGAGAAAGAGAGTGGGAGAGAGAGACATAGATACAGAGAGAGATACAGAGAGAGGGGGAGAGAGGGAGGGGAGAGAGAGACATAGATACAGAGAGAGAGAGAGATACAGAGAGAGGGGGGATAGAGGGAAAGGGGAGAGAGACATAGATACAGAGAGAGATACAGAGAGGGGGGATAGAGAGAGGGAGAGGGGAGAGAGAGAGACAGATACAGAGAGAGAGATACAGAGACAGGGGGGAGAGAGAGAGGGAGAGGAGAAAGAGAGTGGGAGAGAGAGACATAGATACAGAGAGAGATACAGAGAGAGGGGGAGAGAGGGAGGGGAGAGAGAGACATAGATACAGAGAGAGAGAGAGATACAGAGAGAGGGGGGATAGAGGGAAAGGGGAGAGAGACATAGATACAGAGAGAGATACAGAAAGAGGGGATAGAGAGAGGGAGAGGGAAGAGAGACATAGATACAGAGAGGGAGATACAGAGAGCGGGGGATAGAGAGAGGGAGAGGGGAGAGAAAGGGAGGGAGAGAGGGAAAGATAGAGAGGGATACTTACGACAGTTGAAGGATCCCCCAGGGTCACATGATCAAAATTTGGACACTTAGCAACTGTTTCATATTTATGACGGTTTGCAGTGTCCCGGGGGGTCACGTGATCCCCTTTTGCGACCTTCTGACAAGCAAAGTCCCCGGGGAAGCCACATTCATTTAACAACCATGCTCCTCGTTTAACGACTGCACTGATTCACTTAACCACTGTGGCAAGCAAAGGTTGTGAAAGGGAGCAAAATTCCAGTGGTCTCGCTTAGCAACAGAAATTGTGATCGTTAGTCAAAGACGACCTATATTACAAGTTGGTTGTGGCGTTGTGTAGCACAGCCATTCAAAATCTCATGGACAGGGTGGAAGGAGAGCCAAGCTAGTCCCAAAGGGGCCTTTTTTTCAAGAGGCAACTGGACTTTTCTGGTTTTTCTTTGAAGACGTTTCGCTTCTCCTCCAAGAAGCTTCTTCAGCTCTGATCGGATGGTGGGGAACAGAAGGATTGATGCTCCGTGCAGACAGCTGGTCATTTGCATCCTTTGAGAGAGTCATTGAGGCCACTTGGAGGTTTGTCTGTGTCCTCAGGGTCACCTGAGTGGTGGAAATGGGTGGGGAGGCTCACCAACATCATCTATCCAGTCTACAACACAGCTCCTTTCAGCAGTTCCAAAAAGGCTCCACACCCATTTGCACCACTCAGGTGACCCTGAGGACACAGACAAACCTCCAAGTGGCCTCAATGACTCTCTCAAAGGATGCAAAGGACCTTCCTTCCTCCCTCCCTCCCTCCCTCCCTCCCTTCCTCCCTCCCTCCCTTCCTTGGTTTCCTTCCGTTCCTTCTTTCCTTCCTTCCTTCATTGAGGCACTTGGAGGTTTGCACTACTCAAGTGACCCTGAGGACACAGACAAACCTCCAAGTGGCCTCAACGACTCTCTCAAAGGATGCAAATGACCTTCCTTCCTTCCTTCCCTTCCTTTCCTTCCTTCCTCCCTCCGTTCCTTCCTTCCTTCCTTTTCTTCCTTCCTTCTTCCATCCCTTCCTTTCCTTCCTCCCTCCCTCCCTTCGTTCCTCCCTCCCACCCTCCCTCCCTTCATTCCTTCCTTCCTTTCCTTCCTTCCTTCCTCCCTCCCTTTCCTTCCTCCCTCCCTCCCTCCCACCCTCCCTTCTTTCCTTCTTCCCTCCCTTCCTTTCCTTCCTTCCTCCCTTCGTTCTTCCCTCCCTCTCTCCCTCCCTCCCTTCCTTGGTTTCCTTCCGTTCCTTCTTTCCTTCCTTCCTTCATTGAGGCACTTGGAGGTTTGCACTACTCAAGTGACCCTGAGGACACAGACAAACCTCCAAGTGGCCTCAACGACTCTCTCAAAGGATGCAAATGACCTTCCTCCCTTCCTTTCCTTCCTTCCTTCCTCCATCCCTCCCTTTCTTTCCTTCCCTTCCTTCCTTCTTCCCTCCCTCCCTTCCTTTCCTTCCTTCCTCCTTCCCTCCCTCCCTTCCTTTCATTCCTTCCTTTCCTTTCCTTCCCTTCCTTCCTCCCTCCCTTTCTTTCCTTCCTTCCCTTCCTCCTTCCCTCCCTTTCTTTCCTTCCCTTCCTTCCTTCTTCCCTCCCTCCCTTCCTTTCCTTCCTTCCTCCTTCCCTCCCTCCCTTCCTTTCCTTCCTTCCTCCTTCCCTCCCTCCCTTCCTTTCATTCCTTCCTTTCCTTCCTCCCTTCCTCCCTCTTTCCTTCCTTCCCTTCCTTCCTTCCTCCTTCCCTCCCTCCCTCCCTCCCTTCCTTTCATTCCTTCCTTCCTTTCCTTCCTCCTTCCTCCTTCCTCCTTCCTCCTTCCTTCCTTCCTTCCTTCCTTCCTCCTTCCCTTCCTTCCTTCATTGAGGAACTTGGAGTTTTCCACTACTCAAGTGACCCTGAGGACACAGACAAACCTCCAAGTCGCCTCAACGACTCTCTAAAAAGAATTCAAATGACCAGCTGTCTGCAAGGAGCATCAATCCTTCCATTCCCCACCATCTGATCAGAACTGAAGAAGCTTCTTGGATGAGAAGCAAAATGTCTTCAAAAGAAAAACCAGAAAGTCCAGTTGCCTCTTGAAAAAAAAGCCCCTTTCGGACAACCAGAACCAGGATGACGGAGAATCTCCACAAACGAGAGCCAAGCTAGTGTTTTGAGCCAGAAACGAAGAAGCGTTTGGGATTTCGTAAATCGTGGACATTTTGGATTAAACTGCGGACGTTCACTTCTCAATGACCTGAAATCAAACAGCCGGGGGAAAAAAAATGTGATCGATTGCAGGGAGCTGCATTCGGTGTCTTGTGTTCCAATCCAATTCTTTATAAAGTTGTCGGGGAAATTTGTTTCCAAATTTGGAGAGTTGGCAAGACTGACTGCTCCAAACCGTAGAGAATGTAACTTTGACAACCGGGGCGACATTCCTTTGAAGGCTTTGCGTGTTGTGCCAATGCAGCTTCTCCCCCGATGGAGTCACTGAGCCAAAATTACCAATGTCACTGCTGCCCCGGCGTCACACACAGTGCAGCTAGTCCTCGACTTACGACCACAGCGGAGCTCAAAATACATGTGGCTAAGCGAGACGGCTGTGAAGTGAGTTTTGCCTCATTTTACGACCTTGCTAGCCACGGTTGTTAAGTGAACCGCTGCAGTTGTTAAGTTAGTGACACGGTTGTTAAAGTGAATCTGCCTTCCTCACAGACTTTGCTTGTCAGAAGGGGATCACGAGACCCCCCAGGTCACTGCAGCCGTCATAAGTAGGAGTCAGTGGCCAAGTGTCTGAATTTTGATCATGTGACCATGGGGAGGCTGCAAGGATTGTAGGTGTGAAAAATGGTCATAAATCACTTTTCCCAGTGCCGTTGTAACTGTTGTACCAGGGGTGGGATTCTACCAGTTCTCACCAGTTCAGGAGAACTGGATGTTAATTTTAATCTGGTTCGCCGAACTGGTTGTTCCAAGGACTGGCTGACGCCTCCCACCCCGCCCCTCCCCTCCCCAGAGTCTCCACATGGCCCATTTTGGATGCCAGGTAAGTGCAGGGTGCACGCGGAGGCTCTGGTAGAATGAAAATGGGCCTACCAGAAATCCAGAAACAGGCCTGTTTCCCACCTCCGGAGGGTCTCCGGTGCCTGGGGGAGGCAGTTTTTGCCATCCCGGAGGCTCGAGGAAAAGCTGTGGAGCCTGGGGAGGGTGAAAACTGGGCCTACCGGAAATCCGGAAACGGGCCTGTTTCTGGCCTCCGGAGGGTCTCTGGTGCCTGGGGGAGGCAGTTTTCACCCTCCCGGAGGCTTGAGAAAAGCCTTCAGAGCCTGGGGAGGGTGAAAAATGGGCCTACCGGAAATCCAGAAACTGGTCTGTTTCCAGCCTCCAGAGAGTCTCCGGTGCCCGGAGGAGGCAGTTTTTGCTGTCCCGGAAGCTCGAGAAAAGCCTCTGGAGCCTGGGGAGGGTGAAAAATGGGCCTACCGGAAATCCGGAAATGGGCCTGTTTCCAGCCTCCAGAGGGTCTCTGGTGCCCGGGGGAGGCAGTTTTTGCCGTCCGGGAGGCTCAAGAAGAGCCTCTGGAGCCTGGGGAGGGTGAAAAATGGGCCTACCGGAAATCCGGAAATGGGCCTGTTTCCAGCCTCCAGAGGGTCTCTGGTGCCCGGGGGAGGCAGTTTTTGCCGTCCGGGAGGCTCAAGAAGAGCCTCTGGAGCCTGGGGAGGGTGAAAAATGGGCCTACCGGAAATCCAGAAACAGGCCTGTTTCCGGCTTCCGGAGGGTCTCTAGTGCCCCGGGGAAGGCAGTTTTTGCCATCCTGGAGGCTCGAGGAAAGGCTTTGGAGCCTGGGGAGGGTGAAAAATGAGCCTACCGGAAGTCTGGAAATGGGCCCATTTCCAACCTTTGGAGGGTGCGCAAAGTGAACTGGTTGTTACAACCGGGGAATCCCACCACTGTGTTGTACTACCTATATAAAGGCACTTTGAATCTTACAATAAACAATAAAAAGGGACATGTTTGGTAGAAAAGTCATGTTTGATACATGTTTGGCAAACAGAAAAAGTCCAGAACATTTTGGATGTAAGTACATACATTAATTCAGAGGTTTTTAACCGTTAAATTGCAACTGAAATCAAAAATATGTTTGTTGGGACTAATAAACAGGCCAACCAGAAAAAAGTCATGGAACCTTGTTTTTGTATACGACAACTGCTACGAGACTGTTATATGCGCAGAAGTGGAAGGATTTGACCATGTGCACCACGGAGGAATGCTTAGCAAAGTTGATGGAAGTTATGGGGAGGCCTAAATGAGCTTATTTGTTCAGAGGAAAACTAGCAACTACCTTAACGGCTGACTGGAAACCCCTTTATAGACTTTTTTGCATGAAATGGGGGAAAAAAATGCTCTTACAATTTGTGGTTTGGAGGATTAAAAACAACTGAAGTGGTAGACAAAATGGCATTTTTTGTAATCATAGCGTATGAGATAATTTGGTAACTGTATGATGATTTGCTACTAAGGAAATTGGAAGCTATTTATTCTTCTACTTATTTTTCTTTTTACACTTTTGCTCAGTAGTGAAATCCATTTTTTTTACTACCGGTTCTGTGGGCGTGGCTTGGTGGGCGTGTTGTGGCTTGGTGGGCGTGGCTTGGTGAGCATGGCAGGGGAAGGATACTGCAAAATTGCTATTCCCTCCCCACTCCTGGGGGAAGGATGTTGCAAAATCCCCATTCCCACCCACTCTGGGGCCAGCCAGAACTGGTATTTACTGGTTCTCCGAACTACTCAAAATGTCCGTTACCGGTTCTCTAGAACCTGTCAGAACCGGCTGGATTTTACCCCTGCTTTTCCTCATTCCTCCCTCCCTCCCTCCCTCCCTCCCTCCCTCCCTCCCTCCCTCCCTCTTTCTTTCTTTCTTTCTCTTTTCTTTCTTTCTCTTTTTTCTTTCTTCTTTCCTTCCTTCCTTCCTCCCTTCTCCTCTTCCCTCCTTCCTTCCTCACTCCCTATTTCTCCTTCCTTTCCTTCTTTTTCCAGTTTTCTTTCCTTCCTTCCTTCCATCCATCCATCCACCAATTTTTGTTACATTTCATGTTCATTGTAAAACTTTTAATAAACAAATTAGATAGATAGATAGACAGACAGACAGACAGACAGACAGACAGACACACACACACACACACAGAGAGAGAGAGAGAGAGAGAGAGACAGAGACAGAGACAGAGACAGAGACAGAGACAGAGACAGAGACAGAGACAGAGACAGAGAGAGGTAACAAGGATATGGATGGATGGATGGATGGATGGAGAGGGAGAAAGAGATAACAAGGATATGGATGGATGGATGGATGGATGGATGGATAGATAGACAGACAGACAGACAGACAGACAGACAGACAGACAGAGATAACAAGGATATGGATGGATGGATGGATGGATAGATAGATAGATAGATAGATAGATAGATAGATAGATAGATAGATAGATAGATAGATATAGACAGAGAGAGAGAGATGGCAAGGATATGGATGGATGGATAGATATAGACACAGAGAGAGAGATGGCAAGGATATGGATGGATGGATGGATGGATGGATGGATGGATGGATGGATGGATGGACGGACAGACAGACAGACAGACAGACAGAGAGAGATAACAAGGATATGGATGGATGGATGGATAGAGATAGATAGAGATAGATAGATAGATAGATAGATAGATAGATAGATAGATAGATAGCAAGGATATGGATGGATGGATGGATGGATGGATGGCAAGGATATGGATGGATGGATAGATAGACAGAGAGAGAGACAGAGACAGAGGGAGAGAGAGAGAGAGAGAGAGAGATAACAAGGGTATGAATGGACTTTCTCCGGGATCTCTAACTGCTTTCCTGCTCAGCCGCCCAGAGAGAGGGGCCGAGGAGGCCATCTGTTTATCTTCTTGGATGCTGGGATTATCCTCGCCCATCACTCCCTCTTTCCCGAACAGAAACATCTGCTCCATTTTTCCAACCAGGAGCACAGCAGTCGTCAGGTTTCCTATCTCCCTGTTCCAGGAGGATTTGGCAGAAGGGAAATCGATGGAATAAAAAAGGAGAAAAAAACAACAACACCCCCCCCCCCCCCCCCGTTGCCAGCAACCAGGGCTTGTGAGAGGCCGGTGTAAGATCTGGGCTCTCTCCCTACTGCAGAAAATTTGGAAGAAATCCAGTTTAACAGGAAGCCGTTTTGTCTCCGTTGGAAAATGACACCGGGGTAATTTTCGGTCTGATTGGTACCCCCGACACCCACCTCCAGATTCAGACAAGCTGCAAGCCCAGACAAGCTGCTCGGTCCACTAGCAAAAAACAAACAAACACGTAGAATTTGATGCTTATTTATTTATCAATAAACTAGCTGGACGCCCGTGCGTCACTATGAAACTATGTGCTCGGGCTTGATAAATTGACACTTACAGCCTGAAACTTAAATGTAGAATGTGTAACTCGTAGCATCAGAGTCTGTTAATATAATGCAACTGGCAGTTGGAACAGAGAGGGAGGGGAGAATGTCCCAGCCTGCAGCATCCATCGGTATTCATCTGGCTAGCATCCTGTCAGTGTGTGAGAGAGTTGAGGGGTGTTTGGAAACACAAACAGTATTTGCTCTGTGAGCAAGAAGGAGATAGGAAGGAGGCTGGGCGTGGCTTAGCTCAACTGTTCTGTAGTAAAGCTGCTTGCTGCTGTGAAAGTAAAACTGAAAGTGAAATGCCTCTCCTCTGCTTGTGTTTTGCATTTGGAACAGATTTCTTTTGAGGTGGGGAGGGGGAGTAGAACTCCTTGGCATCAGAGCGTGGAACAGATTTCTTTTGAGGTGGGGAGGGGGAGTAGAACTCCTTAGCATCAGAGGGCTGTTTGGAAAGTGAAACTGTATTTGCTGTGTGAGCAAGGAGGAGACAGGAAGGAGCCTGGGCATGGCTTAGCTCAAGTGTTTTGTATTAAAGCTACTTCCTGCTGTGAAAATGAAACTGAAAGTGAAACTCCTCTCCTCTGCTTGTGTTTTGCATTTGGAACAGATTTCTTTTGAGGTGGGGAGGGGGGGTACAACTTCTTAGCATCAGAGCATGTTAATAATAATATAGGAAATACTAATGCTCTGATCGTCGTTTCGAAAAATCCTTCCTTAGTGAGCACCTAGAAGCCAAGAGGAACATACATGGCAAATTTCAAGGTTGTAGGCTTTACAGTTCTGGAGATTTCGTGATTAATGCGTGAGTAGTTTTCGCTTTTATATATATAAATGATTAAGAGTTTCAGCAAACATTCTAGACAGTTACAAGTACCAAAAGGGAAAAAACAGAGATAAACAAGAGGAAAGAGATCAAAGAACTTAATATCAATAATTTACATCATAGGTAGTTCTCAACTGATGACCAAAATTGAGGCCAAAATTTGTGTTGCTGAGAGAGACAGTAGTTAAGTGGGTTTTGCCTCATTTTACGACCTTTCTTGCCACCTTCATTAAGTGAATTGCTGTTAAGTTGTTAAGTTAGTAACACGGTCGTTAAGTGAATCTGGCTTCCCCATTAGCTTTGCTCGTCAGAAGGTCACAAAAGGGATCACATGACCCTCAGTTGCCAAAAGTCCAAATGTTGATCTGATTCTGGGGAAGCTGCAGTTTGAACAACAGTCATCAATGACTTTTTTTCAGGGCTGTTGCAACTTTGAACAGTCACTAAATGAATTGTTGTAAGTTGAGGATGACTTGTATCTGTCTCTATTTATCTAAATCAGAGAACTTTCCAGAACCCCTAAAAAAAAACCATCCGGTAGCCTAGATAGTCACCAGATCTTTGGTTTTCCCAGTTTTAATCCTTTTATGAACATAACAGCAGCAGAATAGACATGGAAAGTAGGCCACCAGGTGATCTTCCATTCTGCACCATCAAAGAAAGAAAAAAATTGGTGAAAAGATTTTCCTCAACTTATGACTGGTAGCTTAGCAAATGTTCAAAGTTACATGCCTGAAAAAGGGAAATGACAACCCAAGTCTGAAATTTTGATTGTCGCCTTCCATGGTTATGTGACTGCATTTTGGGCGCTCAATGAGAGGCCTACATTAGCATCTTTTTGCAGTGTCTCCTGGTCCCGTTGCCACAAACACTTCCTTTCGGTTCTTGACAAAACTGTGCCGGAGCGAAACATGGGATTGCTTAACAACCGCTGTGTTCACTTAATGACTGCTGGGAAAAAAAAAAAGTCGTAACATGGAGTCGGTCCCACGACCAACCCGATTTCATAACTTTTTCGTGGCTATCGTTAACGACTTGTTGCAGTCGTAACTTTACGAGCGTTAAGACTTTTGACCCTAATAGTGGCAGCCTCTATTATGGTCGTAATGTGAGGACTAACTGTATTTCAGGGGTGTCAAACTGTATTTCTTGGAGGGCCGGATCACCATTGTAGTTGTCCTCTGCCGACCGGCCGGTGGGGGGGAGAGAGGAGACAGGACAGACGGCCTCCTGCAGGCCAAAATGGGACGCAGGGGGGCATCAGCAGCCCGCAGGTGGCTTCCCTCGCCCCGTTTGGGCCAGCAGAGTGCTGCAGGGTTCTGCCCCAGCTACGGACCACAAAGAACGCAGCACACACAAAGTCCGTACAAACCTTAGTTTACTAATTAAGGACTACTAATGAGCTTTCTTAGTAGTTGTTTGAACACAAGTACAGTTTAAATCAGTCTTTGCTGTGGTTGGCAGAATGCCCAGAAGCAATTTGCAGGAAGCTGATAAGATAAGCAAGACAAAACATGAAGGTATGTGAACTAATGAGCTTTCTTAGTAGTTGTTTGAACACAAGTACAGTTTAAATCAGTCTTTTCTCAACAAGGGCTGTTCATTTAACTTCATTAACAGCCGACAAGAGTCCAAGAAATAATAACTCAGTTCTGAGGTACAGTCTTTCAGTTAACTGTAAGCTTACTGTGGTTGGCAGAATGCCCAGAAGCAATTTGCAGGAAGCTGATAAGATAAGCAAGACAAAACATGAAGGTATGTGAACTAAGATGAACTAAAGAGCCTTGGTAGTACAGTGGTCTAAGGCACTCTGTTATTAAGCTGGTTATTAAGACCAGCTGCCTGCAATTACTGAGGTTTGAATCTCGCCAAGGCTCAAGGTTGACTCAGCCTTCCATCCTTTCTAAGGTAGGTAAATTGAGGACCCAGTTTGTGGGGGCAATAAGCTGACTTTGTATAAATATACAAAAGGATGAAGGCTATTGCTGAGCACATTGTAAGCTGCCCTGAGTCTCCGGAGAAGGGCGGCATATAAAACAAATTAAAAAAAAAAAAAAAGATGTTCCCTGAAAATTGCTTCAGTTGGCATTCTTCCTTAAATAGGCTAAAGGAGTGGCCAATTAGCCCCAAGCCTTACTCTCGAGGAGACCTCCTCCTGAGGAGCCATTCCTGCCTTTTGGCAGCTCTGCGTGCCCGTGCATCGAGAAGAGGCTCCTCCTCTTCTTCCTCTTCACCCATGGAAGCTTCTGGAGGTTCTGAAAGTCGTGGCTGAATCCCTGCCTCTGGCACCACATTTTCTCCAGCCTCCTCACTGTCCGACTCGAGCGCCAGCTGCACAGGCTGCTGGCACAGAACCACACCAGCCTCCTTGCTGTCGGAATCAGCTACCAGCTGCACAGGCCGCTGGCGGGCCACAACAGAGAGCGTCCAGGCCGAAAAGGGGTACGGGGGGCCACCTGCAGCCCCCCTGCACCCCATTTTCCCTAGCAGAGGCACCGCAGGGCAGTCCTTTGCTATTTCCAGGCCGGCCCCGCTGGCCAGATCTAAGCACCCTGTAGGCCGGATCCAGCCACGGGCCTTGATTTCATCTGGGTCCGCTTGAAGTGAACGATTGTAAGAGCTGTCCTAGTCAGTGGTGGGTGGTAGCGGCAGGGGTGGCGGGAGGCTCCTTCCACCCGCCCAGATGTCTCTGCGCATGCGCGGAAGCTTCTGGGCATGCGGAGAAGTGTCGCGTCCACACGTGAGCGCCCGCGCACCCACAAGCAAACTGGTAGCGACCGAAATTGAAACCCACTAACTGGTCCTAGTGGTGTTAAGGGAATATTTTCATTTAGCTTTATTTAGTCTGACTTACAGGAAATTGGTTAGCTAGCTTCCACCAAGCAATATTGCAGCCGAGTTGTGTGGCATTAAGCTGCCAGGCAATTAAGGAGATTGTATAAGATCTACCTGGGAATTAGGCTGATTAAACAAATAAAGGCAACAGGCACTAATCGGACGGTATCAAGTCTGTTTAATAACAGCCTCGATATTTTCCTATTGGTGCCTGTTACCTTACTCGCGTAATACATCCGATTTCCAAGTTAGATCTTACCCAATACCCGGAATAACAAATTCCGGGTAATTGATATTTGAAAACCACCGTTGGGGGTTTTTAGCAAAGAGAAGGAGCGCAAATAAGCACCAGATTTAAAAAGCTGATTTCCTGAATGAGGAATTAGTGAGCCGTCCAATTGCTGCGATCCGGGGAGACGCTCGGCTCTCCAAATTAAAAAGCACATGGCTTCGTTTGCACAGCAGGATAAAAACTTAGTTAACATTAACACCTTGATTGTCCCAAATGTTTTTTCCCCCCAAGAAGCAACTGGATTTTCTGGTTTTTCTTTGAAGACGTTTCGCTTCTCGTCCAAGAAGCTTCTTCAGCTCTGATTGGATGGTGGGGAATGGAAGGATTGATACTCCTTGCAGACAGCTGGTCATTTGCATCCTTTTTAGAGAGTCCTTGAGGTCACTTGGAGATTTATCGGCGTCCTCAGGGACACCTGAGTGGTGCAAATGGGTGTGGAAACCTTCTGGGAACTGCTGAAAGGAGTTGTGTTGTAGGCTGGAGATAGATAATGTCGTATTTTCTCTGTTGACGCTGTTCAATTCTGACCTAGACGGCCCCTTTGACTCCTCTTTCAAACCAGCGGTCCTCTCTGTCCAAAATGTGGACTTTGCTGTCTTCAAAAAAGCAGACAGACAGATTAACAGAGATGGAAGGGACCTTGGAGGTCATCTAGTCCAACCCCCTGCCCAAGCAGGAGACCCTACCTACACCATTTCTAACCAATGGCAGTCCAGTCTCTTCTTGAAAGCCTCCAGGGATGAAGCTCCCACAACTTCCGAAGGCAACTTCTGTTCCATGGGTTGATTGTTCTCCATGTCAGAAAATTCCTCCTTATTTCCAGGTTGAATCTCTCCTTGGTCAGTTTCCATCTATTATTCCTTTCTGGCCTTCAGGGGCTTTGGAGAATAGCTTGACCCCCTTCCTCCTCTCTGGGGCAGCCCCTCAGATATTGGAAGATGCTCTCCTGTCTCCCCTGGTCCTTCTCTTCACTAGACTAGCCGTGCCCAGTTCCTGCAACCGTTCATCATATGTTTGAGCCTCCAGTCCCCTCATCATCCTGGTTGCTCTTCTCTGCACTCTTTCTACTAGAGTCTCAGCATCTTTTTTATAGTGCAATGACCGAAACTGGATGCAGTACTCTAGGTGCGGCCTTACTAGGGCTTTATAGAGTGGTATTAGTACCTCCGTTGATCTTGATTGTTTCCCTCTGCCGATGGACTGCTGAATCTTGTCTGCAAGGAATATAAATCTTTCCCCTCCCCACCATCCAGTCAGAGCTGAAGAAGCTTCTTGGATGAGAAGCGAAAAGTCTTCAAGGAAGAACAAAGACCATCCAGTCAGATCTGAGGAAGCTTCTTGGAGGAGAAGGGGGGGATTTATAGTCTGAGGATAGATAGGTTAATTTAGCTTATGATTGTTAATTGAAATACCTTGTATTTTGCTCTGAGAAGTCTGGGGGGGAGGGGAGGGAAAGGGTGGGGGGAATATTGGGGGGAAAAATTCTTTTTTTTCTGTAAAACTTTTCAATTAAAAAAAAAAAAAGAATGTGGCGAGCCCAAAAAACCCCCCTTACCAGGTAAAGAGAAAGAAAAGGAACAAATGAGTATAATAGAGAACGAAATAAATGACTACACATAGAAATTGAACGTGTACAGGTGGTCCTCGACTTATGACCACAATTGAGTCCAAATTTTATGTTGCTAAGTGAGACGTTTGTTAGGTAAACTTTGCTCCATTTTACGATTGGGAGTTGGACTGGAAGACCTCCAAGGTCCCTTCCAACGCTGTTATGGTGATACAAGTACTCCTCGACTTACAACAGTTCACTTAGTGACCATTTGAAGTTGCTGAAAAAAGTGACTTATGAACATTTTTCACACTTGTGACTGTTGTAGCATCCCCATGATCACGTGACTTACGTTCAGGTACTTGACAAGTGACTCACATTTACAACAGTTGCAGTGTCCCGGGGTCGTGTGATCCTCTCTTGCGACCGTCTGACAAGCAAAGTCAACGGGGAAGCCCGATTCACTTAACAACCGTGTGACTAATTTAACAACTGCAGTCATTCGCTTCATAAATGTGGAAAGAAAGGTCATAAAATGCGGCAAAGCCCACTTAGTAAATGTCTCCCTTGACAACCGAAATGTTGGGCTCAATTGTGTCATAAGTCAAGGACTACCTATTATTCTGTTTCGTAAACTTTATGGATCTGGAAAACGGATTGATTCGGCAATTGTGAAGTGAGTTTTGCCCCATTTTACGACCTTTCTTGCCACGGTTACTAAGTGAACCGCTGCGGTTGTTAAGTTAGGAACGAGGTTGTTAAGTGAATCTGGCTTCCCCACTGATTTTGCACCCCCGAGAACAAATATCAATCCCAATTAACCCAGGTCAAGAAATTCCAGGGGCTATTTCGGAAACTAAAACTCACATTTTCGGAAATGATGGTCCAGACATCTTCATGAGGAAAACAGTCAAAAACGTCATTGATCGTTCCACTTCAGGGAGGAAGCCTTACAATGCAGGTAATCCTCGACTTAACGACCGCCATTGAGCCAAAACATATCTGTTGTTAAGGGAGACATTGTTAAGGGAGCTTTGCCCCATTTTACGACTTTTCTTGCCACCGTTGTTAAGTGAATCGCTGCAGTGGATAAGTTAGTCAGCTGGTTGTTAAGCGAAATCAGGTTTTCCCCATTAACTTGGCTTGTCAGAAGGTCGCAAAAGGTGATCCCGTGACCCCGGGACACTGCGACCGTCGTAAATCGAGTCAGTTGCCAAGCATATGAATTTTGATCATGTGACCCCCGGGGAGGCTGCAACGGTCGTAAGTGTGAAAACAGGTTAGAAGTCCCTTTTTTTCAGTGCCGTCGTAACTAAAAGAACGGTTGTAAGTCGAGAACTATCTGTATTTAAAACTCTGGAAGAAAATAACATTTTTTTGAGCGATGTGCTGAAATTGATAGAAAATTAGCCAGTTTTTTCCTCCCCGATTTGTACAACAGTGGGAAATTTTCTCAGGGTAGCCAAGAGCTTCTCAAGGCCAATAAACACTCCGGCTTTGAATTATTGCCTTTCTTGGAGATTTTCCTGCAGCTTCTAACTTCTCGGCTGGTGAGATTTTTACGGCTCGCAAACTTTCAACCCTATTTTTTGAGATCTTTCAGGAAAGGAAGAGCCAAAACTTTCGGTGAACATTCAAATCTTAAGCTTTTGATCTGCCCCAGCTACGGACCAGGGGTGGGTTCTAAATTTTTTTACTACCGGTTCTGTGGGCGTGGCTTATTTCGTGGGTGTGGCTTGGAGGTCATGTGACTAGGTGGGCGTGGCTAGCTGGTCAGAGTCATTTCTGGAAGGTCCTCGCACTTACGACCAGTCCTTGCACTTACGACCCGACTCATTTGTTTGCTTTTAACACTGATCAGCTGTAGGATGGCCCTTTGAAGCCCCGCGGCAAGAGTTTAAACAGTTTTTTTCCCTCTAGTCATCAGCTGGGACTCAGGAGGCAGCAATAGATTGGGGGTGGGACCAAATAAAAGGTAAGAATAACGTGGGGGGGAGGGCGGGGGGGGGAGAACCGGTTCGGTGACGTCATATCGTCACCGCTACCGGCTCGGCCGAACCAGACCGAACCGGGAGGAACCTACCACTGCTACGGACCCCAAAGAACGCAGCACACCCAAAGTCCGTTCAAACCTTAAGTTACTAAACAAACCAGTATTTTACAACAATGGCTGTTAATTAACTGCATTAACAGCCACCAAGAATTCAAAGAATAATAAATGAAAGCTTACTAGGGTTGGCAGAATGCCCAGAAGCAATTTGCAGGAAGCTGATAAGATAAGCAAGACAAGACACGAAGGTATGTGAATGGAGTTGTTCCCTGCAAATTGCTTCAGTCGGCGTTCCTCCTTAAATAGGCTAAAGGAGTGGCCAATTAGCCCCAAGCCTTACTCTCGAGGAGACCTCCTCCTGAGGAGCCACTCCTGCCTTTTGGCAGCTCTGCGCGCCCATGCATCGAGAAGAGGCTCCTCCTCTTCTTCCTCTTCACTTATGGAAGCTTCTGGAGGTTCTGAAGGCCCTGGCTGAATCCCTGACTCTGGCACCACATCTTCTCCAGCCTCCTCATTGTCCGACTCGAGTGCCAGCTGCACAGGTTACTGTCGCAACACCACACCAGCCTCCTCGCTGTCGGAATCAGCTACTAGCTGCACAGGCCGCGTACAGGCCACAACAGCCATTGTCGAAGGGTGGAATATAAAAACCTTTTTATGCATTTGGCATTTTAACAATCGCTGTGTTTGCAACATAAATCTGGCTTCCTCCCTGATCAGTATTTGAGAATTCAGGATAGAATGGCTGATTTTAAAAATAAATAAATATATCAAAGGAACAAAGGAAGAAATCAGATTTTGTAAGAAACATTTTTTTTAAAGAGACATACAGTCAAACATCAGCTAGCGTCTGTTTGGTCTGTCAGATTGCAAGACAGACAGACAGGCAGGTGGTCCTGGACTTACAACAGTTCATTTAGTGACTGTTCGAAGTTACAACGGCACTGAAAAATGCGACTTAGGACCGATTTTCACACTTACGACCGTGGCAACTTCCCCAAAATCACATGACCAGAATTCAAAAAAACTTGATGACTGATTCATATTTATGACGGTCACAGTGTCTCTGGGGTCATGTGATCCCCTTTTTGTGACCTTCTGATGAGCAAAATCAAAATGGGGAAACCGGATTCACTTAACAACGGTGTCACTAATTTAACAACTGCAGTGATTCACTTAACAAATGTGGCAAGAAAAATCATAAAACGGGGCAGAACTCACTTAAGAAATTTCTCCCTTAGCAACATGAATTTTGGGCTCAATTGTGGTCGTAAGTCGAGGACTATCTGTATTTTGTTTCCCCTTTCTCCTTTTTTTTCTTCTATTTAATTTAAGATGGGCCCAAAATCAATTTTTACCTTGAATTGCCCTAAAATAAAGCAATTTGCATTTCATGCAGTTAAAAAGATTTACAGTCCTTGACTTAAACTGTTCATTAACTGACCAACGTTAAAACAGCACTGAAAAAAGGGACTTATGGCCGCTTTTCACACTTACGACTGTTGCAGCGTCCCTGTGGTCACAAGATCAAAATTCAGGTGCTTGGCAACTGACTCACAGTTATGACGGTCGCAGTGTCCCAGGGTCCCGGGGTCCCCTTTTGCGGCCGTCTGCCGAACAAAGTCAATGGGGAAGCCTGATTCACTTAACAACCGGATTACTCACTTAACAACCGCAGTGATTCACTTAACAAATGTGGCGAGAAAAGTCGTAAAATGGGGCAAAACTCACTTAACAAATTGCTCACTCAGCAGCCTAAATTCTGGGCTCAGTTGTGGTCGTAAGTTGAGGACTACCTGTACAATGTCACTGCAACGTCAGACAGTCATTAAGTGAATAGTTGTAAGGCAAAAACCACCTGTATGTGCAGTAGAATAGAATAGAATAGAATAGAATAGAATAGAATAGAATAGAATAGAATAGAATAGAATAGAATAGAATACAATTATTAATGGAATGGAATAATAGAATAGAATAAATATTGGAATGAAGAATAGAATAGAATAAAATAAAATAGGAGTACAATAGAATAGAATAGAAAATAGAATAGAATAGAATAGAATAGAATTTTAATTTAATTAGAATAGAATCTTTTTAATGTAAATTTTAATGTAAATTTTAATTTGTTCTTAACCTGGGGTTTTAAATTTGTCTTGGGCTAAATTGATTTAATTCGATTTTACTTCTGCTCTTAAATTTTTGTATTCTATGTGTTTTATCCTGTGCCTGTTCACCGCCCTGAGTCCTTCGGGAGTAGGGCAGTATATAAATTAAATAAAATGAAAAATAAAATGAAATGAAAATTAGAATAGAATAGAATAGAATAGAATAGAATAGAATAGAATAGAATAGATTATAATGCAATTATTAATGGAATGGAATGGAATAATAGAATAGAATAAATATTGGAATGAAGAATAGAATAGAATAGAATAGAATAGAATAGAATAGAATAGAATAGAATAGAATAGAATAGAAAAAAATAGTACAATAGAATAGAAAATAGAATAGAATAGAATAGAATAGAATAGAATAGAATAGAATAGAAAATAGAATAGAAAAAAATAGTACAATAGAATAGAATAGAATAGAATAGAATAGAATAGAATAGAATAGAAAATAGAATAGAAAAAAATAGTACAATAGAATAGAAAATAGAATAGAATAGAATAGAATAGAATAAAATAGAATAGAATAGAATAGAATAGAATAGAATAGAATAGAATAGAATAGAATAGAATAGAATAGAATAGAATAGAATAGAATAGCAGAGTTGGAAGGGACCTTGGAGGTCTTCTAGTCCAACCCTACACCACTTCAGACAAATGGTTATCCAACATCTTCTTAAAAATTTCCAGTGTTGGGAGCATTCACAACTTCTGGAGGCAAGTCGTTCCACTGATGAATTGTTCTAACTGTCAGTAAGACAGCGAAGAAATAAAGTTTCTTTATTTCTCAACCTGAACAACTTTAAGATAGGTGGACTTCAACTCCCAGAATCCCAGAAGCCATGAAGGAATAGAAAATGACTTGATGGTACATAATCAATCAATCAATCAATCAATCAATCAATCAATGCCTATCCTGTTGACAGACTTATCCCTAAACCGGACTGCCAAATGAACCTCTGATGCTTCAAACCAACTTTTATCATTTGGCCAGGGGATTTTGACTTCACAACAGCTAAGACAACTGCTCTATCAATATGAATATTGATTGATTGCTAAGAGATATCTTCCGCATGCAAAATCTAGTGAGGTAAAGAGCAAATAAAGAATAATGTAGATAAAAGAAATAATGTGAATAAAATAGGAATCATACAGAGTCAGATATAGGGGCTCTGGGGGACCCTATCTATTCATATTATTATAAGGGGAAGACGTGCTTGGATGCATGAACTCTGAGAGACCCTCTCTATTCACATTATTATAAGAGAGGAAAGTGCTTGTTGGAAATTACATTAACAAACAGTTAAACCCCTTTAAGTGGTAATATATCTTCTGAGACCTAGATGTCACGGAAAGGACTGCTATATGGAAAAACATCTGAGTGACCTGACTGTGAATGACACAAAGACCTATATGTTACAAAGAGTTACTTAATCCAATGAATTTACCCAAGGATAGTAGTAACTCTCCCATTAGCAACTCCGAGCACTTAAGAAAAGTTGTGTGGCTAAGATAATTTTGTAAACTAAGATTAATGCTTTAAGTAATTAGATGAACTTATTATCCAGTGTATGTAACCATAGAAGAAAAAATCGGATGTATGATCTCATGATTAACCATATGTGGAAAATGTATGATCTCACTGAATCCTTTGTCTTAGAAATGTATAAAAACCATTGTATCAGAGTTCTTTGGTTGTTCAAAGCTTCAGGTACAAATCTGGCTCTGAACCTTGCGCAATAAAGCTGTCTCTGACTGACCTGGGAATGTTTTTTAGTCCTTCCATTCCACTACACTAGCAGATGGATAAGGCGCAGATGGAGCTTTTTTCTCCCCTTTGTAAATAAATCACCAAAAGCAGCTTCTGTTTCCTAGTTGGGGGATTAAGAAACAATATAAGAATAAGAAGAGAAATAAGATGTGATTGGATATAATTAAAGAGCAGGAAGAAGTTCTTCAGAAACAAGACGGTTGAGGTGAATCTGCTCAGTTTTTCATTCATCCTGAATCTAATGCTAATCAGGACTGTTGCATAACCTGAGTAAATTAGGAATCCTTAGCCTGAAGGGCTCTCTAGTCTGTCATAACTCCCGATCAAGAACGTAATAAGGAAGAAGAATTAAAATCCAGAAATCATCAGCCGTTAGCAGCAGAGATGGGGGAAGAAATCTCATTTGAAAGTTAGAAATTACTGGTACTCAGAATAATAGGGTCCTTCCGGGACCATGTAGGCAGGGGTGAAATGCTCCTGGTTTTGGACCGGATCGCCCGATCCGGTAGCGATGGCGGTGGGTGGTTCGGAGAACCAGGAGCAAAAATCCCTGCGCCACCCCCCCGCCCAGCTGAGCCGCGAGATAGATCATCAGAGGCTGGGTTTTTTTACTTTTAAAAGCATTTTTTCTACAACCTCTTCAGCCAAAAAAATGCTTTTAAAAGGCTCTGACGATCAGGCAACTCAGCTGGGATCGTCAGAGGCTTCTAAAAGCATTTTTTTCTGCAACCTCTTTGGCTGTAGAAAAAATGCTTTAAAAGTAAAAAAAAAACCAGCCTCTGATGATCTCGCGGATCGTGGCTGATCCCAACGATGAGGAGGGTGGTTTGGTGTCGCGCCAGCAGCCTGCGCAGCCGGTGCTCGCGTCGGACAGCGAGGAGGCTGAAGAGGATGTGGTGCCAGAGGCAGAGAGACTCAGCCTGGGCCTTCAGAACCTCCAGAGGCTCCTTCAAGTGGAGAGAGCGAAGTGGGGGAGCCTCTCCTCAATGCTCGAGCACGCAGGGCTGCCAAAAGGCAGGAGTGGTTACTCAGGAGGAGGAGGTCTACTCGAGAGTAGGGCTTGAGGATAATTGGCCACTCCCTTAGCCTATTTAAGTCACATGCAGTTAGTAATTTCTTGCTGGAAACAACGTGCATTACAGAGCATTTTTGGAGAGTGAGTGTCTTACCGTATCTTGTTTTCTGGGCTGGTTGCCAACCTTTGCCGGACTTTGTTTATTCTTGGTACGTTATAACTTTGATAAGGACCGTTGGTGTGTGTCATAATCCTTGGGAATCCGGAGCTGGGGCAGAACAGCTATCCATCTTGTACACAGCCCCTTTAGCCTGGTTGAAGATCAATTAATCAGAATAGAGTTGGAAGGGACCTTGGAGGTCTTCTAGTCCAACCCCGTTTAAGCAGGAAAACCTATACAGTTTGAGACCGGTGGCTGTCCAATCTCTTCTTTAAAACCTTTGACCTTTGCACCATGCCCAGGATCACGTGATCAAAATCCAGACGCTTGGCAACTGACTCATACTTACGACGGTTGCAGTGTCCGGGGGGGGGGTGTCACGTGATCCCCTTTTGCGACCTTCCGGCAAGCAAAGTCAAGGGGGGGAAGCCAGATTCGCTTAACAACCGGGTGACTATCTTTTCAACTGCAGTGATTCACTTAATGACCCTGGCATGAAAGGTTGTAAAACAGTGCAAAACTCACTTAACAAATGTCTCACTGAACAACAGAAATTGTGGGCTCCATTGTGGTCGTAAGTCAAAGACTACCTATGCTTAACTATGCACCAGAAGGGTTTGGAGGAGGAAATGAGATTTAATTTGAATGAAGTGTTTCATCCTGCAATTTCTTTCAGCCCACCCAGATTTATTCCAAGAATAGAACAAAATACAGGTAGTCCTCCACTTACAACAGTTCATTTAGTGACCGTTCGAAGTTACAACGGCACTGAAAAAAGGGACTTATAACCGGTTTTCGCATTTACGACCGTTGCACCATCCTTATAGTCACGTGATCAAAATTTGGGTGCTTGGCAACCGGCCTGTATTTATAACGGTTGCAACGTGTGATCGCCATTGGCGAGCTTCCCAGCCAGCTTCAATAGGGGACACCGGATTCACTTAGCGACGGCAGGTGATACGCTTAAGAAATGTGCCCAGAAAAGGCCGTGAAATAAGGCAGAACTCACTTAACGACTGCTTTGCTCTGCAAGAGAAATTTCGGGCTCAATCGTGGTCGTAAGTTGAGGACTTCCTGTACGAAAAGACAGGCAAGGTAAAGAAAAGCCAAATGGGAAAAAAAATGGTTTATGTGTGTCTGCCTGTGTGAAATCCCGGGTGCTACTAAATGAAAACGTCCTTCTTTAATTAAGATATATTTCTTGAACCCAATTGCATTGAAATCACCTTGAGGCTATCTGAAACACACCGGAGGCGTTAGATAATAAAATGCGCTTTATTACTTTTATTTATTGGCCGGCGAGCAATTGTGAATCAACCAAGCCAAGGTGAAGGAAAGCAAGAGAAATATTTGTATTTTCTCTTGCTGGTTGGGAATGGGTGGAAATTCCAAAGGGAACACCTGAAAGATACAGCGGGTCCTCA
Organism: Pituophis catenifer annectens; assembly: GCF_029215685.1. NCBI lineage: Eukaryota > Metazoa > Chordata > Lepidosauria > Squamata > Colubridae > Pituophis > Pituophis catenifer. Next base: position 1,574,221 of record NW_027256886.1, on the reverse strand, counting down.
ATTTATGACCACAGTTCAACCCCAAATATTTATTTATTTATTGGTTCGATTTATATGCCGCCCTTCTCCGGAGACTCAGGGCGGCTTACAATGCGTTAAGCAATAGCCTTCATACTTTTGTATATACCTGCTTAGTAGGGCTTTCGGGGGGCCCCCCAAGCAGTGTTCTTTTTTTTATACAAAGTCAGCTTAATGCCCCCCACAATCCGGGTCCTCATTTTACCTACCTCGAAAGGATGGAAAGCTGAGTCAACCTTGAGCCTGGTGAGATTTGAACTCGCAATAATTGCAGGCAGCTGGTGCTAGTTAACAGCACTATAATCTGCTGCGCCACCAAGGCTCTATCTAATATTGAGATAGATGTTAAGTAGGTTTTGCCCAGAGGTGAAATCTGAACCGGTTTACTACACACAGTGCACACCAAAAGGAGACTTGGGAAGGTAAGTAGAACAGCACGGGGTGGGGGGGTGATCAGTTGTGCCGCACGATCATCGGTACCTTTTTTTTACTTTTAAAAGCATTTTTTTACTACCGGCTTGGGCAAATAGGTAGTAAAAAAAATGCTTTAAAAAAGTAAAAAAAAAAAAAAAAAGCTCCAGCGATCGCGCCGCCCAGCTGTGATTGTCGGAGCCTTTTAAAAAACTTTTTTAAAGCATTTTTTACTACCTATTTGCCTGAACCGGTAGTAAAAAAAATGCCTAAAAAGTAAGAAAAAAAAAAAAGTTCTGACGATCAGCTGAGCGACTCGCGATCGTTGGAACTTTTTAAAAAAAACTTTTTAAAGCACTTTTAAAAGTTTAAAGCACTTTTAAAAGCACTTTCTGGAGAACCAGTAGTAAAAAAAATGCTAAAAAAGTTTTAAAAAAAGTTCGCACTATCGCGCGTCGCTCAGCTGATCATTGGAACTTTTCTTTTTACATTTTTTACTACCGGTTTGGCCGAGCCAGTCTGAACCGGTAGCATTTCAGCCCTGATTTTGCCCCATTTTACGACATTTCTTGCCACCGTTGTTAAGCGAATCACTGCAGTTGTTTAGTCAAGGTAGTCCTTGATGTACGACCACAGCTGAGCCCCAATTTTTTGTTGCTAAGGGAGACATTAGTTCAGGGAATTTGCTCCATTCTACGACCCTTCTTGCCACCGTTGTTAAGTGAATCAGTCATTGTTCAATTAGGAACATGGTTGTTAAATGAATCTGGCTTCCCTGTTGTCTTTGCTTGCCTAAAGGCCACAAAAGGAGATCACGTGACCCCAGGACAATGGTCATAAATGTGAGTCGGTGGCCAAGCATCTAAATTTTGGGGATGCAATAGCGGTCGTTAAGTGTGAAAAACGCTCGTAAATCACTTTTTCCAGTGCCATTGTCACTTCAAATGGTCACTGAATGAAGTGTTGTAAGTCAAGGAGTACCTGTAATACGGTTGTTAAGTGAATCTGACTTCCCCGTTGACTTTGCTTGTCCGAAGGTCGCGTAAGGGGATCGTGTGACCCCGGGACGCAGCAACCGTCATAAATATGAGTCAGTTACCACGTGTCCGAATTTTGATCATGCGATCATGGAGCTGCTGCAAGGGTCGTGAGTGTGAAATACTTCCTTAGGATTTAACGGTTCTAAGTCGCTTATGTCTTAACTGTTAGTAAACAATTTGTTGTAAGTCAAGGACTGTCCGTAAAGGAAGAACAACACAATTTTCACAGGAAGAGTAATTTATTCTTTATGCCATGGCAGCCATCTTCTCTGACCTTGGAGTCGTAAGCCAAAATATCAGGACTCTGTCCCCAAACTGCTTAGATTCCCTTAAGCATGTTCACACCTCACCTTTAATCCAGTTTAAGGGTCTATCGCAATGATGGCTAACCTTTTTGCCAGGAGTGGGGGGGGGCTGCGCACGCGCATACCCACATCCATAATTCTATGCGCCCTGCCTCCACGCATGTGCACATGACACACACACACACACGCTCCTGGCATGCGATGGCATGGTAGGCCTGTTTTTTGCTCTCTCCAGCCTCCAGAGCCTTTCTAGGAGTCTGGGGAGGGCAAAAACGGCCTTCCCCACCTCCCTGGAGGCCCACGGAGGCAAAAATGGGTCATTTTCAGCCTCCGGGGGTGGGGAAGGCCGTTTTCGCCCTCCCCAGACTCCTAGAAAGGCTCTGGAGGCTGGGGAGAGAGAAAAACGGGCCTTCCCCACCACCACCCGAGGCCCTCCGGAGGCAGGAAACAGCTTGTTTCCCTACTCTGATGGGCCCAGAAGGCCCGAAAATCAGAGCTGACCACGCGTCCCCACCAATATGGCGACGCATGCCTCCTGTTCGCCATCACGGGTCTAGCGGTTGCATTCACACAAATTGCTGTGCTTGGTTAGATTAAAGCCGGATCGCCGCTGTTACTAGCTACTGTATGAACTTGGTTTGTCGTGGACGGTCCAATCTATGGAGCTGTTGTGGCTCCGTTGCCTGAGCCTGGGCTATCGACAGATGCAGACTCTGAGAGTGAGGGAGAGGAGTTGGCAAGGCCTCCCTCTCCAGGACCCTCCTCTCTGGCAATGCCTCCGGAGGACACCGAAGGCCAAACGATAGGCTCAGAGCCAAGCACGTCCCCGCAGCCACAGGTGGACAGTGACAAATAAGGTAAGTGCTGGCTGGACCCTCGGCAGAGGCGCAGGGAGAAGCGTGCGCAGCAGAGGGGAAGGCATGTCAGAGATTAGCTGAGTCACTGGACCACACCCCACAGGGTATAAATGTGGGTGTGGTGGCCGGTTCAGTTTGTGACGAGCAAAAACTGGAAATAATCCATGATCTCTGCGTTACTGGATTTTGCCTGCTTTATCGGACTGCATTTGGATTAATCCTTGTATTGTTGAAACTCTGCCTGTTTTATCGGAATGCTTGCAGTCTAATCTTTGTTTTGTGTGAGTAAAGTCTGAATTGGCAGCTAGCCACTGGGTTGCTGCCAACTTTATCTTCAAAGAGTTTTGTCGTGTGGCTTATTAACTCCGGGCCGTCTGTGGGGGTGCGTGTGTGGTACGGGGACAGAACAGGAGCGAATCCAGAAAATGGCTCCCTCCAGAAGTTGTGGGAGCTCCATCGTTGGGGGTTTTTAAAGTAGAGACTGGACAGCCCTTTGTCCAGTAATGGGATTCAAATAATTTAACAACCGGTTCTCTGCCCTAATGACCAGCTGGGTGGGCGTGGCCATGATGGTGTGACAGGCAGCACTTGGCTTCCTGCACCCCCAGGGACCAAAAACAGGCCACAAGGGGGAGGGGGATACGCTGCCCACCCCTGCGCCCATTTTGGGCCTAGTAGGCCTCTCTGCAGCCTCCTGGGAGTAAAAACGGGCTGCTGGGGGGGCACACTGCCCCCCCGCGCCCCATTTTGGGCCTACCTGGGAGCCAAAATGGCACATGTGGGAACTCCTGGAAGGGGCGGGGTGGAGAGGGGCAGAGCCAACCAGCAATTTAACTACCGGTTCTTCCATACCAGCTCAAACCGGCCTGAACCGGCTGAATCCCATCACTGCTTTTGTCCGGAATGGTATAGGGTCTCCTGCTTGACCAGGGGGTTGAATTAGAAGACTTCCAAGCTCCCTTCCAGCTCTGTTAATCTGTACAGGTAGTCCTCGATTTATGACATTTTAAATTTTTATTAAGTTATAAGGTATTATAAAATACAAAAGCAAATAAGAGGACAGTGAGGGGAAAGGGAAAAGAGGAGAGAAAAGTGAGGAAGGATAGGGAAAGAAAAAGAAAAAAAAAACCATTGACTTCCAACCCTCTCTGTTACAGTAGAATAAGGCATGGACCACAAATCACAAGTTTTTGTTTTACCGTAATAGTGTGAACCAGCCATTTCTATAAAAATCTAATCTGTAAAACCCAAAATTAAGAGTTACATTCTTTTCCACCTCAAGCACAAAGTTCAGAAGCGGTTTCCACATGGAAATAAAAGTACTTATATTCTTTTCTTTAAGCAAAGTAGTCAGTTTTTGCCATTGCAGGCCAACTCCATCAGCTTCTGCAACCGTTCTTCCGTAGTAGGAATTGAAGGTAGTCCTCGACTTATGACCACAATTGAATCCAAAAATCTCCACGGCTAAGCAAGACAGTTGTTAAGTGAGTTCTGCTCCATTTGATGACTTTTCTTGTCACGGTTGTTAAGTGAATCACTGCCGTTGTTAAATGAGTAACCCGGTTGTTAAGCGAATCCGGCTTCTCCATTGAGTTTGTTTGTCAGAAGGTCGCAAAAAGGGGGGTGACTTGACCCTCCAGGACGCTGCAACATATATAAGCCAATTTGCAAGCATCCAAATTTTGCAAGCATCTGGCCATAAGTATGGAAAATGTCCATAAGTCCGTGTTTTCAGCGCCGTTGTAACTTTGAATGATCCCTAAATGAACTGTTGTAAGTCGACGACCACCTGTATCACAATAACAGAGTTGGAAGGGACCTTGGAGGTCTTCTAGTCCCACCCCTTGCTCCAGCAGGAGACCCTCTACCCTTTTCAGACAAATGGCTGTCCGAAAGTCGTCAAACTCCTGGGGACACGGCAACCGTCATAAATATGAGTCAGTTGCCAAGGGTCTGAATTCTGATCACAGGACCAAGGTGCATGCGACAACGGTCGTTAAGTGTGGAAAACGGTCATGAGTCACTTTTTTTCAATGCCGTTGTAAGTTTGAACAGTCACTAAACGAACTCGAGGACTTCCCGTAATTCTCACCACAAGCTTTTAGCTCCTGGCATGAAGGCCGCCAAGGAGACCGACCCGTTGGGAAAGCCCTCAGAGATACGGGTCTTCTTGTTCAGCCATGTTGTCTCCTGCTGGGCTCCCTTCGTTGTCCTCCATGTCAGACAGGGGCAGCCCATGGCTTCCTGGGATGTGCTCCAAAACGGTGCTGCGGACGGTGGTGCGCAGGCTGCTGGGCGAGCGCTTGTGGGACCTCCATTTCTGGGACCGCCTGTGGCACATCACGTCCTTGAACATCTCGCGGAAGCGGCTGGACATCAGGTTGTAGAGGATGGGGTTGGCGGCCGAGCTCAGGTAGAAGAAGACCCCCGAGAGGATGTGAACGTACTGGAACATGCGTTGCATCTGGTCCGTCCAGTGAGTGACGAAGCTCCAGACGAGACGGTCGGTGTGGAAGGGGGCCCAGCAGATGCCAAACACGACCACCAGCATGACTGAGGGGGAGAAGGACGGGAAAGCAAAGTTAGAGACAGAGGATCCTTTGGATCGATTGGCTGATTGGACAGAAGGTCCTCCGTTCTAGCCGATCGACAGAGAAGAATCGAAAAGAATAGAAATAATAGCTCGGGATTGAACTGACGGATCCTTGGGGCTCTCTGAGCTTGGCTGTTTTCTTGCAGATATTTCATTAAGGTCAAGGTAAAGGTTCCCCTCGGACATCTGTGCTAGTCGTTCCCGACTCTAGGGGGCAGTGCTCATCTCCATTTCAAAGCCAAAAAGCCAGCGCTGTCTGAAGACGTCTCCATGGTCATGTGGCCGGCATGACTCAACGCCAAAGGCGCATGGAACGCTGTTCCCTTCCCACCAAAGGTGGTCCCTGTTTTTCTACTTGCATTTTTTACCTGCTTTCTAACTCCTAGGTTGGCAGAAGCTGGGACAAGTCACAGGAGCTTACCCCGTTACGCGGCGCTAGGGATTCGAACCGCCGAACTGCCGACCTTTCGATGGACAAGCTCAGCGTCTTAGCCACTGAGCCACTGCGTCCCTCACAGATGCGGTGAAATGAATTTAGTAATGAAAAAACATTTCATTACCAAACTAGAAAACATCATCAGTGCTAGGAGGGAGTGGAGTTTGTGGAGAGGAGGAGGAGGAGAAGGAGGAGGAGGAGGAGGAGAAGGACGACGACTGTGGAGTTTTTGGTACTCTGTGAGCTTGGCTGTTTCTTGCAGACATTTCATTACCCAGTTAGGTAACATCATCAGTGCTAGAAGGGAAGAGGGTTTGCTCCCTTTTTATATATAAGTGAATTGCCCTGTCAGTTGGACAACTCAAAGAATGTAACAGTAAACAGCAATTTCATCAAGGAACTACAAAGAACTACTAAGAACACTTCCACTGACATTGACAGCGCTAGCCACTACCGTATTTCCCCGAAAATAAGACCCTGTCTTATATTTTTTTGAATCCCGAAATAAGCGCTTGGCCTTATTTTCAAGGAGGTCTTATTATTTTGGGGCACATGGAGCAAGACGGGTCTCCTCTTGCCGTCTTACCTGATTTCCAGCTCTGTCTCCCTAATCCTAACCAGAGGAAATGGCAGGGACTGGCTGTGCCTGCGTTTAAATATTTTTGGGGAGGGCTTATTTTTGGGGAAATATGGTAGTATATAAAAAGAGAACAAACCCCACTCCCTTCTGGAACTGATGATGTTCCCTAATTGGGTCATGAAACGTTTGCAAGAAAACAGCCAAGGACCCCACCGCCCTCCTTCCTCTTCCTCTTCCTCCTCGTCCCCTTCTCCTCCTCTCCGCAAATCTCACTCCTTCTAGCACTGATAATGCTACCTAGCTAAGTCATGAAACGTCTGCAAGAAAACAACCAAGCTCAGAGAGCAACAAGGACCCCACAGCCCTCCTTCCTCTTCCTCTCCTCAAATTCCACCCCCTTCAAGCACTGATGATGTTCCCTAGTTGGGTCATGAAACTTTTGCAAGAAAACCACTCAGCTCAGAGAGCACCAAGGACCTTCCAAAGGTAGATAAAATCAGGACTTGCATCGAGATCCGGAAAAAGAGAACGTTCTCTCCTACGCATTGTAACATTAAAGGGGAGACCGAGTGGCGAAACAGTGAAAGTGCTTAGTTACCATCAAGGAGATACGGATTCTAATCCTCTAATTCCTTCGGTTCGTATTAACCTTGGGCTATTTTCTTCAGTTGTGCGTACCTCTTTGTATGTTGTTGTGCAACCTGTTTGTCGGTTTGCGGCTCTCTGCATTGGGCAATTTCAGAAGATAGATTGATCGATGTATTTTTTAAAATATTTGTTTATTTATGTATGTATTAAATTTCAAAACCGCTCATCAATCTCACAGAGGGATTCCCTCCGGGGGACACCGAGGGTTATTAAACCTGGTAATTCAATTACCAGCTTCAGCTTGTCGTTCGAGCTTAACCGGGATGTAGGCTGTGAAAATGTCAAGACCTTTTGCGGTGTTGCATTTTCGCATTTGCTAACCACCTCTAATTTTCTGCCTGATTGCAATATTTCTGTCAGCACTTCAAGCTGCATTTACTCTAGTGCTGACATAAGAAGAAGCGGAGGCATCTGGAAAGGGACGTTTGACTTTTCACCTACTTATTTTCCCTGGAGATAATATCCCCTAGGAGATGGGAGGGGAGGGGGGAAATTCCTTTGAGCTGGAGCAGTAGATTAGGGGTAGAGTGACTTGGAAGATGGCCAAAGAGTGCAGGGGAGTGGGGAACGGAAAGGGAGGGTTTTGGGTCTGGAAGTCAGTGTTGGCTACGATGGAGTCGGAGTTAGAATGTCGTGCTTAATAAATGGGAGTTTTTCTTCAAAGACCTTGTTTGAAATGCAATTTATTTGAGACGACCTCGAAACCTGACAATTTCATTTTGTTGCCGTTTCTTCCCTCCTGAGGAGGGGAAAATCAATTGTAGGGGGTGAAAGATGATTCAAGCAAGCAAACGGTTCTGGGCGTGTACTCGAAAGGGATCTTCAAATCAGCCGCTTTGCTCTCCTGCTGAAATGTACAGTTAACAGAATGACTGTGTTGGAAGGGACCTTGGAGGTCTTCTAGTCCAACCCCCTGCTCAAGCCAGGGGTCGGCAACCTTAAAACTCAAAGAGCCACAAAGGTCTTAACCGGAAGCTCCCGTTCAATTCTAGAGCCGACCGGAAGTCTCCTCCTAGCACGGCGTCCTTTTTCCTCTGCCGACTGGAAGTCCAGTTCCCCCACCATAGAGTCTCCTCCTAGAGCAGCATCTTTTTTCCTCTACCTGTCCTAACCGAAAGCCCTATCAACTGTGGAGCTGACCAGCAACAGGGAGCCGCAGCAGAGGGATGAAAGAGCCACATGCGGCTCCAGAGCCGCAGGTTGCTGACCCCTGCCCTAGATCAGAGGCACCCAATCTTTGGGGCATCAAGGACTGGTTCCTTGTAGGGAGGTTTTTCCGCAGATCTGCATCCCCATGGATGGGGTTTCGCTTGTTTGCGTGGACTGGTTTTTGGCATGTCGTTGTTGTGGCCCGCCAGCAGAGCTGGCAGCCGATTCAGACAGTGAGGAGGTTGGGGAGGAACGTGGGCCAGTCCTGGAGTCTGGGGAAGGCTCGGACGAGGGCTCTGAGTTGGAGGCAGAGGGGGGGCCAAGGCCATCTGGTAGTTCTTTGCTGCCTCCGGAGTCTGACATCAGCAAGGTAGAAGAACGGCGGGAACCTGTTCCCAGTGTGAGCATGCACAGAGCTGCCAGGAGACAGGAACAATTAAGGAAACAGGGTCGACTTGGGAGTAAGGCTTGGAGATGATTGGCCCCTCCCATAAGACATAAAAGAGAAGCGAATGGGAGGTGAGCTTTTGCAGGAAGCAATTAGTTCATCTGGTCGGTAAAAGCTGTGGAAAAGTTCCATTTGACTCTGTGCTAAGTTTGGCCTTGCCCTGCCTGTGGCAATTAGTTCTCTGGCAGCATTCCAAGGGAGATAAGGTGGGTGTTTGTAAACACTCCCCTGCAAGACTGTTTGAGAAGCCTTTCGGACTGGGAATGACAATAATTCACAGCCACATTAATTAAAGAGGTATTCCAGGACTAAGATTGCGCTGTATACTTTCTAGGGAAGCCTAGGTCAAAACAGACGTGACCGGTGCCAGTCCATGGAACAGGGGTTGGGGACCCCTGTCCTAGAAAATTCCAGACAAATGGCTGCCCAATCTCTTTTTAAAAACCCACAACTTCTTGTGGCAAGCAGTTCCACTGGTTAATTGTTCTCACTGTCAAGAAAGTTGTCCTTATTTCTAGGTTGCTTCTTTCCTTGATCACTTTCCATCCATTGCTCCTTTTCCTGCCTTCGGGTACTTTAGAGAATAGGGTTTCCTGCCTAAACAGGGGGTTGGACTAGAAGACCTCTAAGGTCCCTTCCAATTCTGTTATTCTATTTCTATTTCTTTGTGGCAACCCCTCAAATACTGGAACACTGCTATCATGTCACCCCCCGTCCTTCTTTTCATTAAACTAGACAGACCCAATTCCTGCAACAGTTCATCATATGGTTTACCTTCCAGACCATTATAGGTAGTCCTCGACTTATGTCGTAAAATGGGGCAAAATTTAACAAATCCTCACTTAACCGCCTACATTTTGGGCTCCGTTGTGGTCGTAGGTAGAGGACTACCTGCAATCATCTTTGTTGAACTTCTCTGTACTTTTTTCTAGAGTTTCAACATTTTTTTTATATCACGGCGACCAGTGATGAAATTCAAAATTTTTCCCTTACCGGTTCTCTGGGCGTGGCTTGGTGGGTGTGGCTTGATGGTGGTGATCATGTGACTAGATGGGCGTGGCCTTTTTTTTTTTTTTTTACTTTTTAAGCATTCTTTAACTAAAAAAAGTTTTTAAAAGTTCCGACGATCAGCTGTGACAATCAGCTGTGCCCGCGATCGTCGGAATCTTTTTAAAAACTTTTTAAAGCATTTTTTACTACCAGTTCAGGCAAATAGGTAGTAAAAAATGCTTTAAAAAGTAAAAAAAAAAAAAAAAAAAAAAGGTTCCGACAATCATCTGTGACAATCAGCTGTGCCACGCGATCGTTGCTTTTTTTTTTACTTTTTTAAAGCATTGTTTTACTACCTATTCGCCCAAACTGGTAGCATTTTTTACTACCAATTTGGGCGAACCGGCCCGAACTGGCAGCATTTCACCCCTGACAGCGACCGAATTTGGGTTCAGAATTGGATGCATTTCATTAATGGACATATTTGTCTGCCTCCGCAATCAAATGGACTCTTAGTGGCTTCATTTCGAAAATGCAATACGGACGGATCCCGTGTGAATATTAAAACGGAGCTATAAAAATAGAAAGAGGATAAGTGCTTTGCATGCATTTGCATGCATTTGCATTCAATAATACTTAAGAGCAGTGGATTATGGGCGCTGAAGCTTTGCGGCGAATTGCTAATCAGTTCTGCCCTCTGATCTTGTACTCACAATTTTTCTCCTTCCTTTTTGTGGCTTGCTGAGGTTTTATTCTGCTCGGAATCAAGTTTTTGGCATGTTTTGGAACTGAATAAACAGGTTAGAAGAGGAATAGATAAAATACTGGAGGAAATATAGGCAATCCTCGACTTACACTTCACTTAGTGACGGCTCAAAGTTACAACGTCACTGAAAAAAGTGACTTACGACCATTTTTCACACATGACCATTGCAGCATCCCCCTGGTCACACGATTTACATTTGGATGCTTTTGACAACGGATTCACATTTACAACGGTTGCAACGTCCCGGGGTCACGCGATCCCTTTTTGCGACCTTCTGATGAGCAAAGTCAACGGGTGAAGCCAGATTCGCTTAACGACCGTGTGACTAATTGAACAGCTGCGGTGTTTCACGTAACAAATGTGGCGAGAAAAGTGATAAAAAGGGGACCAACTCACTTAACGAAGGTTTCGCTCAGCAACATAAATTTTGGGCTCAACTGTGGTCGTAACTCAAGGACTACCTGTAATACAGATTGTCCTCGATTTTTGACATTTTAGGAGCAGAATTTCTATTGCTAAGGAATTCTTGAGTGAATTGCTAAGCGGGCCATGCTCAGTTTTACAACTTTATTTGGCATGGTTGTTAAGCGAATCGCGCAGTCGTTAAGCAAATCCAGCTTCCCTCATCGACTTGGCTGGTGTGAAGCCTGCTGGGAAGTTTTTTACGTGCTTTCAAACTGCTAGGTTGGCAGAAGGTGGGACAAGTAACGGGAGCTCACCCCGTTACGCGGCACCAGGGACTCGAACCGCTGAACTGCCGACCTTTCGATCGACAAGCTCAGCGTCTTAGCCACTGAGCCACTGCATCCCATTTTCTTCCCTACATCAACCCAAATTGGAAGCCTCTTCAGACGCCCAACTCCGGGTTCTAGATACTTTGGGGGGGGGCTTCCCCTTCAACTTACACAACATATTGGTCACCTGCCTCCGCCGAGCTTTCTTCTGCTGGAGGCGGACGCTGTGGTAGTCGGACCGGCTTCCCGTTTTGGCCTCCAGGGCCTCCAGCAGCTTCTCCTTCCGCAGCTGCAGGCCGATGAGCAGATACAGGACGCTGATGACGGCCATGGGGATGAAGAAGAAGATGATGGTCGTCACCTGGATGAGGAGGTTGTAGACCAAGGGCGACTTCACCAGAGTGCAGGTATCCGAATCAGGAACTACACCTCATCCGGGCACGTAGAGAGTCTGTATCCCGTGTAGGCTGGTGTTCGGGATGGAACAGATGACGGAGAAGATCCAAACCATGAGGATGACCTTCTGGGCGTGGTTCTTGGTCACCACGTACTTGGCTTTGAGTGGGTGGACCACGGCAATGTAGCGTTCCACACTGAGGGCCGTCACGTTGAGGATGGACGCGAAGCAGACGGCCTCGAAGAGCAGGGTCTTGAAGCAGCAGCCCCCGGCTCCTAAGAGGAAGGGGTAGTTGCTCCACATCTCGTAGATCTCCAACGGCATGCCGAGGAGGAGCACCAGGAGGTCCGAGATGGCCAAGCTGAACAGGTAATAGTTGGTGGGAGTCCGCATGACGCGGTGCTGGACGATCACCAGGCAAGTGATAATATTGCCTACGGCCCCCACCACAAAAATCAGCAGGTAAGTAGTGCAGATGGGGATGAAGAAACCCGACCGGCGGGGACCCAAGTATCTCACGCGCAGTTCCTCGGCCGTCATGTTCAACAGCTCGGGGTTGAAGGGACTGAGTTTGTCCTCCGGCGTGCTGCCGTTGATCGAGTCTCCAGAAGCCACCAGGCCCGGCAGCTCCATGGGGTGGTTGCGAATTGGAAGTCCAGCTTGGAGCAGTTGGCCGAAGATGGCAGTCGTTAAGGGAATCATGCGGTCATTAAGCGAATTTGGGTCTCCCCCACTCCGTTGAATCAGGCTGGAGAAAGAGAAGAGAAGTAGTTAGCAAGCTGCGGGGATGGGGTGGAAGGGGGACAAGTCTGAAGGCCAGTTTTCAGAATATAAGTAGGCAGGGAGTCCTCGATTTACGACCGCAATTGAGGACATTTCTCTTATCGATAGCAATAGCACTTAGACTTATATACCGCTTCACAGTGCTTTCCAGCCCTCTCCAAGTGGTTTACAGAGTCAGCCTCTTGCCCCCAACAATCTGGATCCTCATTTTACCCACCTCGGCAGGACAGAAGGCTGAGTCAACCTTGAGCCTGGTGAGATTCGAACTGCCAAATTGCAGGCAGCCAGCAGGCAGCAGAAGTAGCCTGCGGTACTGCGTTTTACGCATTCTCTTGCTCAATGAAACATTTCTTAAGTGAGCTTTGCCTCGTTTTGCGACTTTTCTTGCCACCGTTGTTAAGTGAACCGCTGCAGTTGTTCAGTTAGTAACACGGTTGTTAAGCGAATCTGGCTTCCCCGCTGACTTTGCTTGTCAGAAGGTCGCAAAAGGGGATCACGTGACCCCAGGGACACTGCCACCGTCATAAACAGGAGTCAGTTGCCAAGTGTCTGAATTTTGAACATGTGACCATGGGGGGGATGCTGCAATGGTCGTAAGCGTGAAAAACGGTCATAAGTCCCTTTTTTCAATGTTGTTGTAACTTTGAACAATCACTAAATGAACTGTTGTAAGTCGAGGACTACCTATATCACAATAACAGAGTAGGAAGGGACCTTGGAGGTCTTCTAGTCCAACCCCCTGCTCAGGCAGGAAACCCTATAGTACTGTTTCAGACAAATGGCTGTCCAGTCTCTTCTTAAAAGCCTCCAGTGATGAAGCACCCACAACTTCTGGAGGCAAGCAGTTCCACTGGTTAATTGTTCTCGCTGTCAGAAAATTTCCCCGTGATCACAACTTGTGGGGCCAGTTTCCAGTAAAGCATAAAATAACACCCAGTGGGGAAAAATAGGATCCATTTAAAGATCCTGTGATTTGCTTAACAACCATGCAGTTCACTTAACCACCCTCTAAAAAAGTGCCATAAAATCGGTTCGACTCAACTCACAACTATAACTCTATGATGAAAATTCCGCTTCCAGCGGTAGTTGTAAGCCAAGGATACTGCTGGCCAACCTCCTGTGCAGGAAGTCCTTGATTACAAAGATTCGTTTAGGGACCGCCAGAGTGGTGGGATTCAAATAATTTAACAACCGGTTTTCTGCCCTAATGACCGGCTGGGTGGGTGTGGCCATGGTGGGTGTGGCCAGGGGGTGTGACAGGCAGCACTCCGCCTCCTGCACCCCCCTGGGAGCAAAAACGGGCTGTGGGGGCAGCGCTGCAGCTCCCTGCGTCCCGTTTTGGGCCTAGTAGGTCTCCCTGCACTTACCTATGAGCCAAAATGGGGGGTGTGGGGACTTCTGGGAGGGGAGGGGAGGGGCCAGCCAGCTATTTAATAACTGGTTCGGCCAAAGTGGTGCAAACCGATTGAATCCCACCACTGTTCTGTCCCCGTCTCACACACGCACACAAACAGACAGCCGGGGGTTAAATAAACTGGCAAACAACCAATTCTTCCGATAAGAAGCTTGGCAGCAATCCAGTAGCTGCTTGCCAAGAACTTTACTCATAAACAAAATACACACAGTCAAGAATTGTCCAGTTCGTAAAATAAATCCAAGGCCGATAATGTTGTTTCTAAAGATGCAATGTGACTCGATAGTAGTTAGTTTTGTCCGTCGCAGTCTGAATGGCCACCTCACCCCCTTTTATATCTTGTGGGGTGTGGTCCAGTGACTCAGCCTAATCTCGGGCACGCCTTTTCTTCTGTTGCGCGCGCTTATCTCTGCGACGCTGGCGTGGATCCAGCCAAGACTCATTTCCCTCATCACTGTCCACCTGTGGCTGCGTGGACATGCTTGGCCCCGGCCCTATCTCTTGCCCTTCGGCGGACACCGAAGGTATTGCCAGAGAGGAGGGTCCTGGAGAGGGAGGCCTTGCCAACTCCTCTCCTTCATTCTCGGAGTCCTCTCCTGCCGATGACACAGGCTCAGGTAACAACAACCACTGATGATTGCTCAAAGTTACAACGGCACTGAAAAAGTGACTTGTGATCATTTTTCACACCCGTTGTAACATCCCCATGGTCGTATGATCGAAATTTGGATGCTTGGCCACTGGCTGATATTTAGGACGGTTTCGGTGTTGTGTGATCGCCATTTGCAACCTTCCCAGCCAGCTTCTGACAAGGAAATCAATGGTTTTTTTTCCCCCCCAAATTCACTTAATGATGGCATGATTCGCTTAACAACTGTGGCAAAAAAAAAAAGAGAGATCATAAATGGGACACATCTCACTGAACAATTGTTTTGCTTAGCAATGGAAATTTGGGGGGTTAGTTGTGGTTGTAAGTTGAGGACTATCTACGGCCAATTTCCTGTAATGCTGGCAACGGTCCCCATTTTGCAAAGTAAAAAAAGAATAAATTCTTCTTTTTTTTCCTGTGCCATATCTGTCATTGGACGTTGGCGATCCATGTTGGCGATCCTATTTTTATCAACGGTCAGGGAAGAAATTTGAGCCCCACATATTACTTGCTTTTCCAAATTAAACAGAGCAATATCAAAGTGCTTGAAATGATCCGCGTATAATTTCTTTTGTGCATAAAATTTTCCCGCAGAAAAAAATGCCATTGCTTGTTATTATTTTCATGGCATTAAAAAGTGGACATGTGGCAATTTTCAATAAAATATTAATTCCCCCAACCAAAGGGGAAGAGAGACGGAATTGCAAGCTGCTGCTTGTTAAAAAAAATACACGCAGCTCTTGATTTTAGCCAGTTGGGAAATTAGGAAAAGAAAAGAAAATAAAAATTGAAAGTCAAATAAACACAGTTTTATTACCTGGACTGATCTAATTCTTTTGCAGAAGATTGAAATTTACTATTTTTTAGAGAAAAAGCACAGAAATGAAACTGATTCCTAAATAAACAGAACAATGTGCAATTTAGGTGCAATAAATGTATGATTATCATTTGCAATGAAATTTAACTGAATGGCATTAATTGCCACAGCAGGACACAACGAAATTGTCGTGATTGAACATCTGGTCAACATTAGCAATTGCCCACCAATTTCCATTTCTTTGAAACTCTATTTCTCCCCAATTTAAGATCATAAGAAGCGAGAACAGTCGTAACGGGAGATTAAAAACTCACCGTAATTGTACAATTCAAAAACCCCGAATCTTATGATTCCAGGGAACTAACGAAAAAAGACACAAAATGGGGATGTTTTAAGCGAGACATTTGTGAAGTAAGTTTTGCCCTGCTTTACGATCTTTCTTGTCCCGGTTGTTAAGTGAATCACCACAGCTGTTAAATTAGGAATAATGTTGTTAAGTGAACCTGGCTCCCCCATTGATTTTGCTTGTCAGAAGGTCACAAAAGGGGACCATGGGACCATGGGACACTGCAACCGTCGTAAGTATAAGTCGGTGGCCAAAAGTGTCTGAATTTTGATCACATGCACATGGGGAGGCTGCAATGGTTGTAAGGATGAAAAACAGTCGTAACTCAAGTTTTTTCAGCGCCGTTGTAACTTTGAACGGTCACTAAATGAACTGTTGTAAGTCGAGTAGTGTAGTGTAGCTACCTGTAGTGTAGGAGATGGATCGCCAGGTGGGAGGGGCTGCATTCCAGAGGAGGAAGAGGCAACTCAGCCCAGAGATCGTGTGTGAGAGAATGAGGGCGAAGACAGCTCCTTCCTAACAGTCCCCAGAGAATATTGCAGATTCAGATTAAAGTCGCGTCTTCAGCGTGGCAATATTATTTCTTTTTTTCTGTAGGTGTGAAACGATAAAGATCTCAGCTTGGAAGAATCGCCATGTGTCATTCCTGGTTTGAGAAGAGGGGGTCAACCCAGTGGTGGGATTCAGCTGGTTCGAGCCGGTTCGGGTAAACCGGTTGTTAAATTGCTGGCTGGCCCTGCCCCTTCCTGGAGACCCCACGTGCCCTGTTTTGGCTCCCAGGAGGCTGCAGGGAGGCCTCCTAGGCCCAAAATGGGGCACAGGGGAGTGCGGCGCCCCCCCCCGGCCATTTTTGCTCCCAGGAGGCTGCAGGGAGGTCTACTAGGCCCAAAATGGAGCCCGGGGGGCGCCCCCCCCATGACTTGGCCATAATTTCAAACAGTGGATCATTTGCCAGAGTTATTTTTTTAATCAAGAGAGCAGAGAACATTTGGAGATGGTTTAATGTCTTCGCTGATCAATCATTGAAAAATCCAGATGAGTCTTTTATAAAAAGTTGTGTGGAAACACCATTCTTTTTCTCTGCAGCCATTGGTCCCTTCCTTTTGCACATGTTAGTGTCTTTATGTATTGTTTCATGCTGTCTTCTTTATCTTAATTGTCACAAGTAGGAATTCAAGATAAAGAGCAAGTTAGAAGTCCTTAATTGTACAACATCTGGAATGACTTCATCATATTTTCAGTTCAGCAACTGAATCCTAGACACAGCCAAGTGCAAAAACGCTAGAGAATTCCTGGAAGCTTGCTTGGCATGCAGACAAATCAGCCATCAACAGTCACATAAAGATAAGCAACATCCAACATCCCAACATCCAAAAGAGATAATCAAAAAGCCAAAAGGAAATAAAAAGACCAAAACACCTCCTTGCAAGCATCCAGATAAACAGAAATTAACACTAAGATTAATACTAAACCCATGATGGTGAACCTATGGCACGCATGCCACAGGTGGCACATGGAGACATATCTGCAGGCATGTGAGCCGTTACCCTAGTTCAGCTCCAGCATGCCAACCAGCTGATTTTCGGCTGGCCCCACCCACACCGCCCCTCCCCTCCCAGGAGTCTCCATGCGGCCCATTTTGGATGCCAAGTAAGTACAGGGCTCGGCATTTTTGGCCTCTGCAGGGCCTCCGGGGAGGTGGGGGAGGCTGTTTTCGCCCTCCCCAGGCTCCAAGAAAGCCTCTGGAGCCTGGAGAGGGTGAAAAACGGGCTTACTGGGCCCACCGGAAAGTCGGGAAACGGGCTGTTTCCGGCCTCCAGAGGGCCTCCTGGGGGGGGAGGCTGTTTTTGCCCTCCCCAGGCTCCAAGAAAGTCTCTGGAGCCTGGGGAGGGCGAACAATAGGCCTACCGGGCCCACCGGAAGTCGGGAAATGGGCTGTTTCTGGCCTCTGGAGGCTTCAGGGAGGCCTGCTAGGCCCAAAATGGGGCGCACGGGGGGGGGGGGCAGGTCGTGCATGCATTTGAGGTGGGGTGGGGTGTGGGGGGCATTGAATTATGGCTGTGTGCATATGCGCGTGCGACCACCCCCGCTCCCCGCGCTTTTGGCACGCAGTGGCAAAAAGGTTAGCCATCACTGTACTAGACGAACAATAAAAAACAACGCCTTTTAAATAATACCCTTATCAAGGACCAACCAACTCAGATAAACAATCAAACGGTAAACAACAGCTTAATCAAAGAACCACCAAGAACTTCCCACCAACACTGACAGGACAAGTCACTAGTATATAAACAGGGAGCAAAACCCACTTCCTTCTAGCACTGATGACATTACCTAGTTGGGTCATGAAACGTCTCCAAGAAAACCACCAAACTCAGAGAGCGCCTGGGACCCCACAATCGCCTTCCTCTTCTTCTCCGGAAACCCTTCTCCCTTCTGGCACTGAGGAGGTTACCTAGTTGGGTGATGAAACGTCTGCAAGAAAACCACCAAGCTCAGACCCAAAGGTGTTTTTTCTAACCATGACCTTGATGATTGAGAATCTCCATAGATGTCCAGCTCAGAGAGAGTCTTGTGGCCCGCCATGCAAGCTATGGATTAAGAATCTAACCTGTATATATTGAACTGTCCAAAGGGGAGAATGTTAGGATATGGTTTGAGCTTAACAACTTGTCCAGGCAATATATGTGTTCTGTGACTTTAATATGAATATGTATTGTGTGACTTTAAAGTTTTACTGCTGATTCATTGTAATGCTGAGTCATGCTGTAATTAGATAATCACTGGTTGTGAATGTATTTGAGAAAGGTACTGTAAAGTATTCAGTTGATGATAAGCTACCATAGTGTGTGGAGTTGCTATCATTGTGCTATCATCGTTTGGATGGATCTGCTACCATCGTGGTTTGTTACCAGAGTGAGTTTGTTATTCTAACCAACTACTGTTTGTGTGGTAAGAAGATTTCTGTATCACTGGACTGATTTAACTGGCAAAGACTTGGATTGATTTAAAGACTATGAGATTGTTTTTTCACTATAAAGGAAACTTTTGATAAACCAGTTTGCACATCTCTTATTCATTGCTCTCAGCAACGTTTCTCTGTGCTCTACACTCTGCTGGTTGGTAACACAACAACAATATCCTTAACAAGCGGCCTGGGTGGATCGTGGCTGATCCCGACAAGGAGGCTGGTGTGGGGTCGCGCCAGCAGCCTGCGCAGCTGGCGCTCGCGTCGGACAGCGAGGAGGCTGAAGAGGATGTGGTGCCAGAGGCAGAGAGACTCAGCCTGGGCCTTCAGAACCTCCAGAGGCTCCTTCAAGTGGAGAGAGCGAAGTGGAGGAGCCTCTCCTCAATGCTCGAGCACGCAGGGCTGCCAAAAGGCAGGAGTGGCTACTCAGGAGGAGGAGGTCTCCTCGAGAGTAAGATTTGAGGATAATTGGCCACTCCCTTAGCCTATTTAAGTCGCACGCAGTTAGTTATTTCTTGCTGGAAACAACGTGTAATTATTACAGAGCATTTTTGAAGAGTGAGTGTCTTAATCGTATCTTGTTTTCTGGGCTGGTTGCCAACCTTTGCCGGACTTTGTTTATTCTTGGTACGTTATAAATTTGATAAGGACCTTTGTTGTGTGTCACAATCCTTGGGAATCCGGAACAGAGAGCACCAAGGAGCCTGTAGTTCAGTCTTGAGCTAGATGACCTCCCAAGGTCCCTTCTAACTGCATCTTTCTATGTTCTGAATATTCTCTTCTATAGGTGAGTGAGTTGCAATTCAGGGATGCAATCGCCAAAGCTCGGTAAACGATTTTTTTCTAAGTACACACCAGGAAGAATAGGTAAGTAGCCCACATATTTCCTCAGCTGGCTGCCTTACCTTTTCTACACAGGTGTTTCTTACCTGCAAAAGGAGATCCACACCATTACCTCCTGGCCATCAAACATGATGGTATCTTTGAGGCCCAATCACCCTTTCCTTTCTCTTCGAAGCCAGCCATTCGTATCACCCAATTTGAACTGCATTCGTTCCAACCCTACATAAAATTTCCCTGAAGTCGCACCTGTGTTTTCCCATTATCATCCTTCACTGAACATGCCACAGTCGGCAAAAACAGCTGTGAGAAGAATCTCGCATGCCCAAAGATGGAAGGATACAGGGAGGAGTGGGGTTCAAAAATTTTAGCAACTGGTTTTCTGCGCCATTGCTGGGTGGGCGTGGCCATGGTGGGCGTGGCCTACTCGGCCTCCTGCACCACGGAGAGGGCTCTGGAGGCTTTCTTTGAGCCTCCGGAAGGGTGAAAATGGCCGCCCCTGGACTCCAGAGGCCGGAAATGGGTCCGTTTCCGGACTTCTGGGAGGCCCGTTTTTCGCCCTCCCAGAGCCTCCGCATGGGCACTCCACTTACCTGGCATCCGAAACGGGCTGCATGGAGACTCCTGGGAGGGGAGGGGCAAGGTGGGCGGGCCAGCCAGTCCTTGCAACTACCGGTTCGGCGAACCAGATGTAAAATTAGCATCCGGTTTACCCGAACCGGTCAGAACCGGCTGAATCCCATCCCTGGATACAGGTAATCCTTGACTTACAACCGTTCATTTAGTGACTGTTCGGAGTTCCAAAGCACTAAAAAAATGACTTAAGGGTTGTTTTTCACAGTTACAACCACTGCAACATCCCCCGTAGTCACGTGATCATAACCGACTTTGCTTGTCAGAAGGTCGCAAACGCGGATCACATGACTGACTCATATTTATGACGGCTGCAGTGTCTTGGAGTCACGTGATTCCCCCCCCCCTTTGTGACCTTCTGACAAGCAAAGTAGATGGGGGAAGCCGGATTCATTTAACAACCGTGTTGCTAACTTAAGAAATGCAGCGATTCGTTTAACAACGGTGGCAAGGAAGGTCGCAAAATGGGGCAAAACTCACTTAGCGAATGTCTCGCTTAGCCACAGAAATGTGGGGCTCAGTTGTGGTCGTAAGTCGAGGACTACCTGTACACCAATTCACACCCTGGAAGAAGGGATGCTAGAGATGACAGAATTGATTATTTTAATCTAAGAGAAGAATTTATTATGTTTTATTTCCATCGGTAAATTACTTCTGGATTTCACATTCCAAACTGGGAAAAAAAGAAAAAGAAAGAAAACTCTGATTTTAGGTTTGACGATTAGAATTATGTGTTGTTGCAGGAATGGCTTGAAACATTTAGAAATGTAAAGCAAAAGGTTGAGGCTGTAATAGGAGTGAAATCCAGCAGGTTCTGACAGGTTCTGGAGAATTGGTAGCGGAAATTTTGAGTAGTTCGGAGAACTGGCAAATACCACCTCTGGCTGGCCCCAGAGTAGGGTGGGAATGGATATTTTGCAATATCCTTCCCCCAGAGATGGGGAGGGAATGGAGATTTTGCAATATCCTTCCCCTGGAGTGGGGTGGGAATGGGGATTTTGTAATATCCTTCCCCCAGGAGTGGGGTGGGAATGGATATTTTGCAATATCCTTCCCCAAGGGGTGGGGAGGGAATGGAGATTTTGTAGTATCCTTCCCCTGGAGTGGGGTGGGAATGGAGATTTTGCAGTATCCTTCCCCTGCCACGCCACGCCCACCAAGCCACGCCCACTGAATCGGTAGTAAAAAAATTTGGATTTCACCACTGGGCTGTAATATGTTTGCATTTTTTCAGAGCTGTGAGCAAGCAGTGAGTCTGTTGCTGGGTGGGTCTCCCAGTGAATAATTGGACTATATTGGGGTGATTTCATCGTCTCCCACAAATTCTACAAATTGAAATCCAGCTCTGGACAAATCACTTGGTTACCGAGCATGACCCGCTTTGGGAGATTGGTAAAGTAAAATACAGATAGTCCTCGATTTATGACAGCAACCGAGTCCAAAATTTCTATTGCTAGGAGAGACAGTTGCTAAGTGAATTGTCAGGGATCCAAGTAACAGATCCAACGCAATCAAAACTCTGAGGCCTGGAGTTTCCTCAAAGTAAGAATTTATTAGGAATGCCACATTGGCACAGCTGGTGAAAACCCAACTCTGAAGGACCCGAGGTTTTCCCCTCCCAAATCAAAACTCAAAGTTCTTTCCTTCAGTTCACACATCCATCACACGGTCCAATCAGGTCACAGACCCCACTCCGGCTGGCTTTAGTCCACGCCTTTCAAACACCTGATTAGAACGTCCTTGGCTCCCACGGGAAAGAATGTTATTTTGGCTACAATTCCCCCCCCCCAAGTTATCTCATCTCCCCCCTTACGTTCCCAGAGCAGCAACCGGCTTTGGTGTGGCAGCCCTGAAGACTTTCAAAAAGGTTCCGGGGCTGACATGAATTTTGTCCTATTTTATGACCTTTCTTGCCACACTTGCTGAGTGAATCATTGCGGTTGGTAAGCGAGTAACATGGTTGTTAAAACAAAATCTGGTTTCCCCTGTTGACTTTGCTTGTCAGAAGGTTGCAAAAGGGGATCACGTGATCGTGGGACGCTGCAACCGTCATAAATATGAGACAGTTGATTTTGATCAGGTGACCCAGAGGATGGCTGCAATGGGAATAGAATAGAATAGAATAGAATAACACAATAGAATGGAATGGAATGGAATGGAATGGAATGGAATGGAGTAGAATAGAATAGAATAGAGTAGAATAGAATAGAATAGAATAGAATAGAGAATAGAGAATAGAGAATAGAGAATAGAGGAATAAAATATAGAGAATAGAATAGAATAGAATAGAATAGAAATAGAGCTAGAATAGAGAATAGGATAGGATAGGATAGGATAGGATAGGATAGAATAGAATAGAATAGAATAGAATAGAATAGAATAGAATAGAATAGAATAGAATAGAATAGAATAGAATAGAATAGAATATAGAATACAGAATACAGAATATAGGAATAGAACAGAACAGAACAGAACAGAACAGAATAGAATTCTTTATTGGTCAAGTGTGATTGGACACACAAGGAATTTTTCTCCGATGCAGAAGCTCACAGTGTACATACAAGCAATAAGTGTGGGGGGGGAAAAGGTCATAAGTGGTGTTTTTTCAGTGGTGTTGCAATTTTGAATGGTCACTAAATGAATGGTTGTAAGTTGAGCATTACCTATAAGACTTTGATTCTCTGAATCTCCATTTAGCACATTTTGGAGGCAAGGAAAAAAACAACAACATTTATCTTTCTGATTTCATTTCCAAACCACCAGACCTCGTTTCCAAAGGGGCCCAAACATGATTTACGCTGTGTCATTTCTGCTCATTTATAATACTGGTGTTAATTTTCCAGCTGATATTTTTATCACGGCTGAAACTGTCGTTTGCATACTTGCTTTCCTAGGTAGAAGATGCAAATTTCAGCAAAAGACGCTAATTGCGTCTTTGCACAATTGACATAAATTGTACCCGTAACAAGTAAATCTGGATTGGACACTCTCTGGGATCAACAGATATTGTTCCTCTCCAGCAACCTATTAAACTGATTTTATTGCAACTGAACTATCGTACTCGCATAGAAGTGTACCATAAGGAGGGTCAAAGAAGTCAAGATGGCGGCCGTACCTGTGAGATTAAAGCCCCATGTTGTTAAAACATCTTCTAGTTTACCAGCACAGTAAATCACAAAAAAGTTGAAATAAGATTAAGTCCAACCAGTTTAGGACAGTGATGGCTAACCTTTTCGCCATTGCGTGCCAAAAGCGGGGGGCGCGGGGGGACAGGGGGAGGATGACACGGACCATAGAGGGGTCGAGTGTGCACGTGCCAACAACCATAATTCAATGCACCCTGCACCCTGCACCCCATGCATGCACGCACAACCCCCACTTTTGGCATGCGAGGGCCCGGTAGGCCCGTTTTTTGCCCTCCCCAGGCTCCAGAGGCATTCTAGGAGCCTGGGGAGGATGAAAACAGCCTTCCCCACTCTCCCGGAGGCCAGAAACAGGCTGTTTCCCGACTTCCAGTGGGCCCAAAAATCAGCTGGCCAGTCCATGCATGCGGGCTGGGCAATGCTCGTGTGCCCACAGATATGGCTCCGTGTGCCACCTGTGGCACGCGTGCCATAGGTTCTCTATCACGGGTTTAGGATGTTATGCATATCCAGTGCGTGTGCATCAATTCACCCTCATACATCAATCAATCCATCAGAATAGAGCTAAAAGGGACCTTGAAGGTCTTCTAGTCCAACCCCACCCATCCCCACTCAAGCAGGAGACCCTGTATGCCATTTCTTCTGACCTTGCTGGTCAGAAGGTCGCAAAAGATGCCCTTGAAATGATGTCCCAGTGCCTGGAGGCCGTGCAGATCTGGATGGGGAGGAATAGGCTCAGGCTCAACCCATCCAAGACCGAGTGGCTGTGGTTTCCGACGTCCCGATATAGTCAGTTGGCGCCATCACTGACTATTGGGGGCGAATCATTGGCCCCCACAGAGAGGGCGCGCAACTTGGGCGTCCTCCTGGACTCACGGCTGTCTTTAGAAGGGCATTTGACGGCTGTGACCGGAAGGATTTTTCATCAGGTTCGCCTGATCCGCCAGTTGCGTCCCTTTCTGGATCGGGACTCCCTACGCACGGTCACTCATGCCCTCGTCACCTCCTGCCTGGACTATTGCAACACTCTCTACATGGGGCTCCCCTTGAGGAGCACCCGGAGGCTCCAGCTGGCGCAGAGTGCGGCCGCGCGGGTGGTAATGGGAACGACACGGTGTTCCCATGTAACACCCCTCCTGCGCGAGCTGCACTGGCTCCCGGTGGTCTTCCGGATGTGCTTCAAGGTTTTGGTTACCACCTTTAGAGCACTCCATGGCTTAGGACCTGGTTATTTACGGGACCGCTTACTACCACCAATAGCCTCCCACCGACCAGTACACTCCCATAGAGAGGGGCTCCTCCGGGTGCCGTCGGGCAAACAATCTTGACTGGCGGCCCCTAGGGGGAGAGCCTTCTCTGTGGGGGCACCTACGATCTGGAATGAGCCCCCCCCCGGAGATACGGAGGATCCCAGATCTACACACCTTCCACCGCGCTCTTAAGACCTTTTTATTCCACCAGGAGGGCTTGGCCTAATTTTTTTCCCTCTTTTTAATTACGCAAATTTTAAATTGGGTTTTTAAATGATTGGGGTTTTAATATGTCTTGGGCCAAATTTGTTTAATTCCATTTTACTTGGTTCTTAAATTTTGTATTTATGTGTTTTTACTGTTTGGCTGTTCACCGCCCTGAGTCCTTCGGGAGTAGGGCGGTATATAAATTAAATAAATAAATAAATAAATAAATAAATAAATAAATAAATAAATAAATAATAATAATAATAATAATAGGAGACACCGCAACCGTCATAAATAGGAGTCGGTTGCTAAGCGTCTGAATGTTCATCATGGCAGAGATGCCGCAATGGTCAGAAGTGTGAAAAATCGGCCGCGAGTCACTTTTTTCCCCCCAGTGCTGTTGCAACTGCAAATGGTCGCTAAACAAACGGTCGTAAGTCAAGGACTAGCTGCATTCATTTATTAAACGGATCGATGGAGCCACCCAGCTCGCGGCCAGTAAAAATGGTGGTCTGGGTTGGTTTTGATGCATTGTCTATGCTGCAGTCCGTCCCGTCCCCGTCATGCAGGTGAGTGACTCAGAACTGTGATCCACCCACCTCAAAGCTGTCAATCCCCAGTGGCTATGCTGATGGGGAAGGGGGGAGCATGAGAGTTTCCAAAGCCCCCCCCCCAGCCTTTTTAATGCTACCGGTCCAAAATCAAACCACAAGAATTCAACCTTTTATTTATTTATTTATTTATTTTTAAATTTGTATACCGCCCTTCTCACTGAGGACTCAGGGCAGTGAACAGCCAAGTAAAAGCATAAACTACAAACATTAAAATACAATTAAAAAGATATATATAAATTTGGCCCCATGATTAAAAACAATAACAAACAATTAAAAACATTTTAAAAAGTGTTAGGCCAGCCCGGCTTGCTGGAAAAAGAAGGTTTTAAGGGCACGGCGGAAGGCACCGAGGTCCCTTGATCCCTTTCGTGCATGGAAGGCAAGAAAAACATGTGAAAAAAGAGGGGAGGGGGACGGACTGGGGGGGGGGAGACACGATAGCAGTGTTACAGTATTTGAGGGGCTGCCACAAAAAAAAGAGGGAGTCAAGCTATTTTCCAAAGCACCCGAAGGCCAGAGAAGGAACAATGGATGGAAACTGAATAAGGAGAGATTCAACCTGGAAATAAGGAGAATTTTTTTCTGACTGTGAGAACAATCAACCCATGGAACAGAAGTTGCCTTCGGAAGTTGAGGGAGCTTCATCACTGGAAGCTTTCAAGAAGAGACTGGACTGCCATCGGTCAGAAATGGTGTAGGGTCTCCTGCTTGGATGTGGGCTGGACTAGATGACCTACAAGGTCCCTTCCAACTCTGTTAAATCTGTATCTAATCTGTATCCATCATATTCCATCTCTGCAGCAAGGAAAACTCCGGAGAATTAGAACGATTAATTAGTGGACAACTTCCCTTCAGAAGTTGCGGATGCTTCAACACTAGAGGCTTTTAAGAAGAGATTAGACAGCCATTTGTCTGGAGTGTTATACGGTCTCCTGCTTGAGCAGGGGGGTTGGACTAGAAGACCTCTAAGGTCCCTTCCAACTTATTCTGTTTTTTTATCTTTTTCCTTTTTGTTCCTTCCACTCCCAGCCCCCCCATTTTTCCCCTTCTCCCCCAGATCGTTTGGAGACCAGAAGAAACTCCTTGATGGAATCTCTCCAGGCATCATTAAATACAAATAAAATACATGGAATTATTTTAAATACAAAGTTCACGAACTTTCAGATGGAGGATGGAGCAAGGCAGCCCACAACCTGCCAGGATTATTTGAAAGAAAAAGAGAGAGAGAGATGCAAATCAGATAGAGATTGAAAATGCGGGATTATCCGAAACTATTTTCTATTTCACAGCTGCTGCGCACTGAAGTGGGAACCAGAGAGTGGTTAGCACTTAAAAAAAAGAGAGAGAGAGAGAGCAATTATCATCCCCATTTCACTACAGACACCCAAAAAAGCCACCATCAATTAAGCATTTAAAGAGAATTTAAAAAGACTAAAAATACGAGTCTATGATAACATGCAAAGAAGAAAGTTGTGTAACCTACCAAGAGGCTGCAGGCGAATTGTGTCGGAAACATGAAACTGTCCATCAAATGCTCACCGCTAGCTACAAATATTTACAAATATTCAAAAGCAGAGTTTTTGTCTCTAATTTTTACCTGTTTTCTTACTTCCGGGGTCAGCTAAGGAGATCGGCATTCGTGGACAAGAATACATTTTGTTTTTCTGGATCTGAGTTGCAGATAAGTCTCTTAAAAGAGCTCCTTAGAATTAAATGCTTCAAGTCGGCACCCTGTTGCTCTCAAGCAGGAAAACACATCTGGAACATCTGCAGAGATGCTGGCTACATTTTGGGCAAAACAGCCGTCGATGTTTCAAAACCCAAGAGTTTGGCGAAGTCCCTTTTTTTCCATCTTAACCCTCCTCCATTGATGCTTTCTGCTGTGGAGCGCAGCCAGAGGGACTGCATTAAAATGTTGCAGAAGACTGCTGTCTGTCTGTCTGTCTGTCTGTCCATCCGTCTGTTGACTTTGACTCTGTCCTCAAGTCAAATGCCCTTCCTGCCTGGATTTACCACGTCACTGCAATTTTTTTTTGTTCTGCTCCCCAAAATCAGGCATGAATTCTATGTACAACGAGGGTGCTCCATCGTCCTTAGAATTCGGGGGAAAGGGAACAGGTGGGTTTATTTATTTATTTTCTCCAAAATTTCGGCGCAGGGTTTAAAAGATCCCCTGCAAACCTGCATTTTTGCAGCCAGCTGGCTGATTTGAAGAGTTTGCTTGGTTTCACTGCACTGATTTGATTATTGGCATTTTGGATCAATGGGAGCCACTCCGAGGGGTGGCAGGGACAGAAAAATGGGAAATCAATTCAGACAGACCAGACAACTACTAACCAATTACTTTATACAAGTAAATAAATAGGGCAAATTAAAATACGTTTTTGGAACTGTGTTTCTCCACTCCTGCCTTCGCTGGTTCCTTATCTCTTATTTGCTTTTTAAGGCATCTTATACGGTAGTCCTCAACCTGCAGTATTACACATTTTATTGGTTTGTCGAAATGTAAAATAGAAAGAAAAATTAAAACGATGGGAAGGTAGGGGAGGAAAAAGTGGAAGGGAAAAAGGGAAAGAAAGAGAAAAGCATTGACTTCCGACTCTTTTTAGCACAGTAGATTCAGGTAGCAACGTACAAGCTCATTTTTTTACTTTTGCATAGTAATATATGTAGTCATTTCTACGTAATCCTCAACTTGCGACCACAATTGAGCCCCAAAATCTCTCTCCTTCCATGAGACGTTGGTGAAATGGGTTTCGCCCCATTTTACGACCTTTCTTGCTACCGTTGTTAAATGAATCACTGCAGCCGATTAAGTTAGTGACCCGGTTGTTAAGTGAATTGGGCTTCCCCAGTGAAGGTCGCAAAAGGGCATCATGTGACACCCCCCCCAGGACGCGGCCACGATTGTTAAGTAGGAACCGGTTGCCGAGCATCCGAATTTCGATCACCTGCTGCAAAGGTCGTAACTGTGGAAAACGGTCATAAGTCACTTTTTTCCAGTTTCATTGCAAAATGCTGGGAATTTACCCTGATTCCCATCAACGTCACCAGTTTCGAATCTCTCCTTTTTCTTTTCTTCCCGTTTTACTTACAATGTGTCGCATTCCACATTTTGGGTGCCAGTTTGCAAAATTTCCAGGAAGAGAGAGCGAGATTGCGCCAAAGGCATAAATCCAAAGCCGGGGAAGGAAGAACAGAAAACCACCTTCTGACCTTCTGATTATTCCTGCAATTTGCCGATTTTATAGCCGCTCTCTCTCTCAATCTAGCCCGCATCGAAGGAAAATGAACTCTAGACATGCACAAAGAACTGCGGCCAAGTCTCACCTTTGCTCTGGATAATCCTCTATTGGCAGACTGTGCGAGAGGATAAATTTTTAAGCTTCCCATCCGTGCTGCCTGGCAGCACTCGAGAAATAAGTCAAGGGAACTGACCCTTCAAACACGCCAAATTACAGTTTCCATCCTCTCTGATTTAAATATGATGGAAGTCTCATTTTTTCCAAAGGCAGAACTGAGTTAGGAGAGAGGTCCCATACGGTGGAGAAGTTTTTCCTGGGGGTTACAACTGAGGAACAGCCATCTGGGTGTTCTCCAGGAGGTCAAAAACACAGCCTTCCCTCCCCTTCCCTAGCCTACCCCACAGGCTTGTCGTAAAGGAGGATTCAGTTCCCTCTTTAGAGACAAGAGAAAGAAAGGGGGAAAGCCCCCTTCCGATCAGAAATTCCAATTTTAAGTCACGCATTCTGGGTTAGGGAGCGTGGACCCTCAGAAGCCCGCAACAGAATAGTAACAGAACAACAGAGCAATAGAATAAGGGAGTTGGAAGGGACCTTGGAGGTCTTCTAGTCCACCCCTCCTGCTAAAGTGAGAAACCCTGTATCATTTCAGACAAACGGCTGTCCAATCTTTTCTTCCACAGCTTCTGGTAGGGAATTAGGGGTCCTTAACCATCACTAAGCAATCATGATGTTACCTAGTTTGGGTCTGGCAGGAAAACCAAAAACCCCACATTCCTTCTCCTCCTCTCTGCAAATCCCCCTCCTTTTCAGCACTGATGATGTGATCTAGTTGGGTCATGAAAGGTGCCAAAAAAACCACCCAGGACCCCTCCCCCCACCAGCTACAAATATTCTCCTTGATTGGTAACATTGGGGGGGTTGGATTGTCTCAAGAAAGCAACAAGCTGCGCAGCCCAGCGAGCGATCCAAGCGCCCTTTTGACGCAGGAGCCCCCCCCCCTTGCAGCCTTCCAACTGCGCATCGACGGGGCTTTTGGTTCCCCCCCCCCCCCGCGTCCCAGCTGATCTCTGCGGGATCTCCACGATCCCGGATCTTTCGCGGGATCCCGAGGAACCCCTTTGCCTTGCAACATACACCCCTGCGCTTCGTTTGCGCCGGATCGAGTCCACCCAACTTTGCAGCCGTCCAAAGATGCGCTGCGCTCTCTTTTCTCTCTCTCTCTCTATTCCCCACCCGCCTTCGCTTCTTCCTTTCCGAGAAAAAAAAGTCCCTGCCTCTGTGCGCGTGCAGAGCGCCGGATAGCTGGAGAGGGGCTGGGAAGGCAGCCCCGGGACTCACCTGTCCGGCTCCAGGTAGGTAAGAGGAGTCCCCCACTCCCCCGGCCGCGATGCTTCGGCTTTGGATGGCTGCTGGACAGTCGGAGCCTCCGCTCGTGCGGCTGGAAAAGGGGGCGCCTTCGCCCCGTCGGCAGCCTCCGCCCGGCCGCGCGTCCGCCCGTCTAAAGCAGCGCTCGGGCTGTCTGCGAGAGCCGGCTCGGCCGCTCTTTTAAAGCGCCAGCAGGGGGCGTGCCCGCCCTACCGCGCCCCCTGCCGGCCGCTCTCCCACCCTCCCTTGCAAACTTCAGCGCTTACACTGCGGTTTGCATGCGCTGCGGAGTTCTCCCCACCCCCGAGTTTGGCAGCGCTCTGCACGCGCTCAGAGGCACGCTTCCTCCTGGACTTGGCTTTGCTAAGGTTGGGAAAGGTTGGGAAAGAAAGGCGGCATGGAGTCTAGGGCAGAGGTCTTCAAACTTGGGCAGCTTTAAGACTTGTGGGCTTCAACTCCCAGAATTCTCCCAGAATTCTCCAGCATAGCATAGCTGGCTGGAGAATTCTGGGAGTTGAAGTCCACAAGTCTTAAAGCTGCCCAAGTTTGGGAACCTCTGGTCTAGGGGGCTTAAGGCGAGCAATTCAGCTTTCGGGGGTGGGGTGCATTAAGAGGAAGTTTGAAGAGTGGGGAGCAGAGCTTCCTTCACTGGTGTGTGTGTGTGTGTGTGTATGTATAGATATATATATGTGTGCAGGGGTGAAATTCAGCAGGTTCTGGCAAACCGGTAGCGGAAATTTTGAGCAGTTCAGAGAACCCGCAAATGCCACCTCTGTCTGGCCCCAGAGAGGGTGGGAATGGAGATTTTGCAGTATCCTTCCCCTGGAGTAGGGAGGGAATGGAGATTTTGCAGTATCCTTCCCCCAGGAGTGGGGTGGCAATGGGGATTTTGCAGTATCCTTCCCCTGGAATGGGATGAGAATGGAGATTTTGCAATATCCTTCCCCCAGAAGTGGGGAGGGAATGGTGATTTTGCAATATCCTTCCCCCAGGAGTGGGGTGGGAATGGAGATTTTGCAGTATCCTTCCCCTGGAGTGGGGTGGGAATGGGGATTTTGCAATATCCTTCCCCCAGGAGTGGGGTGGGAATGGGGATTTTGCAATATCCTTCCCCCAGGAGTGGGGTGGGAATGGGGATTTTGCAGTATCCTTCCCCTGGAATGGGATGAGAATGGAGATTTTGCAATATCCTTCCCCCAGGAGTGGGGAGGGAATGGAGATTTTGCAGTATCCTTCCCCTGGAGTGGGGTGGGAATTGGGATTTTGCAATATCCTTCCCCCAGGAGTGGGGTGGGAATGGAGATTTTGCAATATCCTTCCCCTAGGAGTGGTGATTTTGCAGTATCCTTCCCCTGCCACGCCTACCAAGCCACGCCCATCAATCCACACCACGCCCACCAAGCCACGCCCACAGAACCTGTAGTAAAAAAAAATGGATTTCACCACCGTGCCTGTGTATAAATAAAGCTGCCTTGTTCGACTAAGCCCAGTTGAGGCAATGCCAGCTTCCCCAACCAGGCGCCCGCAAGGGTGCGGTATGTGTGTATCCCCCATTCGCATCCGCCTAGCAATCCTGCGGAGGGTTGCAAAACCCGGCGCATCTGGAGGGCGCCAGGTTGGAGTAACTGCACACTCGTCCCGCATGGGGTCCCAGGGGAGCAATTCAAATCCAAGGATGAAGTGTGCCTCTGAGCGTGTGCAGAGGGCTTCCGAGTTTGGGGGGGCGGCTCAGCAGAAAGGAGAAAAGGGCAACCCATTGTACGGAAAAGGATTGCATTGCATTGCTTATATTCACGTTATCCTCACATGAATTACATATTTTCTTTCTTCTCTTTCCAGTCCCTCTTTGGCTATTTGCATATATTTGGGGAGGGGGTTCCATTTACAGAGGCCTCGGCCCCTCTTAACTCTCATTTATCAGCAGTTAAAAAACAATCATCGCAGCAAGACTGTCTTGACTCTTTGTACAGGGAGTCCTCGACTTACAACTATTCGTTTAGTGACCGTTTCAAAGTTACAACGGCACTGAAGAAAGTGACTTAACGACCATTTTTCTTCAACTTCAACTCCCAGGATTCCCCAGCCATCAAAAAGGGGATCACGTCACCCCAGGGACATTGTGACCGTCATAAATATGAATCAGCCATCAAGTTTTTTGAATTCTGATCATGTGACTTTGGGGATGTGCAACGGTCATAAGTGTGAAAATCGGTCGTAAGTCGCATTTTTCAGTGCCATTGTAACTTTGAACGGTCACTAAATGAACTGTTGTAAGTCGAGGACTACCTGTATTTATGACGGTTGCAGCCTTCCCTTGGTCACATGATCAAAATTCAGACACTTGGCCACTGACTCATAGTTATGACGGTTGCAGTGTCCCAGAGTCACAATCCCCTTTTGCAACCTCCTGACAAGCGAAGTCCATGGGGAAATCAGAGTCACTTTATAACCGTGTTAACTAACGTTAACACCTGCAGTGATTCACTTAACAACTGGGGCAAGAAAGGTCATAAAATGGGGCACTGAACAATTGTCTTGCTTAGCAATGGAAATTTTGAGCTCAGTTGTGGTCGTAAGTCGAGGACTACCTGAAGCATCACTGGCTGGGGAATTCTGGGACTTGGAAGACCCCCCCCATCTTAAAAATTGTTGAAGTTGTGAAACGCTGCTTTTGTGGCAATTAGCCTTCCTCGGGATTTGGATATGGGTTTTTATTTCATTTGGGTATAAGAATAGATTGCTGTTACGGGAAAAATACAGTTTCCACCCCACTTGGCTCTCATTTATTTTACAGTTAACGTAGTAAAAAGGTATCGCTGTAATATGATTATTCTGTTTTGATGCTCTTAAAATGCTCTCTTATGTGAAACATGCACTAACAAAATGTAACCGTTAAAGTAGAGGTTTCCTTCGGGGAAAAAGTCAGTCTCTTATTTAGACCTTCATTGGTCTCCGATTTGAATGAACGATGGGAGGATTTAAGGAGGATATGAGGACCCAGATTGTGGGGGCAATAAGCTGACTTTGTATAAATATACAAAAGTATGAAGGCTATTGCTTAACGCATTGTAAGCCGCCCTGAGTCTCCGGAGAAGGGCGGCATATAAATTAAAGCAAAAAAAAAAAAAGAGAGAGAGAGAACAGAAATAGAAATAGATTCACTTAAAGACAGCATGATTCGTTTAACGATGGCAGTGATTCACTTAACGAACCTGGCAAAAAAAAAGTCATGAAATCAAGGGCATATCACTTAACCACCACTGGGGTCGTAAGGCGAGGACTGTTGTGGCCCATCAGCGACCTGTGCGGATTGTAGCTGATTCCGACAGCGAGGAGGTTGGTGTGGTTTTGCGCCAGCAGCCTGTGCAGCTGGCGCTCGAGTCGGACAATGAGGAGGCTGGAGAAGATGTGGTGCCAGAGGCAGGGATTCAGCCAGGGCCTTCAGAACCTCCAGAAGCTCCCATAAGTGAAGAGGACAAAGAGGAGGAGCCTCTTCTCGATGCATGGGTGCTCAGAGCTGCCAAAAGGCAGGAGTGGCTCCTCAGGAGGAGGTTTCCTTGAGAGTAAGACTTGGGGCTCATTGGCCACTCCCTTAGCCTATTTAAGGAAGAACGCCGACTGAAGCAATTTGTAGGGAACAACTTTAGTTCACTCTGCTTCGCGTCTGGATTCTCTGCAAATTGCTTCTGGGCTTTCTGCCAACCTTAGTAAGATTGTTATTACTTTTATCTTTGGTTTCTTGTAGGCTGTTAAGAAAGTTTATTTACAGCCTTTGTTTGGAAAAAGACTGAGTTATTTTAGTAAATTCAGTTTTGTAGAAACTTTGTGTGTGCTGCGTTCTTTGGGATCCGTAGCGGGGGCAGAACAAGGACTACCTGTAGGCTAAATCACCCAGAGAAAAGAAACCAGGGATAAAGCAAGGTTAACCTACTACGGGATGCATGCAAATGATAGTTTGCAACTTATCTAGAGGTTGTAGGAAGTTCTAAGAATTCAGTCTTTTTCATCTCCTTGGGATTGCCCATTTTTTCAAACAGTTTTCTTTGAATTATGTCTGATTCTTCCTTTCCTGACTACAAGCAGTCCTCGCTTTATGACCACCACTGAGCCCCACAATTATGATGCTAAGTGAGACATTCATTGAGTTTTCCCCCATTTTACGGCTTTTCTTGCCACATTTGTTAAGTGAATCACTGCAGTTCTTAAATTAGTAACACGGTTGTTAAGTGAATCTTTCTTCCCCATGGACTTTGCTTCTCAGAAGGTCGCAAAAGGAGATCAGGTGACCCCAGGGATACTGCGACTGTCGTACATATGAACCAGTTGCCAAGCGTTTGAATTTTGATCACGTGACCATGGGGATGTCGCAACGGCCATAAGTGTGAAAAACGGTTATAAGTCAGTCCTGTGGAAACTTCAAACGGCTACTAAACAGATGGTTGTAAATCGAGGATTACCTGTACTCAAATCTTTGTCAAAATTTATTGATTTCTTTCTGATAAATTTTCGTGAACTCTACTAGTATGCTTTTCCTGGGACTAAACTTATTCATTTGTAAATATTATAAGATCCTCAGTTAATTCTCCTGAGCAAAGTAGCATTGGGGATTTTATCTTTTTCCTATTAGAATGACTTAGATACTGATTGTTATTGATTTTTTTTTTAGGATTTGAAGTGTGTGCATTTAGTATTTTTAATTAAGTTTAATCTGCTTTGGGAAAGGCTTTGTTCTGAACAGCAGGCTAAAAAGATATTAAATGCTGATTACATATCAGGATTTTGCGAGTTAAGGAGACCCTCCTTCTTCAGATTATATCATTCAGCTCTTGTTTAAACTCAATTATTATTTTTTTAAAAAAAAAATAAGACCAAAGTCTTCTTAGAACCAAGCCGGTAGCAAAATGCACATATCTGTAGAGTCTTTTTAAGCAGCAATCTGGAAATAAGTTTGCCCCTGACCTCTCCAGGGGTGGATTTTTAATTTAGCAGCCTATCCTAACCGTGGCAAAAAAAAAAAAAAAAAAGGTCGTAAAATCGGGGCAACTCACTTAATGACCGCCTTGAGCATGGAGTTGTCACATGGATGATTTTTTTTCTCCATCTGTAACTGGAGGAGCAGCGTGCAACCATGCATGTCCAGACAGGCGCCTGGAAGGACACATGTTTCTCCTGATGTGGTGCTGGAAGTGGGAGGTTTACTTGGTTTTTCAGGGATATCCGGTGGAACCACCATTGCTCGAAATAATCCCTGGGTGGCAAGAGAACTATCGACTTGGCCTGGCACGGCATGAGAATAGGAAGGATGCTTCGAAAACGGAAGCCGCCAATTTTAGGCTCGGCACAGAGAAAAGCTGCCTTCGTCAGCTTATTAAAGGTCAGGTAGTGTGTTTAATGTAGTGAGAAGTCATTTAGTGCCCAAAGTGTGGTTAATTACCCAGGAATTTATGACAGACCCTCCCGAAGGAGAGAGAATCAATACAGAAGAGGTTACTCGGGGCAGAAGTGTCTGGAGTTTGCAAAATACAGCATAACAGAGTTGGAAGGGACCTTGGAGGTCTTCTAGTCCAGCCCCCTGCTCAACCCCTATACCAGTTCAGACGAATGGTTGCCCAATCTTTTCTTTAAAAAACTTCCACTTTTTTTTTGTTACGTTCACAACTTCAGGAGGGAAGTAGTTCCACTGTCTAATTGTTTTCATGTCAGGAAATTTCTCCTTAGTTCTAGATTGCTTCTCACCTGGATTAAGTTGGTTTCAATAGATAAAATTTTTGTACAGGTAATCCTCAACTTACAACAGTTTGTTTAGCGACTGTTTGACGTTACAACGGCACTGAAAAAGTGACTTATGATCCTTCTTTATATTTATGACTATTGCAGCATCACCACGGTCACATGATGCTGTGGCCCGTCAGCGGCCTGTGCGGATTGTAGCTGATTCTGACAGCGAGGAGGCTGGTGTGGTGTTGCGCCATCAGCCTGTGCAGCTGGCGCCCGAGTCAGACAATGAGGAGGCTGGAGAAGATGTGGTGCCAGAGGCAGGGATTCAGCCAGGGCCTTCAGAACCTCCAGAAGCTCCCATAAGTGAAGAGGATGAAGAGGAGGAGCCTCTTCTCAATGCACGGGCGTGCAGAGCTGCCAAAAGGCAGGAGTGGCTCCTCAGGAGGAGGTCTCCTCGAGAGCAAGGCTTGGGGCTAATTGGCCACTCCCTTAGCCTATTTAAGGAGGAATGCCGACTGAAGCAATTTGCAGGGAACAACTTAGTTCACTCTACGTCGCATCTGGATTCTCTGCAAATTGCTTCTGGGCTTTCTGCCAACCTTTGTAAGATTGTGATTACTTTATCTTTGGTTTCTTGTAGGCTGTTAAAAAAGTTTATTAACAGCCTTTGTTTTGAAAAAGACTGAGTTATTTTAGTAAATTAAGTTTTGTACAAACTTTGTGTGTGCTGCGTTCTTTGGGATCCGTAGCTGGGGCAGAACACATGATCAAAATTCAGATGCTTGGCAACTGACTCACATTTATGACTATTGCAGTGTCCCAAGGTCATGTGATCCCCTTTTGCGACCTTCTGAAAAACAAGGGAGAAACCAGCTTCACTTAACAACTGTGTTACTAATTTAAAAACTGTAGTGATTCACTTAACAACAGTGGCAAGAAAGATTGTAAAATGGGGCAAAACTCGCTTAACAAATGTTTCACTTAGCAACAAAAATTTGGAGCACAATTTTGATTGTAGGTCAAGGTTAGCTATACAGGCAGTAGTTGGTTGTCTTTGTCTGAGACCTGGAAGCTAAAACAGCATTCAGTTAACTTAGTCCTTGGAGAAGAGACCACTCGGCGATCCCAAAACAGCAGGCTCGATTGGGAATTTTAACTGTCCAGGAAGAAGACAATGTGAAACCATTTTTGTATTCTTGCCAAAAAATTTTACATGGAAGGATCTGAGGTTACCTGAGATTCCCCTGAGCATGACTCAAAAAAAGAGGCTGCCTTTTACGTGTCATTAGAGCCGTGTTTCTCAACCTTGGCAACTTTAAGATGTGTGGACTACAACTCTCAGAATTCCCCAGCCATGATGAGTCAAAAACTGAATGTTGAAGTTGCCGAGGTTTGAAAATATTATTCTAGAGCACAAGTCTCCAAACTTGGCAGCTTAAAACTTGTGGATGTCAACTCCCAGAATTCCCCAGGAGAAATGAAGAATTACCATCTTATGCATTCTTTGTTTCCCATATTTCTCTGGAGAAAATCCACAATCACAACTGATTTATTCCAGAAACCAATTATATATATGCTTTCTCCTTTTCTCCTTCTGAGTTCACAACTGCTGATCCTTAAAGAAAGCTCGAATAGGCTGCAATAATCCAAATGGCCAATAGATGGCAAGAAAGGGTGTTCCTGTTTCTCTTTACTGCCATCTAGTGGTTATCAGCAATATTGCTGAGTATAGAATAGAACAGGGGGTTGGACTAGAAAACCTCCCAAGTCCCTTCCAACTCTGTTATTCTGTTGTTACTATTATTATAAAGCAGTCCTTATCTGATAGGACAAAAGGATAAAAATAAATTGGACTTGTATGGTTTAAAACTCGGCAATTTTAAGATTTATGGACTTCCACTCCCAGAATTCCTCAGCCAGCCAACAGATACATTTTCTTAGTTAAATAGCATTATCTAACAATGGCTTTGTTGTGTCTCTTTCCTACCACTTTGTGGTTAACTAGGTTTTTGCAACCCAAAACCCACAGCTCTTTGTGGGAGTTGAAGTTCCTACTGTTAGCAATGAAAACCTGGGTCTCTTTCAGAACCCCCAAGGCAGGAGTGAAATCCAGCAGGTTCCGACAGGTTCTGGAAAACCGGTAGCAGAAATTTTGAGTAGTTCGTGTTACAGGTTTCCAAGGATCTAACCCAATGATTCCAACACGAGGTATGCTTGATTCAAGGTATCTTTATTTATATCATGTTTCTATTACAGGTAATCGTCTGGAATGGACCTGGGACCCCTGGACTGTACCTTTTATACCTGGGAGGCGGAGCTAAGGTAAGGAGGGGTCAAGGGAAGGGTCCGGTGGGTGGATGTTAACCCCTGCTATACCATAGACAAGGCGTGTTAGGCATTTATATCTAACAGTTCGGAGAACCAGCAAATACCATTTCTGGCTGGCCCCAGGAGTGGGGAGGGAATGGGGATTTTGCAATATCCTTCTTCCAGGAGTGGGGAGGGAATGGGGATTTTGCAATATCCTTCCCCTGCCATGCCCACCAAGCCACGCCACGCCCACCAAGCCACACCCACAGAACCGGTAGTTTAAAAAAAATTTAATTTCACCACTGCCCCAAGGTGCTGATATTTTGACACACAAACACATCCTTTGTGGGCACCTCTGCCCTCACCCAAGCCCCTTGCAGACTTCATTTCAACAACTGCATTTGCCCAGTAGGAAGCCAGAGTGAGGATTAAGTCAATAATCAATTTAAACCTCTTTGTGTGAATGGGAGTAATAAGAGCCGTGCCGAATCTTACAACGGACTTCTGAAGCTTTGATTTAATGCTACAGGTTTACAGTTGCTCCAAGCCGTCTACGAAATACGACATTTTCCAACTCTTATCTTGTTATTTGGCGACAGGCCTATATTTTCTCTTAATGGAGCCATTCCGATTTATCTTTCTGTCCTTTGCTCCACCTTGATCTTGATGGCCTTTAATTTCACCAGATTTTTATCCGGATATCCATTTACAGGTTATGATCTCTTCCCCCACCCCACCCATTTCAGACTACCTGACTCCAGCCAATAATACGTTATATATATCCCTGCTGAGTCTTGCTTTCAAAATTTAACTTTTCCCCCCCTTTTTTAATTAGCTATTAACAGGCTCCGTTAGACTTTAGTTGTCCCCCGTGCTCCATTGATACAGAAAAATAAGGAAATAATAAGGAAAGTTTGATGTGAGCAATACTCTTATGGCTGAAATGGTATAGGGGAGTGATCGCGAACCTTTTTGCCATCGCGTGCCAGGAAGGGGGGGAGCGGGGGAGGTTCGCGTGTGTGTGTGCCCACACCCATAATTCTATGCACCCTACCCCGCGCATGCGACCCCCCTCCCCCCCGCTCCTAGCACACGATGGCCCGGTAGGCCCATTTTTCTTTCTCACCTGGCTCCAGATCCTCTCTATGCATCTGGGGAGGGCGAAAACAGCCTTCCCCACCCCTCTGAGGCCGAAACAGCCCATTTCCCAACTTCTGGTTGGAAAGGAAGTGACTTTTTTGCTGTCCCCAGCCTCCAGAGACTCCGACACATGCGCACCGGAGCTGAGCTGGCGTGCCAGGCGATGTGGCTCTGCGTGCCGCCTGTGGCACATGTGCCATAGGTTCGCCATCATGGGTATAGGGTTTCCTGCCTGAGGAGAGGGTTGGACTAGAAGACCTCCAAGGTCCCTTCCAACTCTGTTATTTTATATTCTTAAGTGCTCCAGGTGATAGTTTTGCACTGATCTTTTCTCTCTTTCAAGTATGTTTTTAGAGATAGTCCTCAACTTACAACCATTTGTTTAGTGTCCGTTCGAAGTTACAACAGCAGTTAAAAAAAAATGACTTATGACCGTTTTTTGCACTTACAATCGTTGCAGTAGCCCCATGGTCATGCGATCAAAATTCAGACGCTTGGCAATTGACTCATATTTATGACGGTTGCCGTGTCCCCGGGGTCACGTATTCTCCCCCTTTTGCAACCTTCTGACAAACAAAGCCAATGGGGAAGCCATTCACTTAACAACCATGTTACTCACTTATCAGCTGCCGTGATTCACTTAACAACCATGGCAAGAAAGGTCGTAAAAGGGGGCAAAATTCAATTAACACCTGTCTCACTTAGCAACATAAATTTTGGGCTCAATTGTGGTCGAGGACCACCTGTACGATTGGTTCGTTTAACGACTATGGAGTTCATTTAACAACCACTGCAAAAAGGGTTACTAAATTTGGGGCGGTTTTGTGGTGACCTGCTTAATGACCACCATGACACACAATTTACAAGGCTAAATTGATCCCATCCTCTCAGTTTTTTAATCGTATTCGGTTTTAATTGGGTTGTTTTAAATTCGGGCCAAAATTATTTAATTGTTTTTTTAAATGTTTTTAAATTTTATATGCTATGTTTTATCTTGGCTGTACACCGCCCTGAGTCCCGCAGGAGAAGGGCGGTATAGAAATATAATAAAATAAATAAATAAATAAATAAATAAATTATAGCAATAGCACTTAGACTTATATACCGCTTCATAGTGCTTTTACAGCCCTCTCTAAGAGAGGTTTACAGAGTCAGCCTCTTGCTCCCAACAATCTGGGTCCTCATTTTACCGACGTTGGAAGGATGGAAGGTGAGTCAACCTTGAGCTGGTGAGATTTGAACTGCCAAACTGCAGCTAGCAGTCAGCTGAAGTAGCCTGCAGTGCTGCACTCTAACCACTGAGCTACCTCGGCTCTAAATTGTGACTAAATGTCATAATTGCCACTCTTATGACTAAATTATGGTCGTCAGTAGAGGTCTACTTGTACTGACTTGGAAATGTGGATTAATTTGGTTCACTTCAATGATGTGGGATGTCTGCAGAGCGTGATCAAATAAAGTCAAGATAATGGCTTCCCCCAGACGATTGAAGCTCTGCCTGTTTTTATTTCATCGTATCCTGGTAGATTCCCTCCCTCCCCAGAAAAGACAAGCAGAAATATATTTGATCTAAAACTCAAGAGTTGCCTTGAACCATGAGATGGGCAGGAAATAAATGTGATAACACCCCAGACTAAACAAAAGTGGGTAAGAAAGACAATGAAGTCTGGATAGTGCCTGGAGACCGCAGAATAGAAGAGAGCGGATTGGAGAAAATCACAAAATGCAAAAAACCTGCAAATAGAAGTAGAATGACTGTGTCAAAGGTTCTTTTTCAAAAGGCAACTGGTTTTTTATTTTGGGGTTGTTGTTTTTTTGCCCTTGGAAACGTTTCGCTTCTCATTCAAAAAGCTTCTTCGGTTATTCTGAACCGAAGAAATTTCTTGGATGAGAAACGAAACGTTTTCAAGGGGAACCCCCCCCACCACCCAAGAAAGTCCAGTTCCCTTTTTATTGGTTCGATTTATATGCCGCCCTTCTCCGGAGACTCAGGGCGGCTTACAAGGCGTTAAGCAATAGCCTTCATACTTTTGTATATACCTGCTTAGTAGGGCTTTCGCCCCCCCCCCCCAAGCGGTGTTCTTTTTTTTATACAAAGTCAGCTTATTGCCCCCACAATCCGGGTCCTCATTTTACCTACCTCGGAAGGATGGAAGGCTGAGTCAACCTTGAGCCTGGTGAGATTTGAACTCGCAATAATTGCAGGCAGCTGCAGCTAAGTGCTATTTAATAGCACTTTAGTCTGCTGCGCCACCAAGGCTCTTATAATGCGGCAAATGTCCGCCACCAAAGCCTGCGTCGCCCAGGCCTCAGAAGTGGCCGCGCTACGGGTGGAGGGTGGCAAAATCTTTCCAGGCAGTGGTTTGGCATTCAACTCATACGCCAAAGTGATACAGGCCTTGATCCACCGACCAACCGTGGAGGCCGAGATCTTCTGGCCCATAGAGGCTGGATGGAAGGAAACCAGAAGAGCCTCAGTCCGACGAAACTCAGCAGTCCGACGAATGTAGTGACGGAGAGCTCGACGGACATCTAGAGTGTGCCAACGCTTCTCCCTGCGGTCACGAGGGGATGGGCAAAAATCCGGCAAGATGAGGTCCTGGGCCCGGTGAAACCAGGAGTTCACCTTGGGGGTGAAAGAAGGGTCCAGACTCAGGATCA
Source organism: Pituophis catenifer annectens (assembly GCF_029215685.1). Lineage (NCBI taxonomy): Eukaryota > Metazoa > Chordata > Lepidosauria > Squamata > Colubridae > Pituophis > Pituophis catenifer. The sequence continues at coordinate 1,532,746 of NW_027256886.1, read as the reverse complement.
CCGTGCTATCACGAAAAATACAAAGATCCTTCCTGATACACAGTGCCACGAGTTCCAACACCCTCCTGGCGGAGGTGACGGCCAGGAGGAAGGAGGCCATTTTAAAGGACAAAAACTTCAGTGCCACTGACCCCAACGGTTTTGGGGAAAAGGCACGTTTGGGACAACTATGACCTGGATGATTGAGAATCTCCATGGACAAGTAGAATGACTGTGGCAAAAGAAAGCGAAGTAGAACTAATAGTGATAGGTTCTGTGGGTACAATCCCAAAACATCCGAAGCATCCCTTGAACACCATCGGTATTGACAAAAATCCCCCTCAGTCAATTGCAAAAGGCAGCTTTTGACTCAGAACAGCTTACATCCTGCGACGAGAACCTTTTTTTCCCCCTTGCCATATAAATTTCCTCATTATCTTATTAAGATATTGAAAGTAAGTCTTTTCAATTTTTATTGGCACAGTTTGGAATAGAAATAACAAATCTTGGTAATATGTTCATCTTTATCAATGCAATCCATCCCATAAGTGATAACTGAAGATTCTTCCATTTTTCCAAATCTTTTTCAATTTGTTGTTTTAATTTGTAATAATTTTCTTCTTTTATTGTCGTACATCTTGAGATTAAATATATTCCCAGGTATTTAACTTTTTTCACCACTTGTATATCTAAATTTTCTTTTATCTCTCTATTTTGTTTTTCTGTTGTATTTTTCACCAAAATTTTTGTTTTATCTTTATTTTCAAGCCAGAAATTTTTCCATATCCTTCTATCTGTTCTAATAATTTAGGGCCTGTTGTTTGCGGTTCCTCTATAATGAATACCAAATCATCTGCAAACGCTTGCAATTTGTACTCTTCTTTTTTAATTTTCATCCCTTTTATCTCGTCATTTCGTCTAATATTTCTATTTAAAACTTCTAGAGTCAGGATAAACAGAAATGGTGATAGAGGACATCCTTGTCTGGTAGATGAGAACCTTTAACATCATCAGACAACCTCTGCCCATCCCAGGAATTTGGAAAGGACTAAATAAGTGGACCAAGATGCCAAATCCAGTCTAAACATCTGGCTGCCTGTGTGACAAACCATAATAATAATCATCGGCACTGACAAAATCCCCACTGGTCAACTGCAAAAGGCAGCTTGACATGGAACGTCTTCCATCCTGCAACGATCCCTTGAATATCATCGAACATCCACATCTGCCTATCCCAGGTCCTTAGGAAGGCCTCCAGAGGTGGACAAAAATGCTAAATCCAGTCTCAACATCTGGCCGACTGCGCAACGAACCTTTTACAGAAACGCTAAAATTTTCAGATATTAGGAGACATACGTAGCCAGAACGTATTTACTCCAAGTTACACGATTTATTCATTCATCAGATTCCCATCCTTTCACTTGGGAGAGTTCCCTACTCCTGCTTTTCCTTGCAACGACAACCCTGTGAGGGAGGTTGGGCTGAGTGAGAAAGAATGACCCACCAGAGCTCCATAACAAAGGGCAGACTCAGACTTGGCTCTGTTGTGTGAAACTGACTCATACAGTTAGATTCAGAGGTAGTATTCAGCTGGTTCGGGCAAACCAGTAGTGGCGACCTGCGGGATAGGTCACCCACCTAGGCGCAATCCCGTCCTATATCGCTCTGTTTTTGATGCTGCATGCATGTACAGACGGCGCGTGCGAATGGCCGTGTTTTGTGACACTGCACGCATCAGAGGTGGGTTTCAACAGGTTCTGACCAGTTCTGGAGAACCGGTAGCGGAAATTATGAGTAGTTTGGAGAACCAGTAGTAAAAATTCTGACTGGCCCCGCCCCCATCTATTCTCTGCCTCCAGCTGACTGGGAGGAAATGGGGATTTTGCAGTATCTTTCCCCTGGAGTGGGGAGGGAATGGAGATTTTATAGTATGCTTCCCATGCCACGCCCACCAAGCCATGCCACGCCCACCAAACCACACCCACAGAACCGGTAGTAAAAAATGTTGAAACCCACCAACTGGCACGCATGCATGCTCACGCTCACATTTCCGGTGCTGGCTGAACCGGTGGTAAAATTATGTGAAACCCAAATCTGGTTAGATGGGGCGTTGGTCTTACCTGAGACGCACCTTCTCGTTGGGTGGAGACAGCAGCCAGGATGGGGTGTGCTCATCTGCTATGCTGATAGACTGAGCCAATCAAAGTTGCCAAGTCCCGCCCTTGTTGCCGGGCAGACCCAGCTTTTGGTGAAGGCAAGAAGAGAGGCTCGGCGTGTGGGACACTAGCTTAAAGAAGGAAACACAAGAGATAGAGGACAGACTGGAGAAGGGAGGGTCTGGCTGCTGTCTCCACCCAACGAGAAGGTGCGTCTCAGGTAAGACCAACGCCCCTTCTCCATTGTGGGTGGAGACAGCAGCCAGGATGGGACATACCAAAGATACAAGTCCCTAAGAAGGGGTGGGACCAGTCTGGTCCGAAGCAATCCCCCCTTCAACCACTTGCTGTAATACCCTACGACCAAAGGCGGCATCCGCCGAGGCGAATTTGTCCAGTTTATAGTGTTGGATAAACGGGGATGGCGAAGTCCACGTAGCTGCTCTGCAGATCTCCAGCAAGGATGCCTGGGCCGCCCAGGCAGCCGATGTCGCCGCACTACGGGTAGAATGAGCCGTTAGACGAGGAGGCCGTGGAAGAGCGCTAAGTTCATAGGCCTTGGCTATCGTTTGGCGAATCCAGCGACCGATGGTAGAGGCCGACACCTTATTGCCCAAGGAACATGGCAAGAAAGACACAAAGAGTGATTCTGTTTTGCGGATAGTCGCTGTTCGCTTAATGTAAATCCGCAGAGCTCGACGGACATCCAGAGAATGCCACCGTCGTTCGAGCCGGTGAGATGGCTGAGGGCAAAAGTTAGGCAGCACCAGTTCCTGCATGCGGTGGAAGGTGGTATTTACCTTTGGCACAAAGGGGATCCAGACGGAGTACCACCCGGTCCGCGTGGAATACGCAGAGGTCCTCCCGTATGGAGAGGGCGGCTACCTCTGAGATACGGCGAGCTGAGGTGATCGTCACCAGGAACGCAACTTTGCACGTTAGAAGTCGAAGGCTCACTGTCCGTAAAGGTTCGAACGGGGTCTCCGTGAGCGAATTAAGGACTAGCGAGAGATCCCAAGTCGGGTATCTATGCAGGACTGGAGGACAGAGATTCGTCGCACCTCGTAGGAAACGGCGAATTACTGGATGCTGAGACAGAGAGGACAACGATCCGAGTGTAAGAATAGACGAGATCGCTGCCACCTGCCGTCGCAGGGTGTTGGGCGAAAGGCCGCTAGCCAGACCGTTCTGCAGGAATACCAGGATGTTGAGGATCGATGCTTGAAGAGGCTGAACCCCCGTACGATCACACCAGGCACAAAAAGCCCGCCAGGTGGCCAAATAAATCCGGTTCGTCGAGGGTCTCCGTGACGCTTGAATGGTGTCGATTACGTCGGCGGGTACGTTGACATCTGCGAACGATTGCCGCTCAACCGCCAAGCGGTCAGACGGAGCCACCGCAAGTCCGGATGCCTCACGGTCCCTTGTGTCAGTGCGTCTTCCGGTTGGGGCAACTGCCACGGGCGGCACGTTGAGAGAGACACGAGGTCGGCAAACCAAGGTCTGCGAGGCCAATACGGAGCCACGAGAATGATCTCCGCCTGTTCCATCAATAACTTGCGAAGCACCCGGGGAACGAGAGAGACCGGAGGAAAGGCATAGAGGAGTCCTGGAGGCCACGGGGAACGAAGAGCATCCACAGCCTCCGCATGAGGCGATGGGTACCGTGATAGGAAGCGTGGCAATTGAGAATTGGCCGCCGTGGCAAAAAGGTCTATCACCGGGATCCCGAAACGTGCCACGATCGATTGGAAGATGTGCGGGTGAAGCCGCCATTCCGCATGATCCAGTCGCTGACGGCTTAGCCAGTCCGCCTATAGATTGGTGGCACCGGAAATGTGTTCCGCCCGCAACGAGGTGAGGTTGATCTCCGACCAGACTCCCAGCCGCCATGCTTCTTCCATCAGGGACCGAGATCGAGTGCCCCCCTGGCGATTGACGTGAGCCTTTGCCGTAATATTGTCCGTGAGGACCAGGACGTGTGACTTGGATACAATGTGACGGAAGGCTCGCAGGGCCAGGTAGACTGCCCGTAGTTCTAGCCAGTTGATCGGACGACGGGATTCTACGTCGGTCCAGGTGCCCTGTGCCATCTGACCCCGACAATGGGCCCCCCAGCCGTGAAGACTGGCGTCTGTTGTCACCACCACTCTCTGCGGGTCAAAGAAAAAACAACCCCGGGATAAGGCTGGCGACTGCCACCATGATAAGGACCTGAGTACCTTTTTGGGGATAGGAGTGGGAGAACGGGAGGTGCCTCTGCCTGCCTTCTGCCAGGGTAAAAGGAACCACTGAAGTTCCCTTGAGTGGAGCTGGGCCCATGGGACGATAGAGATGGCTGAAATCATCTTCCCCAGGAGCTGGGACAGGACGAGGGGAGAGACAGACCTGGTACGTTTAACCTTAGCTACCAGCGAGCGTAAACTCTCCCGACGCTCACGCGATAGGTAGACCCTCCCCTCTACCGAATCTATCAGAGCCCCGAGATGGACCAAGCGAGTTGAGGGAATCAAATGGCTCTTCTCCATGTTAATGGAAAAGCCATGGGAAGCCAGAGTACGGATGGTAAGTTGCAGGTCAGAGAAAGCCCCCTGATGAGAGGATGACAAAATTAGGATATTGTCCAAGTAGCATTGTAGACGAATAGACTTGGACCGGAGGGAAGCTGCCAAGGCAGCCAGTACCTTGGTAAAGGTACGAGGGGCCGACGAAAGACCAAAAGGTAAGGCCCGATATTGGTAATGGTGCCCTCCATAACAGAATCTAAGGAACCTCCTATGGGAAGGGAAAATGGGAATATGGAGATAGGCCTCGGTGAGGTCAATAGAAGAGAGGAGGTCGCCCCTCCTAACACCGTCGAGAATAGACTTTAGAGACTGCATTTTAAATTTACGGTATGCGACATACCGATTAAGACGCTTGAGGTCCAGAATGGGTCTCCACCCCCCCGAAGACTTTGGTACAAGAAAAACACGGGAATAAAACCCCGTGCCCTGTTCAATCTCGGGCACGGGTTGGATAGCCCTGATTGAAAGGAGATGCTGAACCGCCGAATCCATAAGGGATCTCTTCTCGATGTCATGGGACAGCGGACAGCGCACAAAGAAACTCGGAGGAGGGGAAAGGAATTCAATGGCCAATCCAGATCTTAGGGTGGCCAGGACCCATTTATCGGAGGTGGACTCCTCCCAAACAGGGGCGAAAAGGGCCAATCTGCCCCCTATGGGAGGGTCCGGGATGCAGTTAACGACGGCGTCTGGGGAAACGACCTCCTCCCCCTCGAAAGGGCCGTTTGGAGACAAAAGTCCTACCTCTGGGAGCTCTGTCCTGAGTCCCCCGTTGTCTGGGTTGAAAATACCCATGAGGTCTGGAAGATGAAGAGGCAAAACTGGCACCCTCATAAGACCGAGATTGGGGCCTGGACGGGTAAGGATGGAACCTAGGCTCCCCCCTGCGGAAGACAACCGGGAGCACCTTTTTCTTATCCTTTGTTTCAACGAGGAAGGATTCTAAGGAATCCCCAAACAACTTGGAGCCGCCAAAGGGAACCGAAGCCAATCGCCATTTGTGTCTGGCATCGGCTTGCCAATGGCGGAGCCAGACCAACCGACGCGCAGAAACAGAAGAGGCAAGGGATTTAGCTGCAAAGCGAGCGGCATTGAGGGTGGCATCCGCTGAGAATTGAGTGGCGGCTATGATCTTGTTTAGTTCCAGCCGAACGCGTACATCCTCTGTAGCCAAAGTGTCCTGGAGCTGGCGAAGCCATAGGAGGGTAGTGCGATTAAAAAAGGAGGCGGTTGACGCCGACCGGATGGCCCAAGTGGCGCCCTGGTGAGCCCGTTGTAAAACCTGGTCAGCTCGTCGTTCCTCCGGACGAAGGCCCTCGGCCGGAACTCCCGGAACTGCCGCCTGAGGTAAGAGAGCGGCCACGGGCGCATCGACTGCTGGCACCTGGAGAATAGAGTCCAGGTCCGAAGCCACAGAAAAATTCCGTTTGTCTGTTGAAGTAGGAGCCGGGGCCGCTCCAGGTGAAGACCACTGCTTTCGAATCACGTCGAGGAACAGAGGTGGGGTCGGAATGGTGTCCACCGGTCGTGACAGTTCAGCAAACAGAGGGTTCAGAGCCCCCTTGGACACAGATGAAGTAGCTGGAGATGGTTTAGGCATATCCAGTTGGGCAGTAGCAATAGCCTTGTGCAGGAGGGATTTAAACAAGGTTTGAGGAAATAAACCTGAAAAAGCGGGTTGATCCGGGGGAAGATCTTCATCTTCCGACAACTCCATATCCAGACACGCATCGTCCGCCACAGAAGAAGAGCGGCTCGCAATAGAGGCTACCGGGGAGTCTGGGGCCTCGATTGACAGGGCATCATCTGGATGTACTTCCACTCCCGAAAGGGTTGCCGCAGAACGGATGGAATCTGCCCTGTTGGAGGGGAGGAAGTGGGAAGCCAACGATTGCTGCACCGCAGCCGTAATCATTTGCTGAATCTGGTCAGGCGAAGGAAACTCGCGTTGCTGAGGTCCGTCAGATCTCTGATCAGGTGGTGAAGTTTGAACCGCCGGATCAAGGGCGGCTTGTCCTGACACGGAAGTAGATGAAGGAAGAGGTGTAGGAGCAACCTCCGAGCCCCACAGAGATTCCGGTTGAATGACCGCTGGGCAATCCTGTAGAGAGACTTGGTCTGATTGGGCCCTCGTGTCTGATGAGATAACCCCCCGGGGGGAAACAGGGATAACTTCCTTGGTGGAGGACTGATGCGTGCTCGCTTTAGCGCAAAGCTTTTTGAGGACCTTGTCCCGGCGAGCTTCAGCACGGGAGGTCGTGAGATGGGGGGGGTTGTGATGCGAGCGAGGAGCGTCAGAGCCAACAGATCGAGAAGGGAGGATCGCAGAGAGGTCCTTTCTGGCTTGCAAGTCCCCCCTATCATGGGGGCTCTCAGAGCGACCCGCCCTCCGGCCATGTTTTGACTTCTGCAAGGCTTTGGGCATCTTAAATCAAGTACTATGCCTCACCCAATATGTAGCAGGTGGCAATTAGAGGTAATGTGTCAGACAGCAGGCCAAGACCTGGAGGCCCGACAACTGAGAATTCCTGAGGCAGAGGGCACAGACAGAGGGCCTCAATCAATGGGAGCGCAGGAAAAAAACTCCACTGAGTAAGGGGATGCCCAGGCCCACACCAATAGGGGATAGTTGTCTACCTCACCCTTAGGAATTGTGCAGGGAAGGGAGTGCGAGTCTCCACGTAAACTAATTTCCCGTTTCGGGAGATCGCGCACTGTTGCCAATGGGGGCGTGAGACCCCTCCGTAAACTGTCAAAAAACAGCAGACAGGCAGTCAAACAAAAGAACGGTTCTACAAAGCAGCCACAGCAACCAGAAGGGCCTCTTGCAATTGAAGATTTGCGCCGAAAATAGCAGCGGTCTGCGTGAAAACTCCCCCCGAACGCCTTCCGATCTGAGACACAGGCGCTCAAGCCGGCACTATTGGGGGCGCGAAGCTCCGCTTGTTATTGCTCAAGCCGGCACTATCGGGGGCGCAAAGCTCCGCTTGTTAGCCCTAAACCGCTAAGAGGTTTGAAAGCCGTTGATCAAGGCGCGCAAAATGGCCGCAGAAAAAACGAACGCACTGTCGGGGGCGCGAAGCTCCGCTCGTCAGGCCTAAACCGCTGAGGGATTTGAAGGCAGAAAGGAGGACGGCGCAATGAGGCAAGGCAGCCGTTGATCAAGGCGCGCAAAAAAACGGCCGCAGGAAAACAAACGTAGGGGGGCGCGAAGCTCCGCAAACGGCCAAACAGCAAAAAGGCCGAAGAAACGCTTGAAGCCTCCTCTATGGGGCGCGAAGCCCCACAAGGGTCTAAACCGCTAAAAGGGGCCGAATTAAGGCTCGAGGCCTCTCCCACGGGGGCGCGAAGCTCCACTAAACCTAAAAGAACGCAGCGGTTAAGCGCTAAACAATAAGGCAAGGAAAAATCCTCAAACAACAACGAATAAGAAAGAGAGATTCCCCAGATAACCAGGCAGGGCGGTTACTGGGGCTTCCAAATCTTACAGTGTAATCGAAATCCAAGCGCAGTCCAGAAGCAGTCCAAAGTCAACCAATAATATCAATCAGAATCAGAAAGTTATTCAGAGGAAGGTAGAATAGTAGAAATTTTGCTAGAGGAACAGTCCCACACGCCTGTCTTCGCTGACAGACTGAGCCAAAAGCGGGGTCTGCCCGGCAACAAGGGCGGGACTTGGCAACTTTGATTGGCTCAGTCTATCAGCATAGCAGATGAGCACACCCCATCCTGGCTGCTGTCTCCACCCACAATGGAGAATCATGGTCCCACTAGCAATGTGTTGTGTGAACTCAGTGGAGGGATTAACTGGGAAACCAGGTTGGGCAGTTTTTTGGTTTTTCATGTTCTTCCATCATTTCAGTGTAAATTACCGTATTTTTTGGAGTATAAGATGCATCTCCCCCCCAAAAAAAGGGAGTGAAAATTTAGGTGCGTCTTATACACTGAATGTAGCCCTGCCCACCCACTGGCCCCCACCCTTCGGCCTCTGCCTCCCAGCAATTACCTCCTTGGAGCAAGCAGCAAGAAGAAGCAGCTCCTTTCAGTTTCAGCACAGCCTAATTAGCACAAGTTGATTGGATCGGCCTCCCGACTCTCAGCTGTTTTGCTCGGGCCTCTGCTGCTTGCTGCAAGGAGGTAAATTGCTGGGAGCAGATTTTTTTTCCCCTTGTGCTAATCAAGCTATGCTGAAAACGAAAAATGAAAGTAAAGCAAGCTGTTTGCTGTTTGCTGCAAGGAGGCAAAATTGCTCAGAGGCAGAGGGAGATTTCTTTTTTCTTCTTTTCCTCACCAAAAAAGGTAGGTGCGTCTTATACTCCGAAAAATACGGTAATGCTCTTTCACGTATGCCTCAATACAAAAGTACCAAGGAAAAAGTGGTAAATTCTATAAATCTTTCCAGCTAACTCGCAGAGGCCAGCTTGAGGAGTTCTGCCCAGAGGAAAACCCTCCAAGTTAGTTGAAGCAGAAGTTTAAGGAGATTTTGGAACAAGACAATTGGTTCCAGAACTACAGAGGTAATCTAAAAATAAAACATGGTATGACATGGAAAGGGACCAAGGTGTACATTCCGAAGAGTCAGAGGATGCTAGTGTTAAACAGAGTGTCAGGGTTCTAAGTAATAGACCCATAGCGAACAAAACTCCGAGGCAGGTAGATTCCTCAAAGAATGGCTTTATTGGATATACAGTATCATATTGGCACAGATCTGGTGAAAACCGACTCTGAAGATTCCCACGGTTTTCACCTAATTAAAAGTTTGTCACTTTCTCAAAACAATCAGGCACATGGTCCAATCACGGTGCTGTCTGGTTGCCTGGCGACATCGCTCCCCCTTCCTCTGACCAGGTATGAGAATGCCCTTGGTTCCCAAGAGAAAGTATTTTGTTTTGACTACAAAATCCCATCTATCGAAAATCTCCCCTCCCTCCCTATCCCTCAGCTCTAGTGTGGCAACACTGAAGCCTCCAAAATGGCTTCGGTCAGGCCAGCTTCAGGGTTGACACAGAGCACATGATGCAAAATTGCATTGAAGCATACGTGAAAATACTAATGAACATACCATACATACTCCTGGAAGGACTGTTGATAGGATGCTGGATAGAAACACCTTATCTGTTGCAGCCTCAATTTTTCTCGGCTCATTATTAAGAATCTCGCCAGGATTTAATGTGACCCGCCAGAGCTGTTGCCGTCATCCATCACAAACTAATCTGCACACCTGAATTGTGCAGGGAAGGAACCAAGGTCATCCCGCAATTCAGGTTAGAGCAGAACTAGATAAAATTGTATTTGTTATCCACTACATTAGACTTAAAAAATGAATAAAACCAGATACAGGGAGTCCTTGACTTACAACAGTTCATTTAGTGACCAGTCGAAGTTACAACGGCACTGAAAAAAAAAAGGGATTTATGACCGTTTTTCACATTTACAACCGTTGTGGCATCCCCGTGGTCACGTGATCAAAATTCAGACCTTTGGCAACTGGCTCGTATTTATGACGGGTGCACTGTCCTGGGGTCATTCCCGTTTTGCAACCTTCTGACAAGCAAAGTCAGTGGGGAAGCCAGATTCACCGAACAAATGTCTCAGTTAGCGACAGAAACTTTGGGCTCAATTGCGGTCGTAAATCAAGGACTACCTGTATTCATCCTGTTTGGATTGACCGAAGGAGGTAGGGAATCAGGATCAACGTGCATCAGAGCATTATCAGACCCATGAAAAATGAACCAACAGATAAACCAGTGGTGAAATCCAAATTTGTTTACTACCGGTTCTGTGGGCGTGGCTTGGTGGGCGTGGCAGGGGAAGGATACTGCAAAATTCCCATTCCCACCCCATTCCAGGGGAAGGATACTGCAAAATCTCCATTCCCACTCCACTCCTGGGGGAAGGATACTAGAATAATCTCCATTCTCACCCCACTCCTGGGGGAAGGATATTGCAAAATCCCCATTCCCACCCCACTCCTGGGGGAAGGATACTAGAATAATCTAGAGCCTTGATAGTACAGTGGTTTAGTGCACCCTGTTATTAAGACCAGCTGCCTGCAATTTCTGCTGGTTCAAATCTCGCCAAGGCTCAAGGTTGACTCAGCCTTCCATCCTTTCTAAGGTGGGTGAAATGAGGACCCAGTTTGTGGGGGCAATAAGCTGACTTTGTATAAATATACAAAAGGATGAAGGCTATTGCTTAACGCATTGTAAGCCGCCCTGAGTCTCCGGAGAAGGGCGGCATATAAATCAAATTTTTTTTTTAAAAAAAAATCTCCATTCTCACCCCACTCCTGGGGGAAGGATATTGCAAAATCCCCATTCCCACCCCACTCCAGGGGAAGGATACTGCAAAATCCCCATTCCCTCCCTACTCTGGGGCCAGCCAGAGGTGGTATTTGCCAGTTCTCCAAACTGCTCAAAATTTCCACTACCAGTTCTCCAGAACCTGTCAGAACCTGCTGGATTTCACCCCTGAGATAAAAATGTTCCAGATACAGGTAGTCCTCAAATTACAACAGTTCATTTAGTGACTGTTCAAAGTTACAACAGCACTGAAAAAAGTGACTTACGACAGTCTTTCACAGTTAAGACCTTCCCAGCATCCCCATGGTCACGTGGCCAAAATTCAGATGCTTGGCAACTAGTTCATATTTATGACCGTTGCCGTGTTCCGGGGTCACGTGATCCCCTTTTGTGACCGTCTGACAAGCAAAGTCAATGGGGAAGCCAGATTCCCTTAACAACCATCTTACTACTTATCAACTGCAGTGATTCACTTAACAACTGAGGCAAGAAAGGTTGTAAAATAGGGCAAAGTTTGCATAACAAATGTCTTGCTTAACAACAGAAATTTTGGGCTCAATTGTGGTTGTAGGTTGAGGACTACTTGTATATACAGATCCTTCCCCACCGGCACCAAGCAAAGAAATACAGGTAATCCTCAATTTACAACTGTTCGTTTATTTATTTATTTATTTATTTATTTGATTCAATTTATATGCCGCCCTTCTCCGGAGACTCAGGGCTGCTTACAATGCATTAAGCAATAGCCTTCAGACTTTTGTATATACCTGCTCAGTAGGGCTTTTGGCCCCCCCCAAGCGGTGTTCTTTTTTATACAAAGTCAGCTTATTGCCCCCACAAACCGGGTCCTCATTTTACCTACCTCGGAAGGATGGAAGGCAGAGTCAATCTTGAGCCTGGTGAGATTCAAACTTGCAGTAATTGCAGGCAGCTGGTGCTAGTTAACAGCACTTTAATCTGCTGCGCCACCAAGGCTCTATCTAATATTGAGATAGATGTTAAGTACGCCCACCCAGTCACATTACCCCCCCCCGGAAAGCCACGCCCACAGAACCAGTAGTAACAAATTTTACATTTCACCACTGAACAACTAATTCCCACAACACTCTCTATGTCCTGGTAGGTCAAACTACCTAGTAGGGCTGTATTAGTATCATCGTTTTCATCAGGGGTGAAATGCTACCGGTTCGGGCCGGTTCACTCAAACCGGTAATAGAAAATGCTACTGGTTTGCTGAACCCCTTCCTATTATCTATTTCCTTAGCTTCTTATGACTATAACTTTGTTGTTTATATCTCATGATTTATGTTGATTGCTTTTATTTAGCAACCTATTATGATGTATGTTGATTGCTTGTTTATGACTATCACTGAGTGTTGTTATCTTATGATTTATGACGATCCTATCCTTGTGATCATGATTTAACACTTGTTGCTTGTATGTGCTTATGCACTGGAGACAAATTCTTTGTGTCCCCACACTTGGCCAATAAAAGAATTCCATTCTAACACAGAATTTTATTCTTCTGATCTTGCACCGCATCTTTTGAGTTGTTCTGTGCTCTGGCTTGTGTCTGCTTTGATGGTGTCCAGCCACCATGTTCTTCGGTGGCTCGGTTTTCTTTTATTACCAACTCTTCCCGAAGTAATTGCTTTCTCCAGTGAATTCTCCAGCATTATGTGGCCAAAATAAGTGAGATGCAATTTTGTGATGTTGCCTTCCAGTGATGCGTCTGCTGTTATGTGCTCCAGGAATTGCTTGTTAGTCACCTTTGCTATCCAAGGAATACGCAGGTGTCTTCTCCAGCAGCACAGCTCAAATGAGACCAACTGATTCATATTTATGACAGTTGCAATGTGATCTCCTTTTGCGACCTTCTGAAAAGCCAAGTCAATGGGAAAGCCAGATTCACTTAACAACGGTGTTACTCATTTAACAACCACAGTGATTCACTTAGCAAACGTGGCAAGAAAAGTTGTAAAATGGGGGCAAAACTCACTCAATCAATTTCTCAACAACATAAATTTTGGGCTCAATTGTGGTCGTAACTCGAGGACTACCTGTACAGGGAACACAATAGAGCGAACTGACTTACACTTGGTTGCCATCATTCCAAGAAGTGCAGTGCAACAGGGAAGTGCATTTATTTCATTTTGCAGAGGGGAGAGAAATGCTTGAAAAAGTGGAAGCAGTTTTGGGCAGCATTCATGAATTTAAAAAAAAAAAAAAGATTGAAGTTCTTTTTAAGTTTTCTTTTTTTTTTATTTTTAAGGGAAGCTGGCTTGCCACAAAAAATAATGGACTCCAGTATCATCTTTATTTACAACACTGTTTCTCAACAGCTGTGGACTTTGAGATGGGTGGACTTCAATTCCCAGAATTCCCAGGGATGGAGTCTTAAGTCCCCAGGGTTTAGAACATTTAGAATAACAGAGTTGGAAGAGACCTTGGAGGTCTTCTAGTCCAACCCACTGCTTAGGCAGGAAACCCTACACCATTTCAGACAAATGGTTGTCCAATCTCTTCTTAAAAACTTCCAGTGTTGGAGCATTCACAACTTCTGGAGGCAAGTTGTTCCACTGTTTAATTGTTCTAACTGTCAGGAAATTTCTCCTTAGTTCTAGGTTGCTTCTCTCCTTGATGAGTTTCCATCTGTTGCTTCTTCTCCTGCCTTCAGGTGCTTTGGAGAATAGCTTGACTCCCTCTTCTTTGTGGCAACCCCTGAGATATTGGAACACGGCTATCATGTCACCCCTAGTCCTTCTCTTCATTAAACTAGACATACCCAGTTCCAGCAACTGTTCTTTATATGTTTTAGCCTCCAGTCTCCTAATAATCTTTGTTGCTTTTCTCTGCTCTTTTTCTAGAGTCTCCACATCTTTTTTACATCATGGTGACCAAAATTGGATGCAGTATTCCAAGTGTGGCCTTACTAAGGCCTTAAAAAGTGGTATTAATACTTCACGTGATCTTGTTCACAAGAATGACATGCAAATTTGTGAAGGGTTAGGGTTTAGAAACACTGATTTACAAGAATAACGTTGAGCCTTAAATAGAGGCCAGAAAACAAACATTATGGGCAATTACAGCTGAGCAGGTTGCGGGCATAGTTCGAAGACTGAAAGATCAAGGTTGTCAAATTTGTGTCATCACAGCGTCATCACACAATGTATCGTGACTTTTTCCCCCTTTGCTAAAGCAGGCAGAGATGCGGCCAGCGGGTGACACATCCAGCCCACGAGTTTGACAGTCCTGTGAAAGACCAAGTTAGTGACAGATCATCATTGAGAAATTTTACTTATGAAGTCATGAAGAGTCCACATAACCAATTAGTCGTCCTCAAAAGGAGCAGAGATAAATTAGATCCACACCAGCATCTTGACAGCTGGGATTTTCTTAGCTGGAAAACGAACAAATGACGTTTTAGTCAAGCGTAATAGGATCTCTCATGTCACACTGACTTTACACTAACTGACTTTAATTTAATAAGGACCACATCTTCTTGACTGAGGCCAGTGGTTTTCTTGATCCTCTTGGGAAGGAATTGTCTTGTGGGAATCTCTCTGGAGCTAGCCAAGATTTATGGCTCATTTTCACAGGAAGAGGGATGGGTTTTTTGACCGATTAGCAATCAAAAAGCAAAGTTCAACTTCCTTTGCTTGCATACATCCGAGTCTCGGCGCGCCCATTTGAAGGACTGTATTCCTCTTTTGATCCGAGTGTCCCAGTGCAACCTGTGAACATCTAATATTGTGTTTCTTGTAGGCATAATTGCATTCTTCTGTAATTATTGAGGAGCAGAGCCAGATCAGTCTACGTTAGCCAGAAATCACGAAGGCGTCTGCTTTTGAACGTATTTGCTCGCCTGAAAAGCTGCTTCCGGACGCCTTCTGATTGTACACTTCTGTAATTTAATTCCTTTTGCTGTCTTCCAATTAACAGCTTCCTCTTCTCTTCTTGCAGTCATTCTGTTAGGAGATGAATCTATCAACCAATCTATTAGAATAGAGTTGGAAGGGACCTTGGAGGCTCAATCAGGAGACCCTAAAAGAATGCAAGCGACCAGATTTTCTGCAAGGATTATAAATCCTTCCAGCCCCCACCACCCAGTCAGAGCTGAAGAAGCTTCTTGGATGAGAAGCAAAACGTCTCCAGAAAGTCCAGTCGCCTCTTGAAAAAGCACTTTTGAGATCTCAACTCCCTTTGAAGTGAAAAGGCACTTTTACTAAAAGGCGCTGGTTGCAGGAGAGTCAAGCGGAATCTAAAATTCCTGTGCGCTAATATTGAACTAAAAACCCTGGTTCTCCTGAGCCCCCCCGCCCCTTAGTGGTCAATCCAGCATAGCCAATCCAGCACCACCGAGATGTTATGGGAAACGCTGATGCGTTTGGGCTGCTGAAACTCCACACTCGGGGTAAAAGACGTTGAAGATGCCGGTGCCGACACGAATTGGATTCCAGCCACCTCTGTTCTCCCTCATCTGTCAATTCCCCCCTCCTAATTTCCCGCCATAAAGGTATACAGGTAGTCCTCAATTTACAACAGTTCATATAGTGACCATTCAGTTACAAGACAACGAAAAAAGTGACTTATGAGAGTTTTTCAGAGTTACGACGTTTGCAGCATCCTCATGGTCCTGTGGTCAAAATTCAGATACTTGGCCACTGGTTCATACTTATGACCGTTGCAGCATCCCGAGGTTACTTGATCTCCTTTTGCAACCTTCTGACAAGCCAAGTTAATAGGGAAGCCAGATTCACTTAACCACCAGGTTACTAACTTACCAACTGCAGTGATTCACTTAACTAGCTGCCCAGAGTCCCTTGGGAGTTGGGCGGCATAGAAATGCGACAAAATAAAATAAATAAACAAACAAACAACTGTGGCAAGAAATGTTGTAAAATGGGGCAAAACTCAATTAACAAATTCTCACCTAACAACATAGATTTTGGGCTCAATTGTGGTTTTAAGTCAAGGACTAACTATACAGCAAATTACCTATTTGTTCCTCCCTCCCTTCTGCAATTGATGTCAATATTGATGACAGAACGCCGGCAAGGCGCCAAGCCGAAGCAGGTGGTTTTCACAGACTGCAAAACAGTCAGTTGTAACTTGAGACGCCGGATTGTTTTAAGGTAGAGAAAGGAGTGGGACAAGGTAGCATTCTCTCCCCTTTCTTGAATAACCCGTCTGCTGAAATGATCGCGAGGAAGCTAGATCTTGAAAAATTAAAAACCCGGATTGAGGAAGAAACATCAACAATCTTCGATATGCTGACAATACAACTCTCCTCTCAGAAACCAAAGGAGGCCTGAAACATCTGATCAAGAAAATCAAAGAAGTGGGAATTTTGGTCTCTTTCTGAGCATCAAAAAGACCAAGCTCATGACCACTGCAAGGAATGGAAACATCAGAATAGAAATGGATGGTGAAGAGATAGAATGCGTGGGGAAAATCCACTTTACTAGGACTGTAGATTGCTCAAAGCAGTGAATGCAACCGAGAAACAAAATGTCGAATTGCACTGGGTCACCCAGCAATGAAGAACATGAGTGAATGGAAAAAGAAGTGCAGGGTTCCAAGTAACACCCCCAACGAAAGAAAACTCTGAGGTTTGAGTTTCCTCAAAGTTCCATTTTATTAGAGATGTCATACTGGCACATCTGGGAAAACCCGAATCTGAAAGTTTCCAGGTTTTCCCCACCCAAGTGAACGTTCAAGTCCCTGCCCAGCACCCACATGTCCATCACATAGTCCAATCATCCACCATCCAAACTGGAGACACCTCCCAGTCATCCGACTCCAGGTGCCAGGGCAAGGCGTCCTTGACTCTCTGAGAAAGGAGTGTTATTTTGACTACATATCACCCATACTCTATGCAATCCCCACTCCCATTTTCCCACAGTAGAAAATGTGGCAGGCCTGAAGGCCCAAATGTAAAAGATGGCTTCCAGGTCTGACAAAAAGGATATGAGGCTGGCAACGAAATGTAGGTTAGTCTATTGTGTTTCCCATAGCTACCTGTTCTGTCCCCAACCATACGCACATACACCAACAGACGTTCAAGAGTTAAAGACCAAACCAGCCGGCAAAATCCTTTTTTTTATGATAACGGAACTTGGCAACAACCTAGTGGCTGCCTGCCAAGAGTTTATTATTTACGAAGAGGAGAGATAACTTCTCCCCACTCCTGGTACATCAAAAGAAACAGCTCAATAATTACGGAGTCAATCAAGTCCAGAGATAATCCAGCAAAGTCTATAGCAAAAAGTCTGGCAATGCAGAATGGCGTGGAAGCTTTCAGCTTTGTTCGTCACAAGGTTTGACTGGCCACCACCCTCCCTTTTATATCCTGTGGGGTGTGGTCCAGTGACTCAGCCTAATCTCGGGCACGCCTTTTCTTCTGTTGCGTGCGCTTATCTCTGTGATGCTGGCGTGGATCCAGCCAAGACTCATCTCCCTCATCACTGTCCATCTGTGGCTGCGTGGACGTGCTTGGCCCCGGCCCTATCTCTTGCCCTTCGGCGGACACCGAAGGCATTGCCAGAGAGGAGGGTCCTGGAGAGGGAGGCCTTGCCAACTCCTCTCCTTCACTCTCGGAGTCCTCTCCTGCCAATGACACAGGCTCAGGTAACGGAGCCACAACAGCTACCTATGGTTCTGAAAACTGAATCTTAAAAAAGTGTAACAGGACTTCCGGTTTGTTTCTCGTCGCTGCCAGACGGTCCCTTGGGACCGCCAGCCCCATTGTCTGTAAAGAGCCGCCTTTACATCCGAAAGGCAGCTCGAAAAACTCCATTTCCATTAGGAAATGTGAGACAGAGCCGGCGGGGGCAGGTAGAGCTCTCTGCGAAGCCCCAAAAGTTTTTTTTTTACTTTTGGGGACGAAGCAGATGAGGCTCCCTATTTCCCCTGCCGCCGCTCCGGACTTTGGGAGACCTCTGCCTTTTTGCAGAGCTAGGCAACAAGAACAAGCCTATTAAAGAAAACTAACAGATCAATTAAAGAGGATGAGAGTTGGACCTGTGACCCTGAAACGCAAGTATTTTCATTTATTTTATAAAAGTTACTGAAGAAGGAAAAAAGAGTTTTTAAAATGGCGATTGCCGGGCTTGAGAAAAGGCTGAAAGGGAAAGTCCTTCCGTCTCCTATTAAGATACAAAGTAGCGGAATAAATACTCCTGGCTACAATTGAAGATAAAGCTCCACTTTTGTGTTTTCTTTCCTGGAGATTTGGTATTGATCTTGTTTGGAAAGAAGCTTTTTTCTTTCTACTTTGCTTTTCTTTTCTAAAAAAGTTTGTCTGTGTGGAAATATGGCGTTTAGGCTTACAAAGCCGGACAAACAAGCAGTGGGGGGGGGGATTCCCCCATCCACAAATTATATGAACAAATTTTTAACCTACAGTCTCAGAAAACTGATTTTAATATAATTGAATTTCTTCTGGAGGAGATTGTAAGAAGGGATGAGATTATGAATCAGAACTTTGAGAAATTTAAGCAGGAAATTAAAGAAGTGGTGCAATTAAAGTTTGATATTTTGCAACGAAAGATTACAAAAATGGCTAATGGTTTCTCAGAATTTATGATCAAGTTGGATACAAATATTAATTTATTAGAGTCTAAAATGGAGGAAATTGAGGACAATTTGGACAATAAAATACAAAAAATTGAAAATGATTTGATAAACACTCAAGACAATAGCTTAGAAGAAAAACCTAAAATGGAAGCTGATCCAAAGATTTGTAATGCAGAAAACATACAACAACGGATTGAAAAGGAAGTTTTAATGATGCAATATAATTTTACTGAATATGCGATTAGACTGAGAGGATTACAGGAAAATAACAGAGATGACTTAAGGAAAATATCTTCTGAAGTTCTGGCTGGGATCTTAAAGGTTCAACCTGAGGAGGTATTTTGTAGGATCGATAGAGTTTATAGAATAAACTCCTGGATTGCAAAGCAAAGGCAATTGCCTAGAGATGTGGTGATTTATTTTACAGATAAAGAAATAAGAAATAATATTGTGCAAAAATCTTTTAATTCTACTTTGCAATTGTTTGGAAGAAAGATTTGGATATATAAAGAACTACCGCCTAAGATGTTATTGGAAAGAAAGAAATTTGGTTTTCTGGTGACTGAGCTTAAAAAACGAAATATCTTATTCAGATGGAATGCTCCAGTTGGTATAATAGTGAGATATCAAGGAGAAAGATACCAATTAAATACTGTTGAAAAAGCGGAAGAATTTTATCAAAAAATTTTAAAAATGAACTTAACATCTTTATGCACAACACAAGACAAGCAGAAGGAGTTGGAAATAAAGGAAAAATATCGAGTTACAGAGGCCTCTGTAGATGAATTGCCTTTGGATTCTTCAGACACCTCAGCTGGATTATCTATAAATAAGAGAGAAGTGGCATTGGATTCTAACGTGATAATTCATCAAGTCACAGACAAGCATGGAAATCAATTAGTTGATACACAACTTATAGAAAAGAAATATGAGTCACAAAAGCAAAACCAACAAGATCAAGTCATAAATCAGAATGAAAACCGATCAGTTGATATACAACTTGCAGAAAGGAAATTAGGATGGAGATCAAACCCACAAAAAGAAAGGGGGAAAAAAAGAAACAGGTCTCACAAAAATAAAAACTTCTAAATTAAGCAACAGTGAAGCCAGTTATTTTTTAAAAAATACATGACTGAATACATGAAAAGATAATTGAGGCGAAGTAGTGGTTAATATTATCCTGAGGAGAGTGACAGACCTCTGCAATGCCGTATTTTTGGGATGTGAAAAGGGCCTCAAACTGTTGGATTGGAATTATCTATTTTGGTTTTCTTTTCATTGATAAATTTATTATATTTATGCTGAGCTATAAGGCAAGAGAGCTACGCTGGGGCATGCAGAAGATCTGGTTGTTACCCCATTACAACGGTGGGAATTAATAATCCTGAAGAAAGCCACTATTACAGATATTATATGGAATATAATTATAAAGTCACTCAGGTGGTTGTTTTCTTTTTTTATATATACGAAGATATTCATTATTGATGGGGGCAGATGATAACCGAGGATTTTGAACATTCTGTTGCAACCGGGATGTTATGTTACCCTAATATGGGTGATGGAGTCAGCAATCCAGTGGAAAGACATCAAAGAAGACATTATATGGATTATAAGTTTAAAGTCATTGATGTTATTTATATAAGGGAATATCTTTTTAGTAGGGTGGGCAGAAGAACAAAGATATTAAGAATTGTTGTGTATGGTAATTTGGTAGGAAAGTGGGTGGAGACAGGCTAGTTTATTGACTGTATAGGTTAAGAAAAGGGATGCTTAAGAGATATATTTATGGGAGTGGAGGAAATGGATAGAGTTGAATAAATGTAAAATTAGAATTTAGAGTGAAAGCTGCTTTGAAATGTTATATTAATATACACAAAAGATTAAATGTTAAAGTAGGATTTATTAAGATTGTTTTGAAATGTTATATTAATATACAGACATAAGTATGGGGGAGGAGAAAAAAGGGCAGATTATTGCTAAATTGGGAGTCATAATAATATTATTGTGCTAAATCAGAAGTTATTATACAATGTTATAGTAGAATGTTATCTTGAAGTGTATGGTAAAAGGGGGAAGTAATAATATTAATAATATCATTAGCAAGTAAGGGTCAGTATTTGGAGGAGGGAGTAAGGGGATGGTAAAATATTATATAATCTGTTATGTATTAGGTTTTTATTTTGAAGAAGTCACAGGGGGGATGGGTGGTGAGGGGGGGTTGGGGAGGAGGGGGAGAAAAAAAGGGGGGGAAATTTGTATTTGAAAACTTTTTCAATTAAAAAAAAAAAAGTGTAACAGGAAGAAAATTTACTCATTTAAGATGTGGTGCTGGAGAAGGCTCCTGCGGTTTCCTTGGGTATCGAAAGTGACTAACAAGCAAGTCCTGGGGCTTATAACACCCAAAACATCACTGGAAGACAAAAATCACAAAATGAGTCTTACTTTCCTTGGCCATATCATGCGGGGGTGTTCACTGGAGAAAGCGATTATGCTGGGATGAGTTAGCGATAAAAGGAAATCGGGCTTGGAAAGAACACGGTGGCTGCACACCATCAAAGCTGACGGCAGCCAGAGCATAGAAAAAATTTAAAGAAGTACCGCAAGATTGGAAGGTGTGGGGAGACCTGGCCCAGAGAATCGCCAAGAGTCAGACACAACTGAATGGATCACATCAACATCCTACAAATCAAGGATCATCCTGTATTGTTTCCCTGCAGTTTTTCATTTTCACTTCCCCCCCCACACACACACACTTCTTTCCTTTTCCTCCAGGCATGTTTTTATATAATTCGTTTGTTTTACTGGGCTGGTAAACTGGCTTAGTTGTATCTCTCAGCAGTGTGCATCCTCTCTATCTATAAATAGAGATAGACAGGATTATAGCATATTGCAACCGACTTGAGATTTATGCTTAATCATGCATTCAAAACTCATGTTTTTCTAAGCAGCTGCTCACCGGATACTTCCTATTTCTCACTCAATTGGTTTTTCTCGGTACTCTCCTCTTGGTCCCACTTGTCTGCTCGTGCCACCTGACACAATAAATAAACCCATACACACAGTATATATTCCCCTGAATCTTATTCATTTCCCCACATCTGCTCACATCACCAAACAGAATATATATCTTATCTATTCCCCTGAATCTTTTTCAGTAGCCCCACAACTCATCACCAGTTCTTTCGTTATCCTCTTCCCTAGAGTGGAACAAAATCAGTTGGATGACTTTGGGCCGGTTATTTTCTTTCAGCCTCAGGAAAGAAGGAATGGCAAACTAACTTTGGAAATCTTGCCAAGAAAATGGCAGGATTTGTTTGTGCAGATACCAGGAGCCACATGTGATTTAAAGGTGAAAAATAAACTCCAAATCCTGGGTAAATAGAATAGAATTTTATTGGCCAAATGTGATTGGACACACAAGGAATTTTGTCCTGGTGCCTATGCTCTCAGTGTACATAAAAGAAATGATAGACATAGGGTACAAATAAGCAATCAAATCATATTAGATAGTGTCTTAGGGCAGGGATATTTTTCTGCACGCCTGGTAGTTTCCACCACCATCAATAGCACTCTTCAGGTTGGTTGTGATCTGAATCAAAAGAAGTAATAGAGTGGCACAAAGGGGTAGTAACACATCTATGTTGTGCAATCAGAAGCAGAAATCCATAACTGGTGGCAAATGAGACTAGAAAAAAAATTTAGAGATTTCTCATCCTGGGCAACTTTAAGAGAGGTGGACTCTGCTGGCTGGGGAATTCTGGGAGTTGAAGTCCCCTCCTCTTAAAAGTTGTTCAGTTTGAGAAACACTGAGTCAGTAGTTTTAAATCTCATAGATCCAAGGTAGATGTTACCTTAGAGGTTGTCTAGGCCAATCTTCTACTCAGGGCAAGGGATCCCCAAAAGCTCACCAACCCACTTGAAGCCTTCCAGAAAAGAATAATTCACCACTTCAGGTTACAGCCTGTTCCGCTGGCTAGCAACTTCTGTACAGTGAGGAAATTCTTCATGGTGCTTGGTCTAATAGTCTTGTAATTTTAAACCTTTGGTTCTATCCTGTCATGATAAATGCCTAACTACTATATCTCCCTGATCACCCGGACCTGCAAGGGTTAACTGACCACATATCCCATAATCCCTGTAACCACTCCTTACCTCTTTGCCCCTCCTCCTGGGTATAAAAGGTCCAACCACATGGTCCACAGATGATTCCAGATGTATACCTGAAAGAGAAAGGTACAAGGTCAGTGACCTCCAGTACCATCAGATCTATAATAAAGCTATAGAAAAGAATTGGAGTCTGTCTTTGAGTTATTGGGCTAGATCCAGCTTTTAACATATCCTCCTACCCATCAGGACAACAGATACTAAATCCTGTTCTTCTGTGAGTCAGATCTGTCTGTCTGTCTATAATGGGGACAGGATAAGATAGGAATAGGAATCGGTTTATTTGGCCAAATGTCTGGTGCAGAAGCTCTCAATGTACGGTACATACAAAGAAACAGAGTAATAACTATCAATGAAGGTGGTAGAGAAGATGAGAAGGATAATGATCATCTTAGATCTGTCTATCTATCTTCAGATGGCCATCTCATCTCCTTTTTGTGGAAGTACAAACTGGAAAACCACCCATCAGGAACACAAAATATGAATTTTTAAGAAGATGTTGGATAACCATTTGTCTGAAGTGGTGTAGGGTTTCCTGCCTGGGCAGGGGGTTGGACTAGAAGACCTCCAAGGTCCCTTCCAACTCTGTTATTCTATTCTATTCTATTCTATTCTATTCTATTCTATTCTATTCTATTCTATTCTATTCTATTCTATTCTATAATTTGGTTTGGACTGTCCTGTCAAATGCACAGAATTGTCTGGACACATACCAAGAATTGTCTAAAAGTTTAATTAAAGGCAGAAGTCAGAAAAAGTGCTACCTACCAGACTCCTGATTTTTTGGAGGTGGGTGGGGAAGGGATGCTAATTCATTTCTACCTTTCACTCCAGCCATCCCACATTAATTTGCAATGGCAACCAGAAAACCTCACATTGAAAAGTGCTTAGTTTACTTTATTGTTATTGCACATGGTACAACAAAATTAAATGCCGTCTTCAGTGTACATTATCACTATAAAAATAAAAACACAAACATACATCCTTTACATCCTATATAACTGAAATTGAAAACACGATATGAGAAGTGTTACAGACAGGGCGCTGTATCTAATAATATGTACAACAGATATGTTACTCCTGTAGGGGAAGCTCTGCTTTAAACAATGTAGGCCCAAAAATGAAGAGGTAAGTCTATTAACAAGCCAGCTAGTGGTGAAGGCATCAGGCTAGAAACTGGGACAGTAAATTGTAGTCCCACTTTAGGCATGAAATGTGGGGCGACTTTGAGCTTCTCTCTCAGCCCACCTCAAAGGATTATTGTGGAGAAAATAGGAGGAAGGAATAGATGTACACCACCTTGAATTATTTATAAAAAAATGCAAATAGGATTAAAAAATTCTAAAACGATAAAAGAAAAAGGCTGAATTATCTAGCATCAGCTCTCAAAAGGAAAGTCAGCCTTCATCCCCTCTTGAGAAAGAACACGATGTAATCAAAATATCTCATCCAGTCATTTGTCTTGAAAATAGTTAGCAGAGATCATGGTGCATCTGCCAGAAATATTCATTATTAAGAGGACTGAAGGTGATAGGTTCTTTATCTGCATTTCTTTATGTGCTTTGATGTTTCAGCTGTACCTTCAAAGGATGCATTTGTTAATATCTTCTCGCCCAACCGTAATTTTTCAAGGACTCTTGAAAACTTGAAACACCTTGTGTTTCTTCCAGACTCTCTGTCTTACATCTGTTGTGAAATGAACATTGCTGCAATTTTTACTCTGGCCTGAATTTTATTCCCAGGCTTCCAATGACAGTATAAAGATGATTTGAGAAGCTTCATACCAGGCAAATTTGCATCCCAGAGAACAGATCCAGAAGCCCTTTAAATAAAGATGAATATGAGATAACTAAATCTCTATTTGGCTGGGGATAAATCCAAGAAATGGATTATCCATTAAATTAACCAATTCAATTCAAATCTACAGTTAAGCGTGATGTGAAAGCCTACTTACCATAGAGGCAAATTTATCATTTTATACAATTTGTTTTTTAGCCATTTTTATGCATCATTTTAGAACCTGGCCAGTTCATGCCCCCTCGAAAAGTAAATTTTTCGAAGCCAAACTGCATTGGCAAATCATACCAAGTGCAGAATGAATGAGATGGAATGCTTCTTTTTAATAATATGTTTAAAAACAAAACTGGGGAAATTGTGAATTTGAATCCTCAGGCATAGAAGCCAACTAGGGGACTTTGAGCCAGCCCCTCCATCTCCACCCAACCCCTCTTCACAGGGTTGTTATGGAGAAAAATTGTGGAGGGGAGACCATGATGTAGATCAGGGAACTCCAAACCTTGGCAACTTTTAAGACTTAAGGACTTTAACTCCCTGACTGAGGAATTCTGGGAGTTGAAATCCAGAAGTCTTAAAGTTGCCACGGATGGAGACCACGATGTTACACAAAATAAAGGCAGGATCAGAGGTGGAGAACTGGTAGCAGAAATTTTGAGTAGTTCGAAGAACTGGTACTAAAAATTCTGCTGGCCCTGCCCCCATCTCTTCTCAGCCTTCCAAGTCCAAGCTGATCGGGAGGAAATGGGGATTCAAAAAAAAATTTGAAACCCACCACTGGGCAGGATATGGAGATGGATCTGGACTTTGACAGTAAGCTGAACTTGAGACAGCAGTTGAAACATGTTGCCTGTAGGGCTCTGTTAGAAGTATTACATTGAAGAAAGAGAAATCATTCTTCCTCTCCACTCAGGGCTGGTGAGACCACATCTGATATCCTGTGTACAATTCTTAGCACCACGTTTTCAGGAGGATATTGACAAGTTAGAATAGGTTGAGGGAAGGGTAAGAAAAATGATCCAGAGATTTGAGGATATGCCCTTAAAGGCCAGCTAAAAAGAAAATGGCCAGTTCATATTTTTGACCATGCCTGTGTCAGTAGTTCTTAAAATGTGTGGTCCAATTATCCTCTCTTCCCGTCATTACTCCATAAGAAGTCATTTTTCACAAGCAGCCCCAAACTGAATCCTCAACACATGTACAAGCAAACAGGGTGATCGGGAAGGGTGTGTGTGAGAATATACCACTTTTAAAATAAAAATAAAACATTGCAATCGGTTGCAGCTTTAAGATTTGCTGCCTTGGGGAGTGAAGGCAAGCCCTGTTTTTGAAAGCAAAACAAGTAAGACTGACTAAAGAGAAAGGGGGAAAAAAATCCCATCTAAATTTTATGTATTTCAATAAATTTTCAAAAAGATCATTTAGATGAAAGAGAGGGAGACTGCACAAGGACAATTTATATAATTTCTTTTAATTTCAACATTCCACTTCAATTTTTCAACCAGGAAATAAAACCTCAATCGTGAAGTATTGTATTGTCTGCTTGACCTTTTTTCAGTTTAAAGTCCTGAGAGTTGATAATTTTCAGGAAGTGCAATCCAACATTTTGGGTTTTGAAAAAGGAGCAATTGTAGGAAAGGGAAGATTGGGGGACAGGCAGGAACAGTGAAAATAGTCAAGGTGGTGGATGAAGCCCCTTCCCCCTTTAAAAGACAACCTTTTTGTACAACAACCCCTAAACTGCGGAAGGGTTTAGGAAGTTTTGGCGCCTACCATTATTATTATTATTATTATTATTATTATTATTATTATTATTATTATTATTATTATTATTTATTAATTAAGCTTAAATGTGCCCATTTCTCCCCAAGCCACCCCTCAGACGATTCAGGCAGCTATCCTCTGCTGCCCCTCCGATGGTGATTTTTCACCACCAATGACCCCCTGGCCCTCTGCCACCAGCCCTTTGTCCTGGCCCATTGCCCGAGGCATTGCTTGACCCGCGTGATTGGCTCCATGGAACAAGTAGCCGCCAGCCCATTGGGCGGCAACAATGGCACGGGGGGGGCAGCAGGCAAGTGGCAGCAATGGGGCGATTGGGGAGGCTGGCAGCCCCCCTGATAAGCTTCGTAGCTCCTGTTTATTCCCCCTCTGCAGCGCACGTAGAGGCGGGGGGGGGGGGAAATTGAGGGGGGGCTGGCCACCCTCCTAGAAAGCCTCTCAGCTCCTCTTTACATCTTTGGGCAGTGCCTGAGTGCTGGAGGGGGACGATCATGGGGGGAGGGCACCTGGCAGCCATTCTAGCAAGTCTCACAGCTCCTCTTTACTCCCCATGCGCAGCGTGCAAGTGGTAGCGGTGGGGCAATCACAGGGGGTGAAGGGGCTGGGTAATCCTGACAAAACCTCGCAGCTCTTTACTCCCCATGCGCAGAGCATGAGTGGCGGCAGCAGAGGAGTGGGGGGGGGTGTGTTTGGCAACCCTCCTGGCAAGCCTCGCAACTCCTCTTTACTCCCCATCAGGGGTGGGATTCTACCGGTTCGCACCTCTTCGGGAGAACCTGTTGTTAATTTTCTAAGCAGTTTGGAGAACCGGTTTTTGGAAGAAATCTCCTTTTGTTTTTTTCCACTTTACAGGGCTAATCCTGTAAGGAAGGCAGGAAGGAAACATTCTGGTGGTGTTTCTAGCCTAATCTTTATTGCCCTGCTTACAGAAACTGCCTCTCTGCTTAACCCTTGTTACATTCTTGGCAGTACACCTAGATTTACTGTTGCCTGAGCTTCTCCAGAGTTTTTTTTTTTTTACTTTGCTGGTACTTTGCTGGGGCTTGACTTTCTTAAAGGGGAAGGGTTGTTTTAAGCTTTTTACACTGCTATTGGGAGGAAATACTCCCCTGTTGGAGTTCTTCTAGCCGGGGATGCAACAATCAGCACTTTGAAGAAATAATTGAATAACGAAGCTTTTAATGACAAGGAACCAAGATGAGTGACATTCAGCAAGGCTTCTTGGCTACCTAGAAAGATTGACATTCAGATGTGAGTTTACATACCCTTTCTGAGTTTTGGTCTAAAACTGTGGTTTTTTTTTTGTGAAGTTTAATTCTGTGCTTGGTGACGTTTAATCCTGTGTTTATTGATGGAATAATTTTCCCTATTCAGCTTTGTTTGGAAGGAAAAAGGTTAATCTCTGTTCCTGAAAAGAAGCAGGATTCAGAAATCTGGCTAGTTCCTGTGACTATTTGTTCTGGTAATAGGTTTAACAAACTATTTGCTCCTTTGCTACATTCTAGCACTAATTGCTTTCTTTGTTGTTAGGCTTATCTCCAGTGTTTACACTTGAGCTTGCCTGGGATGTGAGCTCTGGCAATAAGCTTGTGTTTTAGTTTTAAAAGGATTTAAACTGTTGGGATTTAATTTTTTGTATTGTGTTTTAATTTTTTCCTGCCTCATGGTTTTTTTTTCTATCTGGAGAGGGGGTCTTCCCCCTCCTTTTAATTCCTCAAGGTGCTCTGGCACCCTGCCTGATTTGTAACTCTGGCTTGCAGGTCTTTTTAATCTAATGATTGGTATTTAGAACAGAAGCTTTTTGTATTTTTGTATAGGTAATCCTTCACTTACAACAGTTCATTTAGTGACCATTCAGAGTTAACAATGGTACTGAAAAAAGTGACTTATGACTGTTTTTCACACTTAAGACAGTTGAGCATCCCCACGGTCACGAGGCCAGGCGAGGAGAAACACCCCTTGATGTGAGTGATGTTGAGTTGGCCACACCCACCCAGTCACATGACCACCCAGCGACGCCTACCCAGCTGGTCATTAGGGCAGAGAACCGGTTGTTGTATTTGAATCCCACCACTGCTCCCCATGTGTAGTGCACAAGTTGTGGCAGGGGCGATTGTGGGGAGGGGGCTGGGAGCCCTCCTGGCAAGCCTCACAGCTCTTTACTCTCCCTGCACACCAAGTGAGTGGCAGCGGGGGGGGGGCAGGGCATCATGGACAGCAGTGTCCTCAGGTGCAGAGGAGGTGGGGGAGAGTGGCAGATCCAGGTGCAGAACAGCGCATGCACAAGGACGGGAGGAAAAAAGTGGCCTCTGGAGCGCGGTCGCGAAAGAAGTTGGCAACGCTGTCCAAGCCGAGATAATCACGTCATCTGCCTTGCAAGCCCAATTATCATTTAAAAGCTACTCCAATATCCCACCTGCCTCTTGTGTCTCCCGCACAGGTGCTTGAGGAGACCCACCATCAAAGCCACCTAGTACTCAATCACCTTTGTCTCAACTTACGCACCTCTCACGTTGTGAAGCCCTGCTCTGCACCCAGCTCCTCTGGGACCGGCTTCATTGCCCCTTCTTGCTGCAAGGGCGGGGGGAGACGATCTGGGGAACCCTTACACAGCAGAGACACAAACAGAGAAGCCAGCCAGGTTGCTGGGAGTGGGGGGCGCATGTTAAAGGTGACCAGAGCATGGCAATACTATCTAAGCCAAGATGGTCCCCTGGCCCTCCGCGCCCAGCCCTTCACCCAGACACCATTTGAACTGGGCTTTTCGCTCCACGAGACAAGTAGCCGCAAGCCAATTGGGCACCAACAATGGTGCTGGGGGAGCAGCGGGTGATTGGCAGAGGGTGGGACACTTGCAGGGGCTGTTGGGGTGTCTAGCAGCCATTGCATGGGCATTGAAGGGGCTGGCAGCCCTTCTGGCAAGTAGCTGCATTACAGGAGTGTTGGGAGAGCATGCAATTACTGGGGCTGGGGGGGGGGCTGTCAGCCCTCTTGGCAAGCTTCATGGCTGATTTTTATTCATGGGACATCGTGGGGATTGGTGGCAGTGTGCAGAGAGGGTTGTGGGGACAAACAACCGAACTGCCCGTTCAGTGTTCGGGCCAGAGCCAAGGCACAGAGGGTGTCAAAATGGGAAGCTCTTGCCCACTGCTGACTCCCCGTTGGCCGTACTGCCCCCCAATCCCAGAGGAACTGCCAGTTTGCCATTGGAGCCAGAGCCAACCTCCTGCCACCGATACAGACTCCTCTCAAAATCCCAACTGCACATTGCGCCTGAGGTGCATGCCCTGCATGCTGATTATTTCCAACTTCCTGCTGTGGAAGGCAAGGCACATTGCAGAAACAAAATGCAGCACCTGGAAGAGAGATTTGCCAAAGTGCGGAGATATAGACATTTGTATGATGTAAGCGATCAGTACTACAAAAACCAGGAAGTAACAGCCAATGCATGGAAGGAAACTGGAAAAACTTTGAAGCCCAGACAGACACAAAGAATTCGCAACTGCGAGACAAATTCATGAGGGTAAAAATAAAAAACAAAAAAGCAAAGAGCAGGAACCGGAGAATTTGGTCCAGTGGGCCAAATTGTGTACCTCTCCCCCGCACCTCTGCCTCCACCTGCTGTTTGGAGGGCAGGCCCAGTGGTCCAGCACTTGGACTCACCTGTGCTGCACAGGTTGCGCAGGCCGAGTGCACTGGCCAAGGGGCCAGCGGGCTGCAACTGTTGCTAGATACTAGGGGTGGGTTCTAAAATTTTTTACTACCGGTTCTGTGGGCGTGGCTTATTTTGTGGGCATGGCTTGATGGTCATGTGACAATTCTTTAGGATTTAGCAGAGGTACTGGTCTACCAGGCTTTTAACTGCTTGCAGAGCTTGTTTTTGGAGGCACCTGTCTACTCATTTGTTTTCTTTTAACACTGATCAGCTGTAGGGCGGCCTTTTGAAGCCCCAGGGCAAGTGTTTAAACAGTTTTTTCCCCTCTAGCCGATCAGCTGGGACTCAGGAGGCAGCAATAGATTGGGGGTGGGGGCAAATAAAAGGTAAGAATAATGCAGGGGGGGGGCGGGGGAGGCAGAACCGGTTCGGTGACGTCATATCATCACTGCTACCGGCTCGGCAGAACCGGGCCGAACCGGGAGGAACCCACCACTGTCTGACACCATCAGTCCCCCCAGGCGTGCTGCCTCCCATGTGTGTGCCACAGCGACACCAGGCTGGGCTAGGCTGGTCCCTCACCATCTCTAGGGCTGCCCCACAGGTGAGATATGGGCCTATCCGGCCCATGGGCCTTATGCTTGATGTCTGTTGTACATGAAGAAAATAAGACATCACCTGAAAATAAGCCCTAATGCATCTTTTTGAGCAGAAATTAATGTAAGACCCGGTCTTATTTTTGGGGAAACACGGTAGGAAAGTCTGCATGCAAATTCTGCTAGCCTTTAAGCAGTCAATAGTCCCTAACATGCTTCTTAAAATGAAGCCTTTTCTGAGTTCCTTCTCGATCTTCCCAGGACACGTCTTCCGCTCAGAAACAGTCATTTTACTTCTGGATTGTTTTTCCCAAGAGGATACTATCAGTTTAAAACCTAAGTTTAGCACTTCAAACCTAAATAATTCTGGGGATGTTTTTTCAGCAATGTCCTTGAGAAAGAAGAGAGAGAATCAACAAACTGTGAGGGAGCCTGCCGAGGAAAAAAAACGGATTGACTCATTTGCTGCACTTCAAAATTTACAGCAAGCAGACATTATATAGACCAGAGTCTAGTGGTGGTGAACCTATGGCACATGTCCCAGAGGGGGCACGCAGAGCCCTCTCTAGGGGCACATGCGCCGTCGCCCCAGCAGAATGTTCGCCAAAATTTCTTACTAGAAAGCCAGAGGGACGAGGGGCCGAGCTGATCCCCTCCCTCTCTCCACACCTGCCTGAGGACATCTGCCCAGCAGCCCAATGGGAGTGCTTCCTCCCTCTCCTGTCTGGGGTAAGACGGCTCATGTGCAGTGTGAGGGTGCAGCACTGACGACAGCCTGTTGAGTCTGTGGTGAAGGTAATTCCCGTGGTGGGGATGGAGAGGAGCTAGGTTGGAAGGGAGTACAGCTCACAGCATGGCATAGCTGGAGGAGAACGGAGCGCTTGGGCGACGGCACGGGCTTTACAGTGCCAGCCCTGGATGTGCCGCTGGCCCTGCCTTGTTGCTTACACCTCATCTTATTTATGCAAATTCCCCAAGAAGTAGGTCCAACGCATGGCTGAGCAGAGGACGAGTACTGGAGAGATTGGAAGCCTGCTTGGATGAAATTAGGCTGTTTATGAATGAAAAAAGAGCAGGAATATCCACAGCTCACTGATACGGCCTGGCTTACCAACCTGTTTTTTACAGATTTTACACTACACTTCAATGTACTGAACAAACAACGACAAGGTGTAGGGAAAACAGCAGAAAGGATGGTTTGTGACATCAAAACATTTGAGAGAAAATTAGGTTTTTGAAAGAGACCTTGAAAGTGGGCAGCTGAAATATTTTTCTAAAAAATTTAGAGAAAATTTATTCTCTAAAAATGCATTTAGAAAATTCTACAACGTTTGCAGACAATCCTACAAGCCATCAGGTAATCTACAAGGAATTTTTTTAGCATTATAGCAGCTGCAAAGGTGAATTTTAGTAACAGGTTGGAGATAGAGACAACCCTGTGTTTTCTTACTTCTCCAGATAAAGCCAAATTTGAAGAACTTGATCTTTCCTGCTTACACTGGTTAGATTTAGAAAATCTGGAAATGGAGCCATTGGAAGTTCAAGAAAGCTCTATGTGGAAAAATAGATTCTATGACCTTGGAACCGTGAACTTCATGAGACATTGTAGGACTACGCAGCTGCTAAATTTCCAGTGCAGCATAGCAGGCCTTTTGGCTTCTTTTTGGGCTATCTTCTGCAATTTTGCATCTTCAATCCTCTGAATGTTCTGTAACTGGGCCTGGGAAGGCTGCCTGGGAAATTCTGGGGCTGGAAGTGAAAGTTGAGTGAGAGGCAAGTGTGTTGGTCCCTCTCTCCTGGGTGAGAGCTGTGGGGGAGGAGTGGCTCCTTGCCTGGTGGGTGAGAGCGACCTGGCAGCGTGTTGTTTGTGCATTGAGTGGATTCATTCTGAGTGTTTTGGGAGATAAGGGGGTGCTGAATGTGATCCCTCTGCGGCAATAAGGTGGTGTGAGTTTGAGGGCGCTGAGAGCAATGCTGTAGTGCCTGTAAGGCTCACCTTGCCCCCAACTGTTTGTCAGTGGGAGTAGATTTTCCCCTTTTTAAGGAAGAATGTTGGAGATGGGGGATGGAATGTTTCTCGGGGAAGGCAGAGGACAGTGACCTATTTCAGTGGTGTCAGGTAACGGGAGATGCGGGAGGCAAGGGAGGCCCTGGCACGGGGAACACGACCTTGGTGTTTAGTATCGGTCTCGTGTTCTGCCCCCTTGCACTCACCTCATTTATCTGGTCAGCAGATCTGCGGTGGCCCTGGTCTTAGGCTGCTGCTTTTAAATGTCAGATCAGCCTGCTATAAGGCTACCCTTATTGAAGAGAAGGCTGATCTGGCTTGTATAACTGAGACCTGGCTGGGCCCAGAGGGAGGTGTTCCCAGTGGTGGGATTCTGCCGGTTCTAGGCGGTTCGGCTGAACCGTTTGTTAAATTGCTGGCTCACTCCGCCCCTTGCCCCGCCCCTCCGCACCACTATTTATTGGCCTCGGCCCTCGCAGCACACAAACTGTTTGTTAAATTGCTGGCTCGCCCACCCCTCCCACCACTATTTATTGCCAATAAATAGTGGTGGGTGGGGCGGGGCGAGGGGTGGGTGAGCAAACAGTTCGGTGTTTTTTGTAACACACCGAACCATTTGTTAAATTGCTGGCTCGCCCGCCCCTCGCCCACCACTATTTATAGGTCTCATTCGCAGTGTTGCACAGCTTGCCTGCAGTTACTCTTTGGCTCCTTGACCACATGGCCTAGACTGCTTTCCTAACTTTGCCCACGGCAGCCTCCCATTCTGTTCCCAAACACCCACATCGGAATGCCCCCGACCGCTCCAGCAGCAGAACAGGCAAGTACAGCCGAGTGCTGCCCTCGGGAAAGCGGGGCTGGGAAAGATGGTCAACCTGCACCCACACAGCTGCCGGCTGGAGCCTACTCCCATCCAAGCACCGCTCTAGTGGCTGGCGGTGGTGTGGCTAGCGAGGTGCTTGGATGGGGTGGCCAGAAGCTGTGAGCCGTTGGCCAACCCATCCAAGCGTCTCAGGCTGCTGCTGATCCAGCAGGACTGTGTTGTGGCCACCTCCCACCCGTGCGGCACCAGCCTTCCCTACCCCATCCTGTCACTGGGGGAGAGGCACGACTTTTATCTACCCCAGAACACTGGCTGCCCAGGCTGCAGCTGATGCTCTGCATCGTAATGGGCTCCAAGAGGAGGAGAGGCATCGTCTGCCCCATTGCGAAGCTCAGTAAGAGCAACCAGAGCTGGCTGCAGGTGCAGCCGGACGGGCGCACGTGCAGTGGAGCGAAGGCTTAAGGTGCTGCCTCCAAGCCGAGGGACGATCCGATGGTGCAGTAAGTGCGCCGCCGCCACCCGGGCGGGACAGGAGAAAGAGATGGAGAGGAAGAGAGATGAAGGAGAGAAAGGGGGGGAGAAAGAGATGGAGAGGAAGATGGATTGCACCCATGCAACCTCTCCTCACCAATAGACCTCTCTGTGTCCCATGGTATACAGAGGAACTGAGAGGGATGAAACGCATGAGACGTCTAGAGTGCAGCTGGTGGAAGACGGGATGAACTTGACTAAACACGGGTACGAGCTGCTACTAAGGCCTACCTCGTGGCAATTCATACAGCAAAGTGTAAATACTTCTCCACACTAATTGCGTCTGCAGATAATCGCCCAGCGACTCTCTTTAAGGTGAGCTGCCTCCTCCTGGGGAAGGAAAATCCTTGCAGATTTTCTGGAAGACAAAATCACTCAACTTCGTTCCTAGTTAGATGCCAGCATGGTTGCTGGTCCGGTGGAAGCCCCTGAGGCAGGTTCTTGCCGTTATCTGGGAACAGTTTGACCCTGTTGCTCCCGAGGAAGTGGACAGGATCCTAGGGAGTATATGTGCAACTACTTGTTTTAGATCCAGGTCCCTCCTGGCTTGTGAAAGCTTCCCAGGAGGTGACAGGCGGGTGAACTCTGGCGGTGATTAATGCTTCCCTACAGGACCGCCCTCTTCTTAAGAAGCCATCGCTGAACTCCACCCAGTTGGATAATTTTCAACCTGTCTCCAATCTTCCCTTTTTGGGAAAGGTGGTTGAGAAGGTGGTTGCGCAGCAGCTCCAGAGATTTTTGGATGGAATGGATTATCTTGACCCCTACCAGTCAGGATTCAGGCCTGGATTTGGGACAGAAATGGCATTGGTCGCACTTTTGGATGATCTCTGGCGGGAGCGGGATGGGGGTAGTGCATCCATCCTTCCTCTACTTGACCTCTCGGCAGCTTTCAATACCATCGACCATGGTATTCTCCTGGGGTGGCTTCGGGGGATGGGAGTGGGAGGCCTTGTGCTATCCTGGTTCACTTCCTTCCTCTGCGGCCATTCTGTCAGTGTTGATAGGAGGGGAGAGATCCAGTTCTCGCCCGCTGTTTTGCAGGGTTCCGCAGGGCTCGGTACTCTCTCCACTCTTGTTCAACATTTATATGAAGCCGCTGGGTGAGATCATCCGTCACCATGGACTGAGGTATCACCAACATGCTGATGATACTGAGCTGTATGTCTCAGCCCATGGTGAGTTAAATGATGTCATGTCCTTACGTAAGCAGCATTCCCATCACTTGTGCAAATGGAGCGCACATGCTGCTCATGCGAGTGGGGGTGCATGTGCATGCTCGTCTCTTCTGCAGCCCTGTCCCAAAGGGTGCAGCAGTTTGAGGAAGGAAGTGCTTAAACCCAATAGGCTCAAATGGGGCGTTGCTGGCAAATAACAACACACTATGTGAATGTGGGAGACAAAGAGTCTGACCACTTGTTGACCTGTTGATTACTACCAGTAGAATACACCTACAGTGATTGTTTCTGGTATAAAGTCAAAAAGGTGGCCTCATTTTGGCAGTTTAAAGTTTGATCTGGACACGAAATAAAATAATAACCCTGCCAGAATCTGGCACATTAATCTGAACAGGATCTCACCGACTCAGTCAGGGTCTACTGTAGTTGGTCTTATTTCCTGCTAGTTTTTCAGCTATCCTGTCAGGCCTTCATTTTCAACTTTAGCCCAAAGAATTCAAACGAAGTCAAACAAGTTCACATTATGCCCTAGTTCTGAAGATATGTGGGCAGGCATCCCATACAATGGATAAGTGTAACCCAGTTTAGAATCATCTCTTCAACTGAGATGTTTGGCATGTCTTGTGAACACCATCCATAGGTTTGCGAAAGCTTACCCTCCTGTGTGCATTATTTTTAGGGGTGATACAGGATTGTTTTATTTGCTGCCACTAATAGGCAAATGAAAATGATTGGTGATACTCTGGCTCCCTCAAGTGGGACTATTCCAACAGTAGCTTGGAATATGGTTTCCCCAAGTTATTTCCCACAGCAATTTCAGCTTTTCCAATCTTCAAGTGGCATTCACCAAAGGAAAAGAAGAAATGAATTCAGCGAATTGTGCCTTCTAATCTGAGGGATCTTTAGATGAGAGGCAACCACTCATGGGGTTATTTTCAATTACACTAAACATATCGGTACAGTTGTTCTGTATGTTGACCACTTTCCTTCACTCCCTTGGGTAGTCAACTTTCAGAAGTTTTACTGTATGTACCAAATGTAAACTAAATGAATTACTAGAAGAAAAACTAAAGGATCTAGAGGAAACTCTAGCCACTGAAACTGAACCTGGTTTCTGGGTAACCAGGAAACTGGGAAATTATTCTCCAAAGGATTATCATAACCATTTTCATAACCATATTTACAGACTTCTCACATCCTGGACATAAACTGTTTCAACTCCTGCCCTCAAGATGACGCTATAGAGTACTGCACACCAGCTCTAGACACAAGAAGAGTTTTTCCCTAACTAAGTCTGCACTATTAATCTTTTCATCGTTCCTATCACCCATCTCCTCCCACTTATGACTGTATGACTGTAACCTTGTTGCTGGTATCCTTAAGATTTATGTAGTTTCCTAATATGATTCGATTGCTTATTTGTACCCTATGGCTATCATTAAGGGTTGTGCCTTATGATTCTTGACGAATGTATCTTTTCTTTTATGTACTCCGAGAGCGTATGCACCAAAGACAAATTCTTTGTGTCCAATCACACTTGGCCAATAAAAATTCCTATGCTTTGCTATGCCATGCCATGCCATGGCATGCCATGCCCATTCCCATTTCTATCCCTTCCCTTCCGGGAACCAGGAACTTACTACTCTGACTTAAAAGATTTGCATGTAGAGTCTTGTTTTCTCACAGGCAGGAAATGGGCATCACTTTAAGTGGCCTTAGTGGGATGGTTCCATGGGATGGTTCTCTCAGGAGGATGACAAATACAGGTGAGCCGCTTCATCAACAGGCACAGCAAAACAAGAGACCCAAAACCAATAGTTTCAACTGCCAGTAAAAAGGAAGTATGTATTGAGCTGTTGTTTAAGGAGGATCAGCCCCTGACGACCCGACGTTTAAACACCTTAATTGAAACAATGTTCAGTATGGCCGGATTTTACGTACTGCATCAAACCCAGAGGCTACTGCTACCATCAATCAAGGAAGCACAACCTATCAGTGCCAAAGCCCGTTGTATTTACCAATTTGTTTGTAATTGCAGAGACATCAGCAGAACTGATAGTTGCCTGGCTTTCAGAATGAAGAAGCACTTTTTAAAATGGGTTCAGACAGTACTGAGCAATCCAACAGCAAACCATGGCCACAAAATGCCTTCTTCTGCTATCACGAGACACATACTAGCTACGGATCACCAAGCCAATTCAAATACTGTGTTCAAAGTTTTGCTGCGCCATAGGAACTCTCATTTTCTATGTTTTGCCGAAGCGGTTGCCATCAATCGATTGAAGCCTCTTTATGTGTGCAGAAACAATTGTATGTCAATCTAGGCCTTCTGTGGGCGTAAGGTTTATCATGGGCTGGTTTCCGCATATGTCACATGTTTAATTAACACTCTCACTAGACTCTATGTTCTATGTTGCTTTTAACTGTTTTATTTAACTTTGGTACTGACGAGTCAATATGAAATGCTTGCATCTACCACTGTTCGGTTTTTAACTGCATTGTTTAAATTATTAGAGGGGACTGTTTTAAAAATACAGGTGAGTTAAAATGCATAGTTCAGGTTTGTAATGCTGAGGACACCAGGATCCCATATTTCAGGGGTCACCGATCATGCCCTCAAAAGACATGGAGTAATCTGTGGATATTTCCAATTTGTATAAATTGATTGTGCTTGGATGGAGCCATCTCCCAGCTTTGCTACATGCTTTAAAGTTGGATGGCTGACTAGCTGCCTGAGGGTGATTTGGAGCAAAGAAATGGCATAAAGGGAAAAAGTTAAATATCCTTGCAATCAGTTTTCCCTGATTTCTTTCATGTGTTCAGTCTGCCTTTTACAGTGTTCACCCTGAAAAATGACTTGCACAAATCGTAGGAGATGCTGTTTGAATGTTGCCTTAATTGTCCTTTACTGAAATATTTCTCAACCTTGGCAACTTTAAGATGCGAGAACCAACTGCCAGAATTCTCTAGCCAACAGACTGGCTGGGGAATTTTAAGAGTTAGAGTGCAAACATGCTGGCAGGGTAATTCTGGGAAGCAGTTTATATCCATTAATGGTTTATAATTTTTAAAAAACATGATTGGCCACTAGATGTCAGCAGCTGCATTGCAATTCAGAAGAACTCCCTTTACTTTTAAACAGTGATTTCAATTATCTTCAAATAGATTGCAGAAATTCACAAGGAAGACAATTGCTCATTCTCCAATCGGCTTTTTCCAATCTAGCACCCTCTAGAAGGGCTGGGACGAGAAGGTCAATTGCCCACCTGATTGTGCCCTACAACTGGAGTTTTTAAATTGTATTTGATGAGAACTTGATGGATTCCATGAGAAACTAAGAGAAAAACCGCTAAATTCACTCAAGCACAGCCAATTTTCTAGCACTTGAGCTCTGCCTCTAATTCAGGCTTCCAGGAATTTTTATTTTTTTTAACACTTCTGCAGCCTGAAAAAGTCTAAAAACACCTGTTCTAGAATTCCTAAGGGGAACTCTTAGGCATCAATGCCACAACTAGGAGCACCAGAAAGGCCTTGTCCCTGTTTACTACAATCAATCATTTGTAGCATTAACCACATGAAAATCCTTACTGGTTCATTACTTTTATGTTTCAATGGTTTCGTTCATGAACCAGGGTGCGCTGTATGAAGCAAGCCATGGGACCTAGGAAGAGTTGAGATAATGGGTAAAATGGGACAAAATGAACAATTTCTATGGCTTATTGGGGCATTCTTTGAAAAGAAGGATATGTTCACATTACCATCTCTCTTTGGTGTGCTTTTCTTTTCCTGTTATGGATCTCTGGAGAACCCTGTAAGGAAGAGAGGATGGAGGGCAATTAGTTAATAGGAACAGTTTCCTCCCATCCCCACCCCCATTATAGATATGGATTCTAGATAGATCCTGCAACTCCTCTTATAAAAGGCCATTTAGACCGTCTAGCATGATGGGCCACATGTAAGACTACTGAATAAATAAATTTTATCTAGATCTTAATATCTCACACTGTGGTCTTCTCAGCGGGTACACAAAGAGAGATGGCCACATGCTTTTCAGAAATTTATAGATTTAGACATCATGAAGTCCTTGTGCCTTGCTTTCATCAGTTCTCCTTCCAGGAAAGCATTGTGTAGTCTCATGGTGCTGGACTTCCTTCCCAGACTTACAATGAAGAGTCATGCAAGGGATATGTCCCAGAGGAGTGTTTCCCTCCCACCCAGTTATGCATTAGTGGCAAATATCTGTAGCTCACATGTAGGATGAGGGTGAAGGTTCATTCCAGGAATGAAGCAAAAAAGCCACTTCCACAAAAATACCCAGAGAAGATTCCTTTCCACCTCCAAGAAAATCTGAGGCCACCCTAATTACGCTTTCATTAGTCAGTTTCACCGGATATGGTTATCTTGATCTGGAGACCTGTTCATACAGGTGTTGTCCAAATAAATCAAGCATATTAGAACTTGGTATCACCTATTGTGTTAAATACTAGACTGCCCAACATAACAAATTGTGCTGGGCATCTTCAAGGAGAAGGGTGTCGAAGTCAATGTAGTGGTTGCAATCACATTATGCCTGTCATAAAGGGCAAGACTTCAACCACACAGGAGTAGCCACCATGCTGACTTTTTTCATTTTTTAATAATCTTTTATACAAATGGCTTTTCTTTACTTTATATTTTATGTATTAATACTTCCTTATTACTATGTATTTTAATTATTAAATTTTAATTATTTTTAAATTTTGTCTGTCTTTGTGTTTTTAATTAGGCTGTACACCGCCCTGAGTCCTTCGGGAGAAGGGCGGTATAGAAATAAAATTAATAAATAATAATAATAAATATAGTTTTGTCATAACTGTAGGATTGTTTTGATCCCCTTAGACACTCTTATCTTTTTAATCACTATCTTTTTAGTCTTCTCAACTTTACACATTTCTGTTTTTCCAATAATTGGAGCTCAAGAGATAGACAGGGTGATGCAGCAGGAAAGGAGTTGAGACCTAGGAGTTTGAGGATTCTGCATAGTATCTTAAGTTTTTCCTAGTCCTGTATTTTTCTGGAAAGCTGTAATGTTGTTCCTGGGATCTGTTGGAGCCACTTTCCCAGCTTAGGAGCCACGGCTCCAAATGCTCCCTACTTCCTTTGGGACCATTTTGGCCTTTATTTCAACATCCGCTCTAGTTCTTCCTTCAGACCTTGGTAATTTTCCAGGTTCTCATACTTCATGCTGCTGCTGTCACTTGGCTCTGCTGTATCCATGGCCACCGTTGTCATCTGGTTCTTGTCAATTACCATGATGTCTGGTTGATTAGCCAGTACCTACATGACCTTCTGGATTTGGAAATCCCATGGGATCTTAAGTCTCCATAATTAGTGGTCTCCCTAATTCTGTGGAATCTGCCATCTGAACTTCAGAAGATCTAGTACACATATTCTTATACAAAATGCCCTGTACTTGGTTGTGGAGCTCAGTGTATGCTGTTTCTGCCTACATCTTACACCCTGCCTAACACAGTAGACCCCTGCATCTATGGATCTGGGGCTAAGTGCCTTTTTTGGTGCTGCTACAATCAGTGCCTCAGTGCTCTTTAGTCCCGCCCTTCCCTTTCACTGGTATAATTTTCCAACGTCAGCTATCTGTTGATGGTAGATCCCATGCACCATCTTGTCTTGCCATGGCAGTTCCTTTGCTTGATCTTCTTCCTGGTCTGCTGCTGCTTCAAGCATTCTCTCCACAGCTCATCTTTGGGTGCCATCAAAGTGATCTACTTCTAGATGTTCTGGGTTTCATCCAGCACAGTAACTTTTGACACCCCACCTTTCTTTCCAGATGTACAGTCTCTAGATATTGGACTTGGGCGGAAATCTCCATACATTGTGAGGAAATTCTGTGTCTTCACATTGGTTTGAATGTAGAGTAGAGTAGAGTGAGTAGAGTAGAGTAGAGTAGAGTAGAGTAGAGTAG
The DNA here is from genome assembly GCF_029215685.1 of Pituophis catenifer annectens. Taxonomy (NCBI): domain Eukaryota; kingdom Metazoa; phylum Chordata; class Lepidosauria; order Squamata; family Colubridae; genus Pituophis; species Pituophis catenifer. The sequence goes on along the minus strand of NW_027256886.1, from coordinate 1,491,671 downwards.
AGTAGAGTAGAGTAGAGGAGAGGAGAGGAGAGGAGAGGAGAGGAGAGGAGAGGAGAAGAGAAGAAGAGAAGAGAAGAGAAGAGAAGAGAAGAGAAGAGAAGAGAAGAGAAGAGAAGAGAAGAGAAGAGAAGAGAAAAGCTTGGTGGCGCAGTGGACTAAAGTGCTGTTAAAGTAGCACTTAGCTGCCAGCTGCCTGCAATTACTGCAAGTTCAAATCTCACCAGGCTCAAGGTTGACTCAGCCTTCCATCCTTCCAAGGTAGGTAAAATGAGGACCTGGATTGTGGGGGCAATAAGCTGACTTTGTATAAAAAAAAGAACACCACTTAGGGGGCCCGAAAGCCCTAATAAGCAGGTATATACAAAAGTATGAAGGCTATTGCTTAACGCATTGTAAGCCGCCCTGAGTCTCTGGAGAAGGGCGGCATATAACTGGAACTAATAAATAAAGGGTAGAATAGAATAGAATAGAATAGAATAGAATAGAATAGAATAGAATAGAATAGAATAGAATATTGGAATGTGGAATAGAATAGAATAGGATTTTTTTATTGGCCAAGTGTGATTGGACACATAAGGAATTTGTCGGTGCATATATATGTATTATAATATGTATTATAGATAGATAGATAATATATATATAAATACATAAATATAAATAGTGCGGGCCACCCTGACGAAGGGCTTCTGAACCAACTCCGAGGAGCCAGATTCGGCCACAGGCCTCGTTTTACCGCGTCGTGTGAAGCGGCCAACACGCCAACTCCAAGAAGGCACGTGCGCATCCCCGGGCCACCGGAGAGGCTCTGTCTCCCTCTCTCTTTTTTTTCCCCCCTCCCATTTCAGCTGCTGCCTCGAGCGAACGGCTCCGGCAACGGACAACGAAACCCACCAGGGGCGACTCCACCTCTGCCACACGGCCGCTCCAGCGCCCGCCTGAGGCGCCATTTCTGCTCGTTAGTTCAGGCGGGAAAACGAGGCGGGTATGCACAGCTGTTGCTGGGTGAAATCTGCCGGCTCGGACCAATGGGAGCCTCTCTTGGTGACGTCATGCGCCCCCCAATGGCTGTCCTGCCAAACCTTCCAGCCAATCCCACAAGGGGAGGCAATTCCCCTCAGAGAGAGGCCCCGGGAAGGGGAAAAGGGAAGATGGGCAGAATTTCAAAGGCAGCCGCCATTAAAGGGCGCCCCCCCCTTCAGCGCCTTTGTACCGCGGGGCTTAGCTTTTTCAGCGTTGTTGTTTTTTAATTCCCCCGAGCTGGATTCATAAATAAAGTCCCTGGCGCAGAGGAAGCCGCGCCGGGAAACCGTTGGGGGAAGGCAACCGGCGCGCGCGCGCAAACGATTGCAACAATTTGGCAAATGGCGGCAAACGGCTTCGCCTCAGGGTTGCTCCCCGCGAGGGTCCGCGTGCCGTTGGGGGTCTCTGGAGAAGGAAAACTTACCAACTTTCAAAGGGGTTTTATTTCTTAACACAATCATTATAATAACTCTTATTTTATATATTTAAGGAAAACTCAGCAATTCCATCAATAAGTATTAATAAATTGATGGTTTACAACAGTTGTTTGTCAACCTTGGTCACTTGAAACTCTGTGAACTTCAATTCCCAGAATTCCCCAGCCAGCTATGCTGGCTGGGGAATTCTGGGAGTTGAAGTCCACACATTTTGAGTTAGCCAGGGTTAACAAACAACAGTTGTAAACCATCGAGGTATTAATCCTTATTGATGGAATGGCTGAGTTTTCCTTAAAATATATAAAATAAGATTTATTATAATGATTTAAGAAATAAAACCCCTTTGAAAGCTGGGAACTTCTTCCGGATAGATGGACTTCATCTCCCAGAATTCTCAGCAATGGTCATGCCGGCTGGGGAATTCTGGGAGTTGAAGTCCACACATTTTGAGTTAGGGTTGAGAAACTCTGGTTTACAACCACAAAGTTTTCAGGGTCCTTCAGAAGTATTAGATCCCTTCTTCCCTTTGAAGATAATTAATCTCTGGTCGTTATTATCTATAATAATTATTCCACTAAAATAAAATACATATTTTATTATAATAAAATAAGATTTATTATAATGATTGTATTAAGAAATAAAACCCCTTTGAAAGCTGGGAACTTCTTCCAGATAGGTAGACTTCAAACTCCCAGAATTCTCAGCAATGGTCATGGCAGCTGGGGAATTCTGGGAGTTGAAGTCTATCTATCTTAAAAGTTGTTCAAGTTGAGAAATCCTGATCCAGGCAAATAATACAGGTAGTCCTCGACTTAGCAGCAGTTCATTAGTGACGGTTCAAAGTTACAACAGCACTTCAAAAAAAGTGACTTAGGACTGTTTTCACATATCAGCGTTGCAGCATCTCCATGGTCACATGATCCAAATTCAGATGCTTGGCAACTGGTTCATATTTATGACAGTTGCAGTGTCCCGGGATCATCAACTCTTGGGACCTTCTGTCAAGCAAATTCAATGGGGAAGCCAGATTCACTTAACAACCATGTTACTAACTGAACAACTGCAATGATTCACTTAACTAGGGCAAGAAAGGTCGTAAAATGGGGCAAAACTCACTTAACAAATGTCTCACTTAAGATGCCCGCAACTTGGGTGTCCTCCTGGATTCACGGTTATCTTTAGAAGATCATTTGACAGCCGTGGCCAGGGGTGCCTTTTATCAGGTTCGCCTGATCCGCCAGTTGCGTCCCTTTCTGGATCGGGACGCCTTGCGCACGGTCACTCATGCCCTAGTTACCTCCCATATGGACTACTGTAATGCTCTCTACATGGGGCTCCCCTTGAAAAGCACCCAGAGGCTCCAACTGGTCCAGAACGTAGCCACGCGGGTGATTATGGGCGCAGCTCATTACGCCCATGTAACACCTCTCCTACGCGAGCTGCACTGGCTCCCGGTGGTCTTCCGGGTGCGATTCAAGGTGTTAGTTATCACCTTTAAAGCGCTCCATGGCTTAGGACCTGGGTACCTACGAGACCGTCTTTTGCCACCAATAGCCTCCCACCGACCAGTTCGTTCTCACAGGGAGGGACTACTCAGGGTACCGTCAGTCAAATTATGTCGACTGGCGACTCCCAGGGGGAGGGCCTTCTCTGTGGGGGCTCCAACCCTTTGGAATGAACTGCCCCCGGAGATACGGAATATCCCTGATCTCCGTGCTTTCCGCCATGCCCTCAAGACCCTGATGTTCCAACAGGCGGGGCTAAACATACGAACATGTGAATGATTTTTTAAATGTTATCTAATTCTGGGTTTTATTTAATTGACCAAACTAAGTAATAATTTTAATTAGCAATTTTATGATGTTTGTGTGTCTATATTTTTCTTGACTGTACACCGCCTTGAGTCCTACGGGAGAAAGGCGGTATAGAAATATAATAAATAAATAAATAAATAAATAAATAAATAAATAAATAAATAAATAAATAAATAAATAAAAGAGAAATTTGGGGCTCAATTGTGGTCATAAATCGAGGACTACCTGTACAATTTTCTTGAAAGTTACCTAGCATCTGAGGCTATTTCTGGTCATCCATGATCCTTAATTGCAACTCCAGGAACTTCTACTTATTCTTGGTAAATCTTTTTCATTGCCAGGATCCAATCTGGATGTGGCAAAAACTATAGAAGTTGGTGCTCCCAAGCTCTGGTGCATTCCATAATCCACAGCCATCTCAGCTATGCTGGTTTGGAATTCTGTGACTCCCAGCCTCTCTGGAGGATAGCAGGTTTACCTGGAAGTAAAGAGTTAAGGGAGCTTAACTTGTGGTTAACTGGGTAAGCAAGCCTGGCTGCAAACTCTCTTTTCCAAGAGGTGATTCTGCTACTCAGTCCTAGAGTTTCCTAGTGGTCTCCCATCCAATTACAGTTAGTCCTCAAATTCCGACCACAATTGGGTCCAAAACTTCCATTGTTAAGCAAGATAGTTAAGTGAGCTTTGTCCCATTTTGAGACCTTTCTTGCCACAGTTGTTAAGTGAATCACTGCAGTTGTTAAGTTAGTAACACAGTTGTTAAATTAATCTGCACTGTTATTAACATCAGCTGCCTGCAATTACTGCAAGTTCAAATCTCACCAGGCTCAAGGTCGACTCAGCCTTCCATCCTTTCAAAGGTAGGTAAATTGAGGACCCAGTTTGTGGGGGCAATAAGCTGACTTTGTATAAAATATACAAAAGTATGAAGGCTATTGCTTAACGCATTATAAGCCGCCCTGAGTCTCCGGAGAAGGGCGGCATATAAATTAAAGCAAAAAAAAAAAATCTGACTTTGCTTATCAGGAAGTCCCAAAATGTGATCATGTGAACCCGGGATACTGCAAACCATCATAAATACATGCTCGTTGCCAAGCATCCAAATTTTGATCATGTGACTGTGGGGATGCTACAATGATTATATTTCTGAAAAACGGTCATTAAGTCACTTTTTTCAGTACCATTGTAACTTTAGTCACTAAACGAATAGTTGTAAGTCAAGGATTTCTTGGATGTCTCCGCTTAGCTTGAAAAAGTCAGCCATGGTGAGCCAGGCTGGGAAAAGCTCCCTTCGTCTTTTTTTAAAGTTTTTTTTTTTTTAAACATAATCTTGTTCTTATTTTTCGTTTGAATTTTGTTTTGCTTTTAACTTCTGGGCTACTTTCTTCAATACCCTGAATCTGTTTCATTCGAATTCAACCATTTTCTACGTTCATCAAATTACCAAGAGAGCGCTGGTTCATATGCATGGCCAACTACAGAAACCATAACCGAGGTCATCACTAACCAAGATGAACTTCCTGAGGAAATGCAGCTGCTAATACGAGTTCTCTCAAGCCATTATTTGAGCCATCCTGGTAGGAAGACGTCTTCCCCTGCCTCTCTTCATGGTTCAGCTCAGACAACGAACTATGGTTAGTATATTCGTCCATCATTCTTATCCCAGTTCCTGAATTAACTTCTTTTCTGGATCGACACCATACATGGCATCTAACTAGGACTTTATCATCCCTTCTTAAAGATGTTGTGTGAACTGACTCCAATGATGGTTGCCTTACTGAGAGGAGCGGAGAAAACCCGTGAGAAACAGGGTTGTGGTGTTATTTCGAGAGAGGCCAGCAGATGGTGCTCTTGATTCACACACAGCGCAGCCATCTCCCGAGTTTCTGGCAGCCAGAGGGAAGGTGTGAGCTTGGCAACTGTCTGGATGCTTGCCAGATCACTTGAAGCTTTGCTCCTGTGAAAGGCTCTCCTGGTCTCCAGGGGAAAGAGGAGCTGCTGTTTTGTACACAGAGGCTGCTTCTCTCCAACTCTTTGTAAAGCAGCCGTTGCTAGGTGGAGTGTGGCAACCGCAGGATGACAGCACCACAAGAGCAGCAGAAAACAATAAGCCCGGCATTGAACCCAGAAGCTGATGGTTGCATTCACAAAACCCAGCAACTGCATTAACCCATTTCCAAGATTTGCATGAGATCGAGAACCTTACATTATTTCAAGAGGCTGGGTTTGCATAGCACACTAAGCTACCACAACCACCAAAGAGAGATAAGCATGTTGTGTGAAAATGCCTCCTTAAGTCTTTTCCTGATGTGGTTAAGTGTGTTGATCAAACACAGCCCCCAAAGTCAGCCTGGAGCTGGGAGGATTCGAATCAAACATCCCTTTTGTTGTCAGCCAAATTTCCCTAATCATTGTGGTCTGACTGAGGCATCTCTCCTAGAGTCAGGCCAGTGCCTTTTGGAGTTTGCTCTAATATCATACTATAATATACTACAAGTAGTCCTCAACTTATGACCACAATTGAGCCTAAAATTTATGTTGCTAAGTGAGAAACTTGTTAAGTGAGTTTTGTCCCATTTTAAGACTTTTCTTTGCCACACTTGTTAAGTGAATCTCAGCAGTTTTTAAATTAGTAACATGGTTGTTAAGTGAAACTTATTTATTTATTTATTAGTTCAATTTATATGCCGCCCTATTCCGAAGACTCAGGGTGGCTTACAATGCACTTATAGCAATAGCCTTCATTCTTTTGTATATACCTGCTTATTAGGGCTTTTGGCCCCCCCTAAGCGGTGTTTCTACAAAGTCAGCTTATTGCCCCCACAATCCGGGTCCTCAATTTACCTACCTCGGAAGGATGGAAGGCTGAGTCAACCTTGAGCCTGGTGAGATTCGATCTCGCACTAATTGCAGGCAGCTGGCAGCTAAGGGCTACATAACAGCACTTTAGTCCGCTGCATCACCACGGCTCTTAAACTGGTTTTGCCATTGACTTGGCTTGTCGGAAGGTCGCAAAAGGGAGTCACATGACCCCAGGGGCCCTGCAACCGTCATAAATGTGAACCAGTTGTCAAGCATCTGAATGTAAATCAGGTGACCGTGGAGATGCTACAACGATCATTAAGTGTGAAACAAGTCACTTTTTTTCAAGGCTGTTCAAAAGATCACTATGCTAATTGTTGTCTCTCAAGGACTACCTGTATAATAATATTAATAGAGAGGGAGGCATCCTTGAAAGTTTTCAGATTTCATTAGACGAAGCCAGCAAGGCTGAAACACCACCCCCAACTTGTGTTTTGACTCAGGATGATGGATTATGAGTCATCATGACACCGGTTGCTGTTTTAAAAGTTAACTATTTTTAAAATATTCAAATTACAGGCATTGAAAGTTGTATTAGTAGAGGGCTATTTTTCACCCAAGCTATATAACAAGCTATATAGTTCAACTAAAACAGAGAAGCTGCAGAGAATGGAATGGAATGGAATGGAATGGAATGGAATGGAATGGAATGGAATGGAATAGAATAGAATACCCTGTTTCCCAAAAAATAAGACATCCCCTGATAATAAGCCCAATCAGGCTTTTGAGTGCATGGCAATAAGGCCAAGCGCTTATTTCAGGGTTCAAAAAAATATAAGACTGGGTCTTATTTTCGGGGAAACATGGTAGAATAGAATAGAATAGAATAGAATAGAATAGAATAGAATAGAATAGAATAGAACAAATTATAGAGTAGAGTAGAGGAAATGAGTAGAACAGAAGAGAAGAGAAGAGAAGAGAAGAGAAGAGAAGAGAAGAGAAGAGAAGAGGTGATGGGACAAGACGGAACAGAACAGAACAGGGTTCCCCAACCTCCAGATTATGGACTGGCACCAGGCTGCAGCATGTCAGCAACCAGGCCGCACAAACAAGCAAAGCCCCAGGATGCAGGCAGCACACAAAACCACCCCCACCCAGGTCTGTCTGTGGAAGTATCTTTCTCCCCGGAACCGGTTCCTGTTGCCCAAAAGGTTGGGGGCTGCTGGAATAGAATCCGGAGGGCTTCTAGTCCAACCCACTGCCTCGTTCAGCCCTTACTAGAAAAGGTGCGCTTGTGGAAAGCTTCAATAATTCAGTAACCATTGTGCAAATGCAGCTGCAGCGTGGCGGAAACATTCCCACAAGGCGCGAGATGATTGCTGAATCTTGAATGTGGGAGATCATCAGTTTCCCCAGCAACAAACTGCAGGGAGCATGAAATGCACCGATAATCCAGAACTCTCAACCGCAAAAATATAATAGAGCAATATGAGGTTTTGTTAGCATGAAGCTCCCACCAGATGGCAGCACGGAGCCAACTTTGGCATGGCACCACCTGGATCATAGAATACAAGAATCAGGAAAAGCCCTTTATGGGACAGGGAGTCCTCCATTCATTTAGTGACCATTGTTCAGAGGTTTTGTTTTTTTTTTAATTTGATTTATATGCCGCCCTTCTCCGGAGACTCAGGGAGGCTTACAATGTGCTCAGCAATAGCCTTCATGCTTTTGTATATTTTATACCAAGTCAGCTTATTGCCCCCACAATCCGGGTCCTCAATTTACCTACCTTAGAAAGGATGGAAGGCTGAGTCAACCTTGAGCCTGGTGAGATTTGAACTTTCAGTAATTGCACAATGCTATCACAATGTTAATCACAATGCTATCAGTCTGCTGAGCCACCAGGCCCAGAGTTACAACTGCACTGAAAAAAATGACTTATGACCATTTTCCACACTTACGAAGGTGGCAGCATCCCTGTGGTCACGTGATCAAAATTCAGATGCTTGGCAACTGACTAATATTTATGACGGTTGCGGTGTCCCGAGGTCATGCGATCAGCTTCTGTGACCTTTTGACAACTAGTCAATGGGGAAGCCAGATTCACTTAACAACCATGTTACTAACTTAACGGCTGCAGCGATTCACTTAGCCACTGTGGGAAGGAAATTCGGAAAATGGGACCAAACTCACTTAACCACTGTCTTGCTTAGCAACAGAAATTTTGGACTCAATTGTGGTCATAAGTCACAATTTTACTTCAATAGGTCAACCTTTAATTCATTTTTTTTTCCTTTTTAACACAAAAGCCACCTTTTTCTACCTCCTCATTTCTGGTCTTATTGCTGAGCTCTCCTCTCTCTCCAAAAACAGAATCCCTCTGGAAAGAAACCTATTAACTGCTGTGGATGCGTCCCTAGCATCACTTGAAAGAAAAAAAGGCTAGGTCAGAAGTTCAAATCCTAATTCTGCCCTGGCCTACCTGTCTGGGTTGTTGAGAGGATCGAATAAAAAACCCAAGGATCAATTTCCCTTTGCAGTGGTTTTTTTTTTCTTCTTTATTTCATTCAGTAATGATTTATAATTTCATTTCATTTCATTTAGGAACAATTTATAATGCCTTGGTGAGACCACATTTGGAATACAACATCCAGCTTTGGTCGCTATGATAGACATAAGATGTTGAGACTCTGGAAAGAGTGCAGAGAAGAGCAACAAAGAGGATTAGGCAGCTAGAGGGTAAAACAGAGAAACAACAGTTGCAGGAACTGGGTATGTCTAGTTTAATGAAAAGAAAGACTAGGGGTGACATGATAGCAGCCTTCCAATATTTGAGGGGGCTTCCCCAAAGAAGAGAGAAGTCAAGCTGTTCTGGAAAACACCTGAGGGCAGGTCGAGAAGCAACAGATGGAAACTAATCCAGGAGAGAAGTACCCTGGAACTAAGGAGAAATTTCCCGACAGTTAGAACAATTAATCCGTGGAACAGCTTCCCTCCAGATGTTGGGGCTGCTCCAACACTGGAGGTTTTAAAGAAGAGATTGGACAACCATTCGTCTGAAATGGTTTAGGGTCTCCTGCTGGAGCAGGGGGTTGGACTAGAAGACCTCCAAGGTCCCTTCCAACTCTTTTATGTACACTGAGAGTTTATGCACCAAAGACAAATTCCTTGTGTGGCCAATCACACTTGGCCAATAACGAATTCTATTCTATTCTATTCTATTCTATTCTATTCTATTCTATTCTATTCTATTCTATTCTATTCTATTCTATTCTTTTTCTGTTTCCGAAGTATTTAATTCTGCCCTGAACCTCTCTTGCCAGGGTATCAGCCATGAAGCAGAAAAGGAATTATCTCAGCAGCCTGCTTGGAAATCTCCCTTGGTGCCCGGGGGCGGGGGGGGGGGGGGACAGAAGGCTCCAGACTCCCCCTCCCACCCCAATGCAAAGAAAGGCTAAATAGCAGCAGCCTTCTCTGGGGAGGGAGCCATTAGGGGTGCAGATGGATTTATAGGGGGGCTGGGCAAATGGCCAACAAAGCCCCCCAGGCCTTCGCAAATGGCAGGGCCTCCCCCTCCTCCCTCCCTGGTTTTATAGGGCATCTGTGTCCTTTGAAGGCTTGTAGAAACAGAGGCCATAAAATGTCACCATCTGGGCCATCAAAGGCCCCAGAAAGACAGCCTTTGTTCCCGCCTGAGTCCTCTCCTGGCTGCACAAAAGACTCCGTTTCGGGGAGCTCTGCACCCCGCTAAATTCTAGAGGCATTCTCCTTGGTCTGACCCCATGCATTGGGGGGGGCTGGGTTCTCAGCAGCAATTGCAAGGAGAAATGCCTCTGCCCATGCGAAGACTGCGCATGCTGCCCCGACAGCGAGGAACAAACACCCCCCCCCCGAGTTTTGGGGGAGGAAGGAGAAACAGCGTACCCCAGAATTCTGTCCTGCAAATGTTTTAGACCAGGGGTCTCCAACCTTGGCAACTTTAAGCCTGGTGGACTTCAATTCCCAGAATTCCCCAGCCAGCTTAAAGTTCCCAAGGTTGGAGAGCCTGCCTGGTGGGCCTAGGCAACAGCTTGGAATTCTGGGAGATGTAGTCTGTGGCATCTGGCAAGAGACCAGGTAGGAGATGGTCAACTCTGCAACATCAATGGGGATGGTCAGGTTTGCAGGACAAAGGCACCTTTCCAGCAAACACCTGGGAAGACTTTGCACCAAGGAGGAAGGTGTCCAGGGAGGCCCTATAATTGCCCTGGGATTGTTCAGGTGTGCAACACAGTAAGGTCACCTGTCTTCTCCAAACAGTCAAAGAATATCTCAGAACGAAGCCTGTGTAATTTTCTGCCGTGGTTTTTATTCTTCCCAAATAGAGAGGACAACATCTGGAAATAAATGAAGGTGAAGAAAAAGGAAGAAGAAGGAAGGAAGGAAGGAAGGAAGGAAGGAAAAGGGAAGAGGGAGGGAGAGAGAGTAAGGAATGGAAAAAAGAAGGGAGGGAGGGAGGGAGGAGAAGGAAGGCAGGAAAGAAGGAAGGAAAAGAAAAAGAAGGGAGGAATGGAAAGAAATAAAAGGGAGGGAGGGAAGGAAGGAAGGCAGGAAAGAAGGAAGGAAAAGAAAAAGAAGGGAGGAATGGAAAGAGAAAAGGGAGGGAGGGAGGGAAGGAAGGAAGGAAGGAAAAGAAAAGGGAAGAGGGCGGGAGAGAGGAAGGAATGGAAAGGAAAGAAAAGAAAAGAAAAAAAGGAGGGGGAGGGAGGAGAAGGAAGGAAGGAAGGAAAAAAGAAGGGAAGAGGAAAGAAAACACGGGCTCAAAAGCGAGTTGGATCTCATCAGATGCTGCGGAGAAGAGAAAAGGCCAAGTTTCGTTCTCCACCACATCCCTCTGGGAACAGCAATGGAGCAGCAGCCAAGACCCTCCCAAGCGCTCCTTTCTGAGCCCCCTGACCCAAAGCACGCTCTCCCCTGAAGGGGTGGGAAAACCCCCACAGTTCTCCTTTGCTTGGTGTAAGCTCCAGTGGCGCCAAGTTTTTGCAGGCCTCGTCGAGTCTCTGCCACGGGTCTGTGACTCTCCAAAAGTTGCCACGATATTAAAAAAAAAAATGTTGAGATTCTAGAAAGAGCCTGGAGAAGAGCAACAAAGATAATCAGAGGGCTGGAAGCTAAAACATACGAAGAACAGTTGCAGGAACTGGGTAGGTCCTGTCTGGTGAAAAGAAGGACTAGGGGTGGCATGACAGCAATATCTCAGGGGCTGCCCCAAAGAAGAGGCAGTCAAGCTATTCTCCAAAGCCCCTGAAGGCAGGACAAGAAGCAACAGATGGAAACTAATCAAGGAGAGAAGCAACTTAGAACTAAGGAGGAATTTCCTGACAGTGAGGACAATTAACCAGTGGAACCGCTTGCCACAAGAAGTTGTGGGTGCTCCAACACTGGAGGCTTTTAAGAAGAGATTGGGCAGCCATTTGTCTGAAATGGTATATAGAATCTCTTGCTTGAGAGGGGGGTTGGACTAGAAGACCTCCAAGGTCCCTTCCCGCTCCGTTATCCTGTTAAGGATCCCAGCAAGGCCAGGCCTCTCTCCCTTCCCTTCTGCACCTGAAGGTTGCCTGGTGCACCGAGAAAGGAATCTCGTAGCTAGTTGGGAATCCCGTATCCCGCGGGAAGGAATCTTGGCTTGCAAGGGGGAGATCTGGCAGCCAAATAACCACCCACTCCTCTCGAACAAGAAACGGCCTGCTCTTCCATTTCACGGAAGGGTAAGAATGGGAAAAATTCAAGGCCTGCTTTGCTACCTCCTGGCAGGTGATTGGTATGGTATTCCCAGCCTCCATTCCCACACAACTTGGATCCTAAACCAACCAGCTGCCCTGCGTTCAGAAGTTCCCATGAACAAGGTTTATACTTACTTGAAGGTGGGTGGACTTCAATTCCCAGAATTCCCCAGCCAGCCATGCTGGCTGGGGAATTCTGGGAGTTGAAGTCCACCCGTCTTTCAAGGGGCCAAGCTTAAGAAACACTGCATTGCACGGATCGCTCCAATTGAGCTCCCCATAACTGGTGGGAGGAGAGGAAGACTATCCTCAAAACAGCGGGATCTATAAAAAAGGTGCTTTTTTTTTTCTTTCAAGAGGCAACTGGATTTTCTGGTTTTTCTTTGAAGACTTTTCGCTTCTCATCCAAGAAGCTTCTTCAGCTCTGACTGGGAGGTGAGGAATGGAACCATAAGATGGATGACTGAGAATCCCTACAGACTTTTAGCTGTACAATTTGGGATGGACAGCCTTGGAACGGTGTGGGAGTAAGAATGGATTTCCAGATAAAAAATTGCAGACTACAGGAACCATTTGCACCACTGAGAACACAGACAAACCTCCAAGTGGCCTCAACGACCCTCTAAAAAGATGCAGATGACCAGCTTTTTCTGCAAGGAGGAAATAAATCCTTCCGTTCCCCACTATCCAGTCAGAGCCGAAGAAGCATAATAATAATAATAATAATAATAATAATAATAATAATAATAATAATAATAATAATAATAATAATAATATCTTGTAGGACTTTAGGATTCAGACTGACAGGCACTTGGTCCACAACACACCTGACATAACAATAGTTGAAAAGAGAAAAGTATGGTTCATTGACATTGCAATACCTGGTGATGCACGGATTGAAGATAAGCAGCAAGAAAAAATCACAAAGTACCGGGACTTACAAATTGAAGTTGAGCGACTGTGGAAAAAGAAATCGTGTGTTGTCCCGATTGTAATTGGAGCCCTTGGAGCAATACCCAAAGGGCTACCCCGCTATTCAGAAATTCTAAATTTGCCGGACTTGAATATTTTGACTCTACAAAAAACCACCTTACTCGGAACAGCTTACATCCTCCGACGATACCTTAACAGTTCCTAGGTCCTTGGTTAGGACTCGAGCTGCTGAGCTATTAAACAGCCTCAAAGGCTGTGAATCTCACTAAAGATAACCAATAAAAATAATAATAATAATAATAATAATAATAATAATAATAATAATAATAATAATAATAATAATAATAATTTTATTTATATACCGCCCTTCTCCCGAAGGACTCGGGGCAGTGTACAGCCAGAATTAAAACATAAATATACAGATATCATAGTTAAAATTAATTAAAATCATTAAATAGTTTTGGCCAAATTTTAAAACCCAAAATTAAAGCCCAATTTAAAATCATTCAGTTGGACAGCCCCGCCTGTCGTAACAGTAGGGTCTTGAGGGCACAGCGGAAGACCTGGAGGTCAGAGATGTTACGAATGTCCGGGGGCAATTCATTCCAAAGGGCAGGAGCTCCGACAGAGAAGGCTCTCCTCCTGGGTGTCGCCAGCCGACATAACTTGGCCGACGGTACCCTGAGGAGTCCCTCTCTGTGGGAGCGAACTGGTCGGTGGGAGGCTGTTGGTGGCAGCTTCTTGGATGAGAAACGAAACATCTTCAAAGAAAAACTTCAGAAAGTCCAGTTGCCTCTTGAAAAAAAAAAAAATCCCTGACCAGAATGAGAATCTCCATAGACATTCAATTTCAGAGGTTGCCCCCAGTCATCCATTGGCTGCAGGGCCAGTTCCTGTCATTTTCCAGGGTGATTTTTTTTTTCCATTTTCCGTGATTATTAATATTTTTTAAAAAAAATTGATTTATATGCCGCCCTTCTCCGGAGACTCAGGGAGGCTTACAATGCGTTAAGCAATAGCCTTCATCCTTTTGTATATTTATACAAAGTCAGCTTATTGCCCCCACAAACTGGGTCCTCAATTTACTTACCTTAGAAAGGATGGAAGGCTGAGTCAACTTTGAGCCTGGTGAGATTCGAACTTACAGTAATTGCAGGCAGCTGGATATTAAATGCTGCCTTAGGAGGCATTAGCCTCCTACGCCACTCACACTCCTTTATTTACTTTATTCATTAAACATGAAACTCAGTCAACTGAACATTTAAAAATGTATGACAAATATTATTGACTGGCACTGATGGTTGATACGGGTTGCTGCCAGCGTCCTAGGGATCAACCAAGGACCTTCTTAAGATGTACGATGTTCCAAGTAGCGCAGTTTTTTGCAGTTCCGCTGGTGTTATTGCAGGAAGCTGCAATTTGTTGACGTATCTTATAAAATTCTTGGACATGGTACCAAGTGCCCCAATGACAATGGGTATCACTGTTACATGTTTCATCCGTAGCCGTGTAGTTTTGATGGCCAGGTCGCGATATTTCGTGATTTTTTTCCAGTTCTCTTTCTTCGACTCTGGCATCTCCTGGTACCACGATGTCAATAAATTGTACCTTTCGGTTTTCGACAACTGTGACATCTGGCATGTTGTGTTCCAAGTGACGATCCATCTGTATTTGAAAGTCCCACAAGATCTTCACCTTCTCGTTTTCTATAACTTTTTCCACTTTATGTTCCCATGACTTTTCGGATACAGGAAAGTCATATTTTTTACATAATAACCAGTGGATTAATTTAGCAACTTGGTCGTGTCTAGCTTTGTAATCAGTTTGCGCGATTTTGCTGCATTCACATATTAAATGTGAAACAGTTTCTACTTTTTTGTTGCAAAGTCGGCAGTTTGGATTGTCGGTGGATATTATTATTATTATTATTATTATTATTATTATTATTATTAGTTAATCTTTCGTGAGAGTCACAGCCTTTGAGGCTGGTTAATAGCTCAGCAGGTCGAGTCCTAACCAAGGACCTATTATTATTATTATTATTATTATTATTATTATTATTATTATTATTATTTAATCTTTAGTGAGATTCACAGCCTGTGAGGCTGGTTAATAGCTCAGCAGCTCGAGTCCTAACCAAGGACCTATTATTATTATTATTATTATTATTATTATTATTATTATTATTATTATTACTATTATTACTATTATTATTATTATTATTATTATTATTATTATTATTATTATTATTATTACTATGTTAATCTTTAGTGAGATTCACAGCCTTTGAGGCTGGTTAATAGCTCAGCAGCTCGAGTCCTAACCAAGGACCTAGGAACTGTTAAGGTATCGTCGGAAGATGTAAGCTGTTCCGAGTAAGGTGGTTTTTCGTAGAGTCAAAATGTTCAAGTCCGGCAAATTTAGAATTTCTAAATAGCGGGGTAGCCCTTTGGGGCTATTGCTCCGAGGGCTCCAATTACAATCGGGACAACACACGATTTCTTTTTCATTATTATTGTTGTTGTTGTTGTTGTTGTTATTATTATTATTATTATTATTATTATTATTATTATTATTATTATTATCTTTATTCATTAATGAAACTCAGTCAACTGGACAGTCAAAAATGCATCACAAATACCATGGACTGGTGCTAATGGTTGATACGGGTTGCTGCCAGCGTCCTAGGGATCAACCAAGTACCTTCTTAAGATGTACGATGTTCCGAGTAGCGCAGTTTTTTGCAGTTCCACTGGTGTTATTGCAGGAAGCTACCATTTGGTGATGTATCTTATAAAATAAGTCCCTTGGCAGTTGGGTGGCATAGAAATGCGACAAAATAAAAAAAGTAAAATTCTTGGACATGGTACCAAGTGCTCAGATGACAATGGGTCATTTTCCAGGGTGATTTTTTTGCATTTTCTGGGATGATGATGATGATTAGCATTGGCATTGGCATTGCCATCAGCATTTTCCAGGACATTATTTTGGGGCATCTTTTCGCATCTTACAGACCTAGAGTTTCCTGGTGGTGCCCCATCCCAACACTCCCCCCAGCTAACAGAATTAACAGGCGCTGCTCGGCATGCCCTACGAGGCCGGGGTCGGTCGGACCCTTCTCCCCTGTGCCCTGGGCAACTGCCCCCCCTAACCCCCACCTTGGCATCTTCCAGGAGATGCCCGCAAAGCAAATCCAGCAGCCAAACCCATCCAGGCTTGCATTCCCACAATTTCACAGCGACGTTGCTGGAAAAGCAGAGAGAGATGGAACAGCCGGATGGATTTGCCGCTTTCCCCAAACCCGCGAAGCCGGAGGATTGGCAAGGCTGCCCGGGAGTGCGAGCGATGGGCTGCCTCCTCCTCCGCGATCCAAGGGCGCCGCTCCCCATCCGGAGCCCGCCCAGGCTCCCTCCCTGGCTCCTGCGGGGGCTGAGCCCTGCCAGGCCGTCCTCCGGCCAGAGGATTGCCATAAAAGGTCCGGCCGAAGCAGCAGCGGGCTGCGGGCGGAGACTCCCTGGCAAGGACCGGCCCTCCCTCTCCCTCTCTCTCTCTCTCTCTCTCTCCCTGGAGGGAGGGGAAGCCCGGAGGCGAACATGCCAATGGGGGAGGGAGGAAGGAAAGGCTGCCTATATAGTGCCCATCATCCCCTTCCTGGAGGCCTGATGCCCATCCGGCAAAGGCTACACTCAAGCCAATGAACAGCGCAGGGTCCAAATAAAGGAGAATATTTGTAGCTCGGGGTCTTCCGTGCTCTCTCTGGGTTTTTTTTGCAGACGTTTCATTGCCCGACTGGGTAATGTCATCAGTGCTGGAAGGGAGTGGGGTGTGCAGAGAGGAGAAGGAGGAGGAGGACTGTAGGATCCTTGGTGTTTTCTGAGCTTGGGGCTTTTCTTGCAGACGTTTCCTGACCCAGCTAGGTAACATCATCAGTGCTGGAAGGCAGTGCGGTTTGTGGAGAGAAGGAAGAGGAGGAGGACCATAACTGTGGGGTCCTTGGTGCTCTCTGAGTTTGGTTGTTTTCTTGCAGACGTTTCATTGCCAACCTAGGTAACATCATCAGTGCTAGAAGGGAGTGGGGTGTGCAGAGAAGAGGAGGAGGAAGAGGAGGACTGTGGGGTCCTTGGTGCTCTCTGAGCTTGCGTGTTTTCTTGCAGACGTTTCATTGCCAACCTAGGTAATATCATCAGTGCTTGAAGGGAGTGGGTGTGCAGAGAAGAGGAGGAGGAAGAGGAGGAGGAGGAAGAGGACTGTTGGGTCCTTGGTGCTCTCTGAGCTTGCTTATTTTCTTGCAGACGTTTCATTGCCAACCTAGGTAACATCATCAGTTCTAGAAGGGAGTGGGGTGTGCAGAGAAGAGGAAGAGGAGGAGGAGGAGGACTGTGGGGTCCTTGGTGCTCTCTGAGCTTGCTTGTTTTCTTGCAAACGTTTCATGGCCCAGCGAGGTAACATCATCAGTGCCGCAAGAGAGTGGGGTTTGTGGAGAGGAGGAGTACAACAAAGACGACTATGGAGTCCTTAGTGCTCCCTGAGCTTCGTTGTTTTCCGGCTCAACATTCTCAATGTTAGAAGGGAGTGGGGTTTGCAGAGGGAGGAGGAGGAGGAGGAGGAGGAAGAGGAGGAGGAGGAGGAGTACAACAACTATGGAGTCCTTGGTACTCTGAGCTATGCAAATGTTTCATTGCCCAACTAGGTAACATCCTCAATGCTAGAAGGGAGTGGGGTTTGCAGAGGGAGGAGGAGGAGGAGGAGGAAGAGGAGGAGGAGGAGGAGGAGTACAACAACTATGGAGTCCTTGGTACTCTGAGCTATGCAAATGTTTCATTGCCCAACTAGGTAACATCCTCAATGCTAGAAGGGAGTGGGGTTTGCCGATGGAGTAGTAGGAGTAGTACAACGACTAGGGAGTCCTTCGTGCTCTTTGAACTAGATTGCTTTCTTGCAGACGCAAGATTGCAAAGAGCCTTGGTAGTACAGTGGTCTAAGGCACCCTGTTATTAAGACCAGCTGCCTGCAATTACTGCAGGTTCGAATCTCGCCAAGGCTCAAGGTTGACTCAGCCTTCCATCCTTTCTATGGTGGGTAAATTGAGGACCCAGTTTGTGGGGGCAATAAGCTGACTTTGTATAAATATACAAAAGTATGAAGGCTATTGCTTAGCGCATTGTAAGCCACCCTGAGTCTCCGGAGAAGGGCGGCATATAAATCAAATTAAAAAAAAAAAAAAAGATTACACAAGCTACCCACTAGCACTGATGATGTTACCTCGTTTGGTTAACGAAACGTCTCCAAGAAAACCACCAAGCTCAGCGAGCACCAAGTACACCCAGTGGCGTGCAATCGGGAGGGTCTCAGATCATGGTATTTTATTTTATTTTATTTTATTTTTATTTTACTTCGAATTTATATACCGCCCTTCTTCCTGGGAACTCAGGGCGGTGTACAGCCAGATTAAAAACATATAATATAAACATTAAGAAGAGATTAAAAGGAAATATCTCAATTTGGCCAAAAATTTAAAAAAAAGCATACAAATTTAAAATCATTTAAAAGGCATTGTTAGGCCATCCCGGCTTGTTGGAAAAGGAAAGTTGACTTATGACTTTCTGGTGGGTGCAAAACAATCTCTGGGATGAAGTTTGCAACCCCTCCCATCTTTCAGCTCTCTGCTTGTATCGCCAATCGATTTTCCAGCCCACCCAGGCTGAGTGGGTAGGGGACCACTTGGAGATGCACCGTTGGGCGCCTAGACTCCAAATGGCACAGCAAACAACCGGAGACATTCTTGCCTATAGGTGCCGTTTAGAATCTAGGAATCTATCTATCTATCTATCTGTTGTGACTCTGATCCCCGAAGCCGACTTATCGGAGGGAGAAGGCTCCGAACATGAAGGAGAGGAGTTGGCCAGGCCTCCCTCTCCAGGACCCTCCTCTCTGGCAATGCCTCAGGTGTCTCCCGCAGGAGAAGAGATTGGCCAGGAGCCAGGTATCTCCTCGCAGTCGGACAGTGACGGAGATAAGTCTTGGCTGGATCCACGCCAGCGTCGGAGAGACAGGCGCACGCAGCAGAAAAGGAGGCGTGCCAGAGATTAAGCTGAGTCACTGGACCACACCCCACAGGGGATAAAAGGGGGTGAGGTGGCCATTCAGACTCTGTGACGGACAAAACTAAAACTACTAGCGAGTCACATTATATCTTTGGAAACAACGTTATCTGCCTTGGATTTAATACGGAGTGGACTTGACAATTCTTGAACTGTGTGTATCTTGTTTGGGTTTATCTGTCGGAGGAACAACCCCTCCCTCTATGACTAAAGTTCTTGGCAAGCAGCTACTGGGTTGCTGCCAAGCCTCTTATCGAAAGAATTTGTTGTCTGCCAGTTTTATTTAACCCCTGGCTATCTGTTTGTGTGCGTGTGTGAGACGGGGACAGAACACTATCTATCTATCTATCTATCTATCTATCTATCTATCTATCTATCTATCTATCTATCGGCACAACTGTGAAATAACCCCAGATTTGAGCGTCACTGTAAGATCTACTCTTTAAGTCTAGCCTTAAAGGGATAGGAGATCACCAGGAAATCTCAGTTAGCCTGGTTGTTGGCAGAAAAGAATTTTCCAGGAGGATTAGGGAGATTATTTTGCATTAGTCAGGTCTTTCCTTTTGTGCCAGGGGGACAATTCCCCAGATTTTTTTTTTTTAGTGCACAAATGATGCAAAATCGGCTTTATTACACCTCTCGGCCTCTTTCGTACTTTCCCAGCCATTCCAACCAGGGAAATCACTGAAAAGGAAAAAGTAGGTCAAATGCCAACATTTATTGGGTCAACCTGGTTTGATATGCAAGCGCGACTCCTAAAGAAGAGAAATCAGGCTGGGCGCATTTACAACCACGCGGGCACCAGCCACGTGCGTGCGTGCCACTCTCTTCTTTTGCAAGCTCTTTCAAAAAAAAGAAAAGGACTTTCATTTTCAAGCCGGAAGGTCTCAAACATTGCAAGAAGGGGGAGCAGCAAAAAAATAAAAAATAAATGCCCCAGATTGTTTGCTGGAGGTTTTCACTCATTTGCAAAACGTGAAACCCCAAATCACCAACCGCACCTGGAATGGGGGTTCAATTTGTGCCAGCTGGCAAAGCTTTAAGAAACAAGGAATCCAACGATGGCTGCTTTAAGACTGGGGGACTTCGACTCCCAGAATCCCCCAGCATAGCATAGCTGGCTAGGGAATTCTGGGAGTTGAAGTCCACCAGTCTTAAAGTGGCCAATGTTGGGCCCACCCACTTCCTGCTTTTGCAGACTGCAAAAGGATTCAGCACGGAAGAGAAGATCCAACGCGGCTCTAATTCAGAAGTAATCCGGAGCCATCTTGGCTTCTTGGCGTGCAAGGACACACACCAGGCCTTCTCACACGTGCTCTCAAAATGGAACAACCTGTGCAACCCACATTTGGAGATGAACAAGGAAAGGGGGTCCAGGACCAAGAGTGAAAGGGGCCCTTGCAAACTCGGGGGGGATCTGCAGATCGCTGTGAAGGTGGCGTCCCAGCCTGCTGTGATCCACTTGTTTTTTAAAAAAATTATTTATTGCACCGCTTACGCCCGACTTCGTTGAGTAAACTCTAGATAAGGCAGGTCTTGAACTCGCAACAAGGCTGGGCCAGCTGCCTTGTATCTCCAGCTGATAAGAAGCTGGGTTTTGCTTTTGAATTCCGATTGTCTCACTGTGCCCCACATTGGGGTTTCTCTGTGCCTGGGTCCCAAAATTACTGCCTGCCAGTTTGGCCAGCGGTTAAGGTGTCTGGCTAGAAACTGGGAGGAGGCCATGAATTCGAGTCCTGCTTCTTTACGCATGAAAGTTCGGTGGGTGGCTTTTAGAGCAAGCACTAGGAGACGGCGAGTTCTAGTGCTGCCTTTGGCATGAAAGCCATCTGAGTGGCTTTGGCCCAATCACCAGGAGACAGTGAGTTCTAGTCCCACTTTAGGCATGGAAAGCCAATTGGATGACTTTGAGCCAGTCTGTCAGCCCAGCCCACCTGGCAGGGTTGTTGTTGTCGGGAAACAGGAAGAGGAAGTTATGCTGAGTATTTTCACCACCTTGCGTTCTTTGTAAAAATACAGGCAGTCCTCGCCTTACGACCCCAATGGAGACCGAGATTATCTGCGAAACGTTTTGTCAAGTGAATTTTATGCCCCGTTGTACGACCTCCCTGGCCACAGTTGTTAAGTGCATCCATCCAGTTGCTAAATTAGTAACCTGGTGGGTTAAGCGAAACCTGGCTTCCCCCCATGGACTTTGATTGTCAAGCCGATCGTGTGATCCCGGGACCCTTGCGACCGTCACAAATACGGAATCGGTTGCCCGAGTGTTCGAATTGCTGCAACGGTTGTTAAAGTGTGAAAAACGGTCCCAAGTCACTTTTCTCAGCGCCGTTGTAACTCCGGTCACTAAACAAACCGTTGTAAGTCGAGGACTAGCTGTAATAAAGGCAGGATATAAAAATAAATAAATGGATATAAACCAACCAACCTCTGGAAGGTAATTTCTTCCATCACCAGGACTTCTTTCCCTTCCCTTCCCGGATGCCTTTAGGCCGCCTCCCAGAAGCTGGATCCCCCCCCTCCTCAAATCCCCCCCCGCCTTCTAGTTCCCGCTGCAAACAATACGGAGGCGGCCCCCATTTCTTAAACCGGATTCTCCCCATCCCTTTCTAAACCTCGGAGGGCGCAAGGCTCCTCCTCGCAGCCTTGCTGATTCTTCCCTGGAGGCCTCCCGAGTGTATTTTTCCATTACACCATCTTGGCTTCTTTTGTCTCCGTCGTGCAGCATGGAGGGGACGATGCCCTCGCTCGGCTCTTCGCGTCTCACGTCGTCGCCCACTATGCCTTGCAACATGCCTTAACACAAAAGAGGGACACAACTCTGGAACTCATCTTTTTTCCCTCCCCCTCCCCTGGAAAGACCCCCCAAATAGTTTGAAAATCCACGAAAAAACTCTTAAAATATCCTCCCCTAAGGCTTCTCCGTCCCTTCCCAATTGTCCGTGGGAAAAAGGGTGTTTTTTGTGTTTTTTTTAAAGATTTCCACCCAAAATTCACTTTTTCTCAAATCAAGAGAACCAGGACGGTCCAGGAAAACTGGCTTGAATTGAAAAAGGCTTTCAAAGATGTCTCTTTCCATCTCTCCGGTTAAAACGATCCTTTCTAAGCCATCTAAAAGACCTAGTGGCTTTTATTAATTCCCTTTTTTTTAATGCCTTCTGGAAGTTTCTCTTATCTTGTTTATTTATTTTATTTATTATCGGACTTATATGCCGCCCTTTCTCCACAAGGACTCACAGAAATAAACAAGTCCAATGAAAATAAAAACTAAAAATCCCATTAAAACCCCATTCAGTCCAGGTGTATTTTTTTTTACAAAGCCCCGACTGCGTCCAAGTTTTTGTGCAATTCTTAATTTGGAGTGACTGGTTTTCCTTAAAGGAAGTTTCAGCCCCCGTCCTCCTCTCCCTTCTCCTTCGAAATGCAAAATATTGATTTTTTTTTTAATGTAATTCTTTGTGTACTGAAAGAATGGGGGGGGGGGGAGGTTGCCCAAGAAGGGATTTTACAGCCAACCAATTATTCTTACCCTGCTTAGGAAAATTGCAACCATCCCAGAATCTCATTTACGTGCCTTTCAACCTTCCAGCCACCAAATGGCGGCGTTCGCACAATATCCTTGTTTTGACTCTAGAAATGAAGGTCCTGTTTTCCGGGTTGTCCCGTCAATGGGAACCCCAAAAACGGACCACCTGCTCTGCTTTTGCACACACAGGCCAAAGCGGACAGATTAAAAGTTGGTGAATTTTCACAAACGTCCGTCCCCCCCGTCTCTTCAGAGCTGTGACCCCCACAATATGATCGACAGCTTAATTTGACTGCTACAAATAGTTAGACATTTCCTCTTAAACAAAATCAGCCACCTAGCATTTTTTGGGGAGGGGGCATTTTGGGGGGGAAAAATAAACAGGAAACGAAGATTAAAGATAAATAAAAATAAAGAAGAGAGCCGTCTTAGTCTATTTGGCAAAAAAAAAAAAAAAAAATAATCAAGAGATGTTTATTCCATCAAAGACGATTTGCAACTCAAGAAAAACGGCATGTCATTTTTCTAAACTTTTACTAAAGTTATGCGGGAAAGGTTGCCTTGATCTGACTCTTGATTTAAAGGGAATAAAACTGAGCCACATTTTCCTGTCGTTAAGTTTATCACAAAGGTTTTTAAGAAAAGATTGGACAACCGCTTGTCCGAAAGGGTTTTTCTGCTTGAGCCGGCGGGGGGGGTGGATGGGTGGGGTTGGACTACAAGACCTCTTAGGGTCCTTTCCGACTCTGTTATTCTGTTAAAATGACAATCTGGTGTGGGTTTCTTCAGCCCAGTTGTGAATGTGATCTGAGAAAACATGGTGTCGAGGCTCACGAGTCTGAACAGGCTACAAAATCATTGCTCAAAAGCTTTAGCCTCCGTCAGCCCATCATCAAACACACCGGAATTTATTTCCCAAAAGTCACCCAACCCCAATCACCCCAAAATAATTCTCCAGAAGTTGTCCAAAAAAGGAACTCCGGAGTCCAATCCACATTTCTACACTATGTTATGTTTCAATGTTTCAGCATTGGTGAGCTACACTGTAAAGAAAACAGCAAATAGGTTTTGTAATAAAAACGATATAAAGTCTCCAAGATGCTACCTTCTGTTTCTTGGTTGGGGGGCTAGCCTAGCCTTTCTGGGGGGTGGGGGGCATGGAACCCACAAATTCTGCAGAACGCAGGGCTGAAGATAAAAGGAAATGTGGGTCAGGCCAGACGGTGCAAGACTCAGCAGTATTCATCCTCAGCAGAAGGGCTGACGGAGAAAATATTTCGCATTTTAGCAAGGGCCAAATCTATACATAGAGCAGGGACTCTGGGAGTTGAAGCCTACAAGTCTTAAAAGTTGCCAAGGTTGGAGATCCCCTGAACAGAGAATTGCAAGCTTGTGGGATGCTCCAAAAAAAAAAAAAAAGCCAGTTGTGCGAGACACCCCCCCCCTCCAAATGTTAATGTATGGTCCCAAATGCCTCCCGGGCCAGCTGGAAGTTCAACAGGTGTAGAAAACTCTTTGACACACTTTTTTTCCACGCCAGATAGAAAAAAACGCTGGCTGTGTGCATTTTCGTAAAATGACTGCCACCGGGTGCCATTTCCTCTCTGCAAGCCACTGAAACCAAGATGGATTTCTATTATTAATCAAGGCTTAAAGGAAGCTCAATTCCACGGAGGTGACATCACTACAAGGTTAAAGCAGCGTTTTAAAGGGCGACTTCGGTTTCTCCATTTTGGGTGCAAAAAAAAAAAGGATTGTTGTTGTTTTTTTTCCCCTAGCTAACAAGGCTCACCCTGACTGGCCCTCCTTTGTAAAATTTCCCAGGTTGAGCAACATTTTTGGCTAGATTTCCTATGATCTGGGGATCTGCTGGGCGAAGGTTACATTTTGAAGAGGCGCCTCTTTTTTTCAGGAACTGAGAAAAAAGGTTGCAATGCAAGTTTTTTTTGTAAAGAAAGAATGGAAACGGGCTGTTTCCCTGGGGTTTAAAAGCTGGGGTTGCCTCCCCCCCCTCACCAATTCGGCTGACATTTTAACAGCCTGACTCTCCCCCACATGCACGCACTCACTCACTCACTCATACGCACGCACTCACTTTTTCTGTGACATCGCCAACCGCTGCCGTTTTTTTTAGGAAGCCAAAGCAACAAAAAAGAGGAAAAAATTGGGGAAAATGAGAATTTTATTCAGTGAAGTCCAATGCAGCAGGTGGGGAAAAGGGGAATGAAGGAAGACGGAAGGGTGCAAGATTGAAATAGGGTGGGTGGGTGGGAGAGGGAGGGAGGGAGAGAGAGAGAGAGAGAGAGAGAGAGAGAGAGAATGAGAAATAGAGAAAAAGAGGGAGGGAGAAAAAAGAGAAAGGGGAAGAGAGGGAGGGAGAGAGAAGAGAGAGAGAAAGGGAGAAAAAAGAACTAAAGGGACAGAGAAACAAATACAGTTGCAAGAAAAAGTACGTGAACCCCTTGGGATTACGTGGAGTTTTGCATGAATGGGTCATAAAACGTGCTCTGAACTTCATCTAAGTCACAACAATAGAAAAACACAGTCTGCTTAAAATAATACTACACCAACATTAGATGTTGCCATGGTTTAATGGAACATAACATGTAAACATTCACAGTGCAGGGAGGAAAAAGTATGAGAGCCCCTGGCCTAATGACTTCTCCAAGAGCTAATTGGAGCCAGGAGTGAGTCAACCTTGACTCCAATCAGTGTGATGATATTGGATGTGTTGCCGACAGCTGTCCTGCCCTTTAAAAACACACACCTGTTTTGGGTTTACTGGTTTCAAGAAGCACTGTCCGATGTGAACCATGCCTCGCAGAAAAGAGCTCTCAGAAGACCTACGATCAAGAATTGTTGACTTGCATAAAGCTGGAAAGGGTTACAAAACTATCTCCAACAGCCTTGATGTTCATGTGTCCACGGTAAGACAGACGGTCTACAAATGGAGAAAGTTTAGCACCGTTGCTACTCTCCCTAGGCGTGGCCGTCCTGTAAAAATGACTGCAAGAGCACAGCGCAGAATGCTTCACGAGGTAAAGAAGAATCCTACAGCGTCAGCTAAAGACCTACAGAAATCTCTGGCACATGCTAACATTTTTGTTGACACATCTACAATAAGGAAAACACTAAACAAGAATGGAGGACATGGGAGGACACCACGGAGGAAGCCATTGCTGACCCAAAAAAATATTGCAGCACGTTTGAAGTTTGCAAAAGAGCACCTGGATGTTCCACAGCACTATGGCAAAATATACTGTGGACAGATGAAAGCAAAATGGAGTTGTTTGGGAAGAATACACAACACTACGTGCGGAGAAAAAAAGGCACAGCACAGCAACATCAAAACCTCATCCCCACTGTAAAATATGGCAGAGGGAGCTTCATGGTTTGGGGCTGCTTTGCTGCTTCAGGGCCTGGACGGATTGTTGTCATTGATGGGAAAATGAATTCCAGAGTTTTATCAAGATATTTTGCAGGAAAACGTACGACCATCTGTCCGCCAACTGAAGCTCCGCAGAGGATGGGTGATGCAACAGGACAATGACCCAAAGCATACAAGTAACTCAACAAAAAAAATGGCTTCAACAGCACAGAATACGCCTTCTGGAGTGGCCCAGTCGGAGTCCTGACCTCAACCCGATTGAAATGCGATTCACACCAGACATCCGACGAATATTGCTACGCTGAAAGAGTTTTGTGAAGAGGAGTGGTCCAAAATTACTCCAGATCGTTGTGCAGGTCTGATCTGCAACTACAGGAAACGTTTGGTTGAGGTTATTGCTGCCAAAGGAGGGTCACCCAGTTATTAAGTCCAAAGGTTCACATACTTTTTCCTCCCTGCACTGTGAATGTTTCCATGTTATGTTCCATTAAACCGTGGCAACATCTAATGTTTGTGTAGTATTATTTTAAGCAGACTGTGTTTTTCTATTGTTGTGACTTAGATGAAGTTCGGAGCACATTTTATGACCGATTCATGCAAAACTCCACGTAATCCCAAGGGGTTCACATACGTTTTCTTGCAACTGTGGAAAGAGGGGAAAAGAGAGAAACAGAGAGAAAGAGGGAGAAAGAAAAGAAAATGAAAGAAAAGGGAGAGGGAGAAAGAATTAGAGAGAGGGAAAAAAGAGAAAGGGAGAAAAAAGAAATAAAGGGACAGAGAAGCAAACAGAAAGAGGGAGAAAGAGAGAAAGGGAGAAACAGAGGGAGAAAGAAAGACAGAAAAGAAAACGAAAGAAAGACGGGAGAGGGAGGGAGGGATAAGGAATTAGAGAGAGAGAGAGAGAGAGAAAGGGAGAAAAAAGAAATAAAGGGACAGAGAAACAAACAGAAAGAGGGAGAAAGAGAGAAAGAAAGGGAGAAAGAGGGAGAAAAAAGAGGAAGAAAGAAAGAGAAAAGAAAACGAAAGAGGGGAGAGGGAGGGAGGGAGAAGGAATTAGAGAGAGAGAGGGAGAAAGGAAGAAAGAAAGAAAGGGACAGAGAAACAAATAGAAAGAGGGAGAAAGAAAAGGGAGAAAGAGGGAGAAAAAAGAGGAAGAAAGAAAGAGAAAAGAAAACGAAAGAGGGGAGAGGGAGGGAGGGAGGGAGAAAGGGAGAAAGAAAGAAAGAGGGAGAGAAAGAGAAAGAAAAAGAGAGGAGAGAAGGAGGGAGAAAGAATGAGAGAGAGAGAAAAGACAGAAGAGGGGGGGAAAGAGAGAGAGATGACAAATTTAGATGAAGGATGCAGAGGAATCCTCGAAACCCCCCCACCCCCAATCCAGAGGCGGCCCTTGGTCGCCCACCCTGCGGAACGGCGAGTCCGGGGGCCAAGCGCTGCCAGCCAGACGACCGCGACGTGTGTGGATACGGCGCGGGGAGACAAAGGATCGCCTCGGGAGCCTCCTCTGCAAACCCCCCCCCCCAAACCCCCAAAACTTACCGGAGCAAATCCTGCCTCGTCGGGAACCTTCGCGGGCGCAAGCAAAGAAAAGAAAAAAAAAACGGGGGAGATCCTGAAGCTGCGCTGGATCGGGCCAAAAATAGGGAGGGGAAAAAAGTGTGTGTGGGGGGGGCAATTTCGGGGTTTGGAGCCTCGCTCGGGCGGTGCCTGGTCCGCCTGCCTTTCACCCCCCTCCCCAAATTCCACGCAGGCAACCCCCCCCCCCCATTTTTCCGGCTGGATCGGGGCGCGCGGCTCCTTGCTTCCTCCAGCGTTGGGGCTCCGGGACTGGGGCGCTGGTGCTGCTGCTGCTCCTCCCGCCGTCCAGCCGCTGGGGGGGGGGGGGGGCGCCGATGCCGGACTCCGCCCGCAGCTCTCCGCTCCCGCAAGCCGCGGCGAAGCGCCTCCCGCCGCCCCCTCCGCTCTCCCAGCGCCCCGCGGCCCCAGCGCCCCCCCCCACTCCCCCCCCCCCGCGCCTCTTTCCAGCCAGCTCCAGGGGTGGGGGGGCACGGCGTGGGGCGCCCCCCCCCCGTGTTAGCCGCGCAGAGCTGGGAGGCTGGCATCGCTTGGCGCAGCCGGCTGCTACGTTCAACCCAAGCGGGCGCCTGCGAGGCTTCCTTCGATGCTGGCGAGTGCTTGGTTCCGTACCCGGCGTAGCCCCCAACCAGATTCCAGGCGCAGGTGTGGATCGCGCGCAAGGCTGCGTGTTTGTGTGTGTCTTTCTCTCTCTCTCTCTCTCTCTCTCGCCAGCTGTTAGGATCTGTAGGATCCCTGTGTTTTTGTCTCTCTCTCTCTCTCTCTCTCTCTCTCTCTCTCTCCAGCTGTTAGGATCTGTAGGATCCCTGTGTTTTTTTTTGTGTGTGTGTCTCTCTCTCTTTCTTTCTGTCTCTCTGTCTCTCTGTCTCTCTCTGTCTCTCCAGCTGTTAGGATCTGTAGGATCCCTGTGTTTTTGTCTCTCTCTCTCTCTCTCTCTCTCTCCAGCTGTTAGGATCTGTAGGATCCCTGTGTTTTTGTCTCTCTCTCTCTCTCTCTCTCTCTCTCTCTCTCTCTCTCTCTCTCTCTCTCGCCAGCTGTTAGGATCTGTAGGATCCCTCTCTCTCTCTCTCTCTCTCTCTCTCTCTCTCTCTCTCTCTCTCCAGCTGTTAGGATCTGTAGGATCCCTGTGGTTTTTTTTGTGTGTGTGTCTCTCTCTCTTTCTTTCTGTCTCTCTCTCTCTCGCCAGCTGTTAGGATCTGTAGGATCCCTGTGTTTTTTTGTGTGTGTGTGTCTCTCTCTCTTTCTTTCTGTCTCTCTGTCTCTCTGTCTCTCTGTCTCTCTCTCTCTCTCTCTCCAGCTGTTAGGATCTGTAGGATCCCTGTGTTTGTGTCTGTCTGTCTGTCTGTCTGTCTGTCTGTCTCTCTCTCTCTCGCCAGCTGTTAGGATCTGTAGGATCCCTGTGTTTTTGTCTCTCTCTCTCTCTCTCTCTCTCTCTCTCTCTCTCTCTCTCTCCAGCTGTTAGGATCTGTAGGATCCCTGTGTTTTTGTCTCTCTCTCTCTCTCTCTCTCTCTCTCTCTCTCTCCAGCTGTTAGGATCTGTAGGATCCCTGTGTTTGTGTCTGTCTGTCTGTCTGTCTGTCTGTCTGTCTGTCTCTCTCTCTCTCTCTCTCTCTCGCCAGCTGTTAGGATCTGTAGGATCCCTGTGTTTTTGTCTCTCTCTCTCTCTCTCTCTCTCTCTCTCTCTCTCTCTCTCTCTCTCTCTCTCTCTCTCTCCAGCTGTTAGGATCTGTAGGATCCCTGTGTTTTTGTCTCTCTCTCTCTCTCTCTCTCTCTCTCTCCAGCTGTTAGGATCTGTAGGATCCCTGTGTTTTTGTGTGTGTGTCTCTCTCTCTCTCTCTCTCTCTCTCTCTCTCTCTCTCCAGCTGTTAGGATCTGTAGGATCTCTCTCTCTCTCTCTCTCTCTCTCTCTCTCTCTCTCCAGCTGTTAGGATCTGTAGGATCCCTGTGGTTTTTTTTGTGTGTGTGTCTCTCTCTCTTTCTTTCTGTCTCTCTGTCTCTCTCTGTCTCTCCAGCTGTTAGGATCTGTAGGATCCCTGTGTTTTTGTGTGTGTGTGTCTCTCTCTTTCTTTCTCTCTCTCTCTCTCGCCAGCTGTTAGGATCTGTAGGATCGCTGGTTTTTTTTGTGTGTGTGTGTGTCTCTCTCTTTCTTTCTGTCTCTCTCTCTCTCTCTCTCTCTCTCCAGCTGTTAGGATCTGTAGGATCCCTGTGTTTTTGTGTGTGTGTGTGTCTCTCTTTCTTTCTCTCTCTCTCTCTCTCGCCAGCTGTTAGGATCTGTAGGATCGCTGTGTTTTTGTGTGTGTGTGTGTGTCTCTTTCTCTCTCTCTCTCTCTCTCTCTCTCTCCAGCTGTTAGGATCTGTAGGATCGCTTGCCACGGCCGCCCTCTGGATCTGCCCCCGCCCTGCTTGCCCAACAACCCCGAACCCCATCATCCACGACCCCCAGATCAGCCTAGTCCGCGGAATCGAGCCTTCCCCGGGTGGGAAACCCGAGCAACCGGCGCGCAGTCCTTCCACCACCGCCTTTGGTCGCGGGTGGGTATGGATCAGCTCCCCGGGGACGAGAAGCCCACCCACCCATCCATCCAGGCCTGATCCTGTCTTAGGAAACCAAGAATGGGGGGGGGAATCTGGGGAGGGTGGGGTGGGGGTTTATCTGCTGGAAACACGCGGAATATACACGACCCAGAAGGGACGCGTGTGCAAAAAAAACCCGCAAAGGGCCCGACTCGCGTGTCCGGGACGCGCTTTCTTTCTCCCACGCCGAAAGAGGATTTGGGGGCGATGCCCGAACGCAGCTTTTCCTCCTGCGCCCCCATTTCAAAGGGGAGAGAGAGATCCACGCCCCAACTTTCGGTGGATGCCGTCGGAATCGCGCGCAACGCAGCCAAAGGAGGAGGGAAGAGCAACCCGCTTTGTGTGTGTGTTTGTGTGCATGTGTGCATGTGATAGCTCTGATCCTCTTCCGCATTCCTCCCCCCCTGTCCTCCATCCGCTGCTATTAATACCCGGCACGTTTCGGACGTGCAGTCCGCCAGCGCCCTTGCAAAGGGTGGAGGGGAGTTGCGCAGCGCTTCTGCAGAGGGACGTTTCCACCACTGCGCAGGGCAGCCCAAGTGCCCTCCGATCCTGGCCAGGGCTGAGGCTGGCCACAAACCCCAAGCTGGCTTGCTGGATGGAATCTCCTGGTCTTGTCTCAAAGTTTAGGGTTCTTCTGTCTTCTACTAGCGGTAGTAGTCCCGGACTTATGACCATAATTGAACCCAATGTTTCCTTTGCTAAGAGGACAATTAACCAGTGGAACAGCTTGCCACCAGAAGTTTTAAGTGCTTCATCACTGGGGGGATTTTAAAAGAAGAGACTGGATAATCACTTGTCTGAATTTATTTATTTATTTATTTATTTTTATATGTGCCCTTCTCCGGAGACTCAGGGCGTTAAGCAATAACCTTCATACTTTTGTATATTTTATACAAAGTCAGCTTATTGCCCCCACAAACCGGGTCCTCCTGGTACGGGTTCTCCTGCTTGAGCAGAGGGTTGGACTAGATGACCTCCAAAGTCCCTTCCAGCTCTTATTTTGATTCTGAAATGGGATTGGGTCTCCTGCCTTGAGCACGGGGTTGGACTAGAAGATCTCCAAGGTCCCTTCCAGCTCTATTCCGATTGATTGGCTGAGCAGTATCAGAACGTTTCTCTTTTTTAATAGGATTTTTATTGAAACTGAAACTAAAAAAAAATTAAGCTAAAAGGTTAATGGTTATTAATTAAGTTTGGCCCCCCGTTTTACGATCTTCCTTGCCGTAGTTGTTAAGTGAATCCCTGCGGTCCTTAAATTAGTAACACGGTTTGCTAAGTTGAAAGTCCACAAGTCTTAAAAAATCTGCCAAGGTTGGAGATCCCTGTTGTAGGGGCCGAGTTGAGTCCAGGGATTGTAGTTTAATGGGTGGAAATTCCTTTCCTAAAAACCCGGTTATAATCTGGGATGCCAGGAGGAGGTTTAGCCAGCCAGCTGAGTAACTCCTGACTCACCAACTCAGTGATGGGTTTTTCCCAGGAGTTGGGAAAAGTTTTCCCTCCCACTGAGCGAAACTCCCGCTGCTTTGCAGGGACTTTTCCACCCACATTTAATCCCTACGGATTTGTCAGGGCTGGCCGTGAGCCTCTCTCTCTTCCTGAGCCTCTTCCAAAACACTATAGCTATAGCTAGCTATAGAACAATAGGATTGGAAAGGATCTTAAGAGATCTTCTAGTCCACCCTCAGTTCAAGCGGGAGATCCTATAGCAGGTGTTGGCGATGAGGAGCTCTTTATGACTTGTGGACTTCAACTCCCAGAATTCCTCAGCGATGGCCTGTGGACTTCAGCTGGTTCAGGAATTCTGGGACTGGAAATCCCACAGATCATAAAGGGGCAGAGATGGTATTCAGCCGGTTCGGGCGAACTGGTAGCGGAGATCGCAGGTGGACCCGCCCAGCCTCCCCGGCTCTATGACATCCTATTTTAGGCATGTTTTGGAAACCGGGCGCACACGCATGTGAAGTGAGCATGCATGCGCGGGGCAAACCAGTGATGATGATGATGATGATGATGATGATGATGATGATGATAATAATAATAATAATAATAATAATAATAATAATAATAATAATAATAATTTTATTTCTATACCGCCCTTCTCCCGAAGGACTCAGGGCGGTGTACAGCCTATTTAAAACACAAGACAAAACAGCAATTAAAATTTAAAATGATTAAATAA
This sequence comes from Pituophis catenifer annectens, assembly GCF_029215685.1. NCBI lineage: Eukaryota > Metazoa > Chordata > Lepidosauria > Squamata > Colubridae > Pituophis > Pituophis catenifer. The sequence goes on along the minus strand of NW_027256886.1, from coordinate 1,459,563 downwards.
ATTTGGCTCAATTAAAACCCCAGAAATTTAAAATACCCCCAATTTAAAACTATTATGTTAATAGCCCGGCCTGGCGGAGCAACAGGATCTTCAGCGCGCAGCGAAACACCCGGAGGTCGGAGATCTTACGTATTTCCGGGGGCAGTTCATTCCACAGGGCTGGAATATTGGAAACCCACCGCTGTAAAGCGTTGCCCACCCCTGCCCTGTTCCATTCCATATAAATGGCTGTCCAATCTCATCTTGAGAAACTCCAGTGTTAGAGCACCAGCAATTTCTGGAGGCAAGTAGTTCCACTGGTTAATTGTTCTCCCTGTCAGGAAATTTCTCCTTAGTTCTAAGTTGCTTCTCTCCTTGGTTAGTTTCCATCCGTTGCTTATTGTCCTGCCTTCAGATGCTTTGGAGAATAGGTGGACCTCCTCTTCTTTGTGGCAGCCCCCCAAATATTCAAAGATGGCTATCATCCCTACCAGAGGTGGGTTTCAGCAGGTTCTGACCAGTTCTGGACAACCGGTAGTGGAAATGTTGAGTAGTTCGGAGAACCGGTAGTAAAAATTCTGACTGGCCCCGCCCCCATCTATTCTCGGCCTCCCGAGTCCCAGCTGATCGGGAGGAAATGGGGATTTTGCAGTATCCTTCCCCTGGAGTGGGGTGGGAATGGAGATTTTACAGTATTCTTCCCCTGGAGTGGGGTGGGAATGGAGATTTTACAGTAACCTTCCCCTGGAGTGGAGTGGGAATGGGGATTTTGCAGTATCCTTCCCCTGGAGTGGGGTGGGAATGGAGATTTTACAGTATTCTTTCCCTGGAGTGGGGTGGGAATGGAGATTTTACAGTAACCTTCCCCTGGAGTTGGGTGGGAATGGGGATTTTGCAGTATCCTTCCCCTGGAGTGGGGTGGGAATGGAGATTTTACAGTAACCTTCCCTTGGAGTAGGGTGAGAATGGAGATTTTACAGTATCCTTCCCTTGCAAACCGAGCCACACCCACCAAGCCATGTCACGCCCACCAAGCCACACCCACAGAACTGCAAAAATTTGAAACCCACCATTGACTCCTTTGACTTCTCCAAACAGCACATGAGGAAGCCATAAATTACAGGTAGTCCTTGACTTACGACTGGTCGCTTAGCGACTATTCAAAGTTACAAGGGACCTCAAAAAAGGTACTTAGGATGGTGATTTCCAGGTTCCAACAGCGCCATATGAGGTCATATCTCCGCCTTTTGGGGTGCTGAGCAAACAGCCCACATTTACGGCCATTGGCAGTGTCCCATGGTCATGGGATCCACAATTTATAAAGTTTTTGCCAAAGTATAAAGTTTTTACTTCCAGTTTTTGGCAAAAAATGCCCCGTAATGAACAATGGGTTTATTGAACGACAATCGCCAAAAAGGATTGTAAAATTAGGCGTGGTCATGTGATGACCTGTTTAATGACTGTCTTTGTGGGCACCATGACGGTCCTAAATTGAGGACTATCTGTATCAGGGACGTAAGGAATAGCAGAGTCACATGTGAAATGCAGGAAACAATGAAGAGCAAAGAGATTAGAGAAAAGAAAAAAAGAAAAGAAAAAAGAAAAAAGAAAAGAAAAGAAAAGAAAAGAAGAAAAGAAAAGAAAAAAAGAAAAGAAGAAGAAGAAGAAGAAGAAGAAGAAGAAGAAGAAGAAGAAGAAGAAGAAGAAGAAGAAGAAAAGAGAAGAAAAGAAAGAAAAGAGCAGAAAAGGAAAGAAAAGAAAAGAAAAAAGAAAAAAAGAAAAGAAAGGAAAGGAAAGAAAAGAGAAAAGAAAAGAAAAAAGAAAAGAAAAGAAGAAAAAAGAAAAGAAAAGAAAAAAAGAAAGGCCTGCTGTCTGGCATGTCCTAAAAGTTAAACTTCACTGGCTGTGTTCACACAACACACTTAAATTTTGGGTCAATTGGACAATCTTTGATTTGTGCAACGCATAAAGATGGGCAAGGATTAATTTGGCGTTTCGCGATTCGTTTACTGGTTAGTTTATGAACCGGTGTATGTATTCCAAAAACACGTTAATTCCGAACGCAGGTTCAGAATGTTGTGTGAATGCAATGCACTCATGGGATGCATGTGGGGAGGGTTTCCTGGGAAATGCGAACAACCATTTCAGACCGTCCTGGTTCCCAAAATGAGTTGTCCTCGCTGCCTCCGCCGGGGATTTGTTTCAGCTGTCTCTTTAATCTGGGATTAACACTGCAAGGAAGCCAAGAAACATGGCTTCCTATTTTGGTCAAGAATTTTAATTTTTTTTCTTCCAAGCGTTGCAAAGAGGACAATTCCGCTCTGACTTCCTTCAAAACACAAAGCTTGACAAAACAGGAACAGGAATTGTTTACATGAACTACTCCACGATAGAACTACCGTCGCAACAGCCATTTTAAGGTTTTAAGAAGAGATTGGGCGGCCATTTGTCTGAAAGAGCCAGCGCTGTCCAAAGACGTCTCCGTGGTCATGTGGCCGGCATGACTCAACGCCAAAGGCGCATGGTACGCTGTTACCTTCCCACCAATGGTGGTCCCTATTTTTCTACTTGCATTTCTTACGGGCTTTCGAACTGCTAGGTTGGCAGAAGCTGGGACAAGGAACGGGAGCTCACCCCGTTACGCGGCACTAGGGATTCGAACCGCTGAACTGCCGACCTTTCGATGGACAAGCTCAGCGTCTTAGCCACTGAGCCACTGCGTCCCCCTTTAGGTACCGGTAGGTACTTTCCCTACCGGTTCGCAAATGTGAGCGCTCGCTTCACTCGTACGCAACCTATCCACGCATACGCCCGGACTTCCGCGCATGTGCTTTGCTGGCGCGTGTGCCTTCCGCGCGTGCGCCCGGCCTCAAAAACGTGCCTAAATAGGATGGCATAGAGCTGGGGCAGGGGGCGAGGGGGCAGGGGGGTGAGGGGGCACGGGGGTGAGGGGGCAGGGGGGTGGGGCCCACCCACAATTTCCGCTGCTGGTTCGTGTGAACTGGTCTGAACCGGCTGAATACCACCTCTGCTTCCAACCATTAAACTGCTAAGCCTGCTATACTGTTAAGTGGATCACATGAATCAAGTGGATTTATTTATTTATTTAGTTTATTTATACCCCACCTTTATTATTTTTATAAATAACTCATTAAACATGTCTAATACTCTTTCCTCCTCTTATTTTTTCCTCATAACAGGTGGGTTGGACTAAGAGAGAGTCACTGGCCCAAGGTTAACCAGCCAGCTTTCATGCCTGAAGCGGAACTAGAACTCAGAGTCACCTGGTAATTGGTCCAAAGTCACCCAGCCAAGCTTTTATACCTAATGCAGGACTAGAACTCACCGTCTCCTAGGGATTGGCTCAAGAAAACCCAGCTAGCTTTTGTGCCTTAGGCAGAACTAGAACTCGGAGTCTCCTAGAGTTTGGTCCAAAGTCACCTAGCCAGCTTTCATGCCTAAATCATGGACTAGAACTCACCATCTCCTGGTTTCTGGGCTAATACTTTAACCACCAGACCAAAACTGGCTTTGAATTCATTCATTTCCTGGGTTTGCAAAATCCGCTGGACCCAAAATTAAACAGGGTTCGCATCCCAAGATAAACCACGGGGAAGAAAAGCACAAACCCCAATCTATCCAAGTTAGCATCTCGGTTTCAAGACAACCGCAGATCCTTCAACGAACACAGCTTTGGCAAACGACGGCTCAAAATTAGCTCGTTTTCTTTTAGGAAAAAACCAGGCCCGGTTTATTTGGGGAGGGGCGGAGCCATGCCGAAGGCCTTTGTCCAGCTGGCAAAGTCCGAGGAGGGCCGAGTTGGCCCAGCCTGAAAGAAGGGAAACACAACAAAGGAAGGTTTGATTGGAAACACACAAGCCGCTTTGTGTTTGCATCACCGGTTTCCTGGCGCCACCAAAGACATTTGCCCACAGAGGCTGCTTTGCGCACAAGCGGGGAGGGAACCAGTCAGCACCCAGATCCCTCCCACCTGCCCGCTAACAGGGCCTTCCACATTTTGCGTGGCTTCCTTTAATGAATGGGGAGGGGGCTCCAGGGTCAGTTTTGCAGGAGAATAAACCAGGAACGAAAGAAACGACAACCCTTCTCCTGCTCAGCTGACAGCTGCCCCTTTGTTTCCTTCACACAATAGTTGGGATATTTTTAATTTGCATTGTTCAAAGAGGAGCAAGACCCTCCCTCCTTAAAGAGGGGGGAGGAAGGGGGGAAATCCAGCCCTCTCATCCCCCACCCCGCTGCGCGCAATCACTCTGGAAACCATAAAGCTGGAGAGATGAAACAAACATTTTGTCTTCTTTCTCTCCTTTTTTTTTTTAAAGATCCTCCCTTTGACTCATCCAATTTCTCACTTTTTCCTGGCTGCGGGTTTCTGGCTTCTCAATCCACACCTCTTTTCCATATATTTTATTTTTAATCTACGCATTTCTAAGCCTTATTTTTGTCCCTCCACCCTGAAACGAGGGGGGGATATATGTTCACACCAGGATCTTAACCCCAGTTAGGAAAAGATCCAGTGGTTGCATTCACACAACCTGCTAGAACTTGGTTTAGGCAAAGCTAGGTCTTTGATGTAGATCTGTACAGGCAGTCCTCAATTTACGACTGCAATTGGGGTAGAGTTTCCATTGCTATACAAGGTGGTTGTTAAGAGCAGGGGTCTCCAACCTTGGCAACTTTAAGCCTGGCGGACTTCAACTCCCAGAATTCCCCAGCCAGCTTTGCTTACTCTCTTGTAATCCCTTCCTCTGCAATCTCTCCACTTTGGCAGGTAAGAGAAAAAGACACGTCTGCCTGAGGAATTCTGGGAGTTGAAGTCCGCCAGGCTTAAAGTTGCCAAGGTTGGAGACCCTGGTTAAGAGGGTCATGCCCGATTTTACAAGCTTATTTGCCACAGTTGTGTTAAGCAAATCACTGCGGTTGTTAAGTGAATTATGTGGTCATTAAGCAAATCTGACTCGCCCATTGATTTTGCTTGTCAGAAGCCGGCTAGGAAGGTCACAAATGATAATCACATGAACCAGGGATGCTGCAATCGTGGTAAATACATTGTGTTCCCAAGCGCCTGGATTTTGACCATGAGAATGCTGTGATGGTCATAAGAGCGAGGATAGTCATCAGTCACTTATTTAAAAATGTGCTTTTCCACCTTTTGGGCTGGAAAGATGCTGTCCTGCAGGTAACCGGGTGCCATGCTATAAATTACAGGTAGTCCTCAACTTACAAGAGTTCATTTAGTGACCATTCGAAGTTACAACGGAACAGAAAAAAGTGACCTATGACCATTTTTCACATCCCCATGGTCACGTGATCGAAATTCAGAGGGTTGGCGACTGACTCGTATTTATGACGGTTGCAATGTCCCGGGATGACGTGATCCTCTTTTGCGACCTTCTGACGAGCAAAGTCCATGGGGAAAGCTAGATTCACTTAACAACCGTGTTACTAACTTAACAAGTGCAGTGATTCACTTAACAACTGTGGCAAGAAAGGTCGTAAAACGGGGGCAAAGTTCACTTAACCAATGTTTCACTTAGCAATTTTGGGCTCAATTGTGGTCATAAGTTGAGAACTACCTGTATTGCATAGTTTCCAGTGTTTCTCAAACTTGGCTACTTTAAACCCCGATGGAGTTCAACATGCTAAACGGGGAATTCTGGGAGCTGAATTCCACTTTTCTTCAAGTTACTAAGTTTAAGTTAAACCCAGCACTTTGGACTGCACCTAGGAACAAATCTAAGTGATGAAATTAATACAGGTAGTCCTCGACTTACAACCACAACTGAGCCCAAAATTTCTGTTCTTAAGTGAAACATTTGTTAAGTGAGTTTTGCCTCATTTTACAAGTATTCTTGCCACAATTGTTAAGTGAATCACTGCAGTTGATTAGTTAGTAGCACAGTTGTTAAGGGAATCTGGCTTCCCCATTGACTCTGCTTGTCAAAAGGTCGCAAAAGGGGATCCCATAACCCCCAGGACATTGCAACCGTCATAATTATGAGTCTTGTGGTCTTATATAAATAAATATATTTAACATCTACCGTGTTTCCCCGAAAATAAGACCCTTTCTTATATTTTTTTGAACCCTGAAATAAGTGCTTGGCCTTATTGCCATGCGCTCAAAAGCCCAAATGGGCTTATTATCAGGGGAGGTCTTATTTTGGGGGAAATAGGGTATATTTACAGCAGACAAGATAGTTAGGGACATCATGAGGTAAATCGAACAGCATACAGAGCACACAGAAGAAAAAAGGCGGGAAAAAAGGGAAACACCCCCTTTATCCTTGTGGCAACCAATCATAGCATAAGACTGCCTCATGCATGAGCCAGCGCTTTGGAACATCATGAGGTAAATCGAACAGCATACAGAGCAAACAGAAGAAAAAAGGCGGGAAAAAAGGGAAACACCCCCTTTATCCTTGTGGCAACCAATCATAGCATAAGACTGCCTCATGCACGAGCCAGCGCTTTGGAACATCATGAGGTAAATCGAACAGCATACAGAGCAAACAGAAGAAAAAAGGCGGGAAAAAAGGGAAACACCCCCTTTATCCTTGTGGCAACCAATCATAGCATAAGACTGCCTCATGCATGAGCCAGCCCTCTCCAATCAATGAAGCACAGCTGTCTGTTCTGGCTCATTGTACAACCTTCATTGCTCCAGCTACTAAATTTAAATAGCTTAACATGAGGCCTATCTGTACTCTGTTCCAACTAAAATTTCCATGTGTCCCAAAAAGGCAGCCCTGTGGATAACACATTGTAGTATAGGTAGTCCTCGACTTACAACAGTTCGCTTAGTGACCATTACAAAGTTACAACGCCAGAGAAAAAAGTGACATGACTATTTTTCACACTTACAACCATTGCAGCATAATCATGGTCACATGATATACATTCAGATGCGTGACAACTGTCTCACATTTATGACAGCTGCAGTGTCTTGTGGACACGTAATCCCCTTTTGCGACCTTCTGTCAAGCCAAGTCAATGGGGAAACCGGATTCAATTAACAACCGTTTGACTAATTTAACAACTGCAGTGATTCACTTAACAAATGTGGCACAGGAAGTTGTAAAATGGGGCAAAATTCACTTCACAAATGTCTCATTTAGCAACATAAATTTTGGGCTCAATTGTGCGTTCGTAAGTTGAGGACTACCTGTAGCCTTGGGAGGTGGTGATGAAGGTGTGAGACACTACAGGTAGTCCTCGACTTACGACCACAATTGAACCCAAAATTCCCATTGGTTTCGTGCTGTCTCGGGAATTCTGGGATTTGAAGTCCACAGGTGGTAAAAGAGCCGTAGAGGTAGTCCTCAACTTACGACTACAATTAAGTCCCAAATTTCTCTTGTTAAGCAAGGCAGTTGTTAAATGAATTTTACCCCATTTTACGACCTTTCTTGCCACAGTTGTTAAGTGAATCACTGCAGTTGTTAACTTTGTAACACGGTTGTTAAGTGAATCAGGCTTCCCTATTGGCTTTGCTTAATAGAAGGTCGTAAAAGGGGATCACATAACCCCGGGACACTGCAACAGTGGTGGGTTGCTACCAATTCGCACGAGATCGGGCAAACCTGGAGCGGCGGTGGCGGGAGGCTCCGCCCACCCGCCCGGACACTTCTTCACACGAGCGAACCGGTAGCGGCGGGATTTGGAACCTGCCCCTGCACTGTAACCGTCATAAATATGAGTCAGTTATCTGAATTTTGACCACGTGAGCATGGGGATGCTGCAACGGTCTTGTGTGAAAAACAGTCATAAGTCACTTTTTTCAGCGCCGTTGTAACTTTGAACGGTCACTAAATGAACTGTTGTAAGTTGAAGACTACCTGTAGATGCTTACCCCTGCTTTTGTGCTAAGATAGGTTTGATCTCTTTGTGGTGTAACCTGCTTGGCGAATAAAAGGCCGCGGATTAGCTGACGGTTGGATGTACTGCACGAAACAAAAAACAGGTTAATTTAGTAATCAGGTTAAAATGCCAGCAAGCAGATCCTCTGTCCATAAGCAGGGATTAAGGGTCACTTTAGTTAAACCTTAACCCAGCTCCCAATTTAGGACATGAATCCACATCAGTACCAGTTCAGCTTCCCTGCACCACACACACACTCAGACACGCAAACACACTAACACACAAATACAACCGAGAGGAAAACAGGAGCAGAAGCTAACAGGCAGAAACAACCTGTTGTGACTTTGGAAAGTGCATAATGAAGACTTTGAAAAATTGCCCACAGATAGTAGATGTTGAAGTCTATCCCTTTGATATAGGTAGTCCTTGACTTACGACCCTAATGGACTCTGTCCATCAGGACCATAAATTGTGACCGTCGTAAATCAGATCACCCGTGTGGTCGATCCAATTTTATGACTTTTTTGGGCAGGGGTTGTTAAATAAATGTCATAATGCGAATGCCATGGTCATTAAGTGAACGAATGGTTTGCTAGGAGCCAGGTTTGCCAAAAACTGGAAATTAATGCCAGTTTTCAGCAAAACAATAATAAAAAGCCGCCAAGTGACGGCAAGATCCTGGAACCAGCCATAAATGTGTGTGTGTGTGGAGGCAGTGTTGAAACTTTGCACAGGGTTGTAAGTAACCCCCCGGGTTAAAAAAAAAAACCCAGAAAAATTCCATTCCCTTTCATGATTTCTCTTTGTGTTTCTACAGGCAGTCCTTGACTTACAACTACAATGGAGCCCAAAATCTTAGCTGTTAAGTGCGACGTTTGCTAAGTGCCCCATTTTACGACCTGTTGTAAATCAGAGGTCCAGGCTTTTGCTCTGTTCTAAGATGTCTCCCTCGCTCTCCCCGAGAGCTTTTATTTTTATACAGTTTTGCACAGGCAGATAAAAGGCAGGCAAGCAACAGTGTACTAATTGGGCAAATTATTCACCCCCCTCTCAAGATGCCATCCTCTGAAGGTGAAATGAGATAATCCAGATCAGAGCCAAAATGAATTAAGCAGGCAAGATTCACAGAGCATGAGCTAAGGCAGTGTGCTGCTCTTAGCAGGCACCACGAACCTTGACCTATTGACCTACCTCTACAACGACCTTTCTTGCCACAGTTGTTAAGTGAATCGCTGCAGTCATTAACGTACACGGTTCTAAAGTGAATCTGGATTCCCCCATCGACTTTGCTTGTCAGAAGGTTCGCAAAAGGAGATCCCTTGACCCCCCGGAACATTGCAACTGTCATAAATATGAGCCAGCTGCTAAGCGTCCGAATTTTGCTGATATGACATGAAGATGCTGCAATAGTCGTAAGTATGAAAAATGGTCATAAGTCACTTTTTTTCGGTGTGGTTGTCACTTCATATGGTCGCCAAATGAATGGTTGTAAGTTGAGGATTATCTTATACATAGCCCTCGATGTACGACCACAATGGAGCCCAAAATTTTAGTTGTTAAGTGCGACATTTGTTAAGTGAGTTTGCCCCATTTTACGAGCTTTCTTGTCACAGTTGTTAAGTGAATTGCGGCAGTCATGAAGTTAGCAACATGGTTGTTAAGTGAATCTGGCTTCCCCCATTGCTTGACAGAACGTTGCAAAAGGTGATTACATGAACCCAGGACACTACCACCATCATAAATACCCATGTTTCCCTGAAAATAAGATTGGGTCTTATATTAATTTTTGCTCCAAAAGATGCATTAGGGCTTATTTTCCAGTTAGTTCTTATTTTCGGGAAAATATGATACTAAATCAGTGACGGGTTGCTCCTGGTTCAGCCCGGTTCGGCGAGCTGCTAGTGGTGATGATAGGACGTCAGCGAACCGGTTCTCTATGACTGGGAGCTGGGCCCCCCACCCTGCCCCCCAACACACGCGGCCCCGTTGCGAACCGGTAGTAAAGATAAGTAGAACCCACTCCTGACATGCAGCCTGGGGAATTCTGGGAATTGAAGTCCACACATGTTGGATGAGGGATTCTGGGAGTTGAAGTCTATAAATGCAGCATGGGGAATTCTAGGAGTTGAAATCTATACATGTTGGCTGAAGGATTTTGGAAGTTGAAGTCCACAAAGGCTGCATGCGGAATTCTGGGAGTTGAAGTCCACACATACTGACAGGAATTCTGGGAGTTGAAGTCCACGCATACTGACAGGAATTCTGGAAGTTGAAGTCCACGCATACTGACAGGAATTCTGGGAGTTGAAGTCCACGCATACTGACAGGAATTCTGGAAGTTGAAGTCCACGCATACTGACAGGAATTCTGGGAGTTGAAGTCCACGCATACTGACAGGAATTCTGGGAGTTGAAGTCCACGCATACTGACAGGAATTCTGGGAGTTGAAGTCCACGCATACTGACAGGAATTCTGGAAGTTGAAGTCCACGCATACTGACAGGAATTCTGGAAGTTGAAGTCCACGCATACTGACAGGAATTCTGGGAGTTGAAGTCCACGCATACTGACAGGAATTCTGGGAGTTGAAGTCCACACATACTGACAGGAATTCTGGGAGTTGAAGTCCACGCATACTGACAGGAATTCTGGAAGTTGAAGTCCACGCATACTGACAGGAATTCTGGGAGTTGAAGTCCACGCATACTGACAGGAATTCTGGGAGTTGAAGTCCACGCATACTGACAGGAATTCTGGGAGTTGAAGTCCACGCATACTGACAGGAATTCTGGGAGTTGAAGTCCACGCATACTGACAGGAATTCTGGGAGTTGAAGTCCACAGTTTTAAAGTTGTCAAGGTTGAGAAACTCCAGCCTGGCAGCTGACCCAAAAAAGTCTTCACAACTTTGTAAAATCTTAACCAAATTGGGGCCTGGTGGTAGAGAAAGAAGCAGGGACTGAGAAGAAAAGCTTGTAGTGGAATCTAGCAAATCTAGAAGATTTGGGTTGCAAATCTTTGCATGGATCTAAAAAGCTCAGTTCCTGGGGCAGATTTCTGCAGTCTTCCTTTCAAAGGGCATTGTCGTGATCTCAGAAGGATTTTTTTTTTTAAAAAAGTGCTAAATTATAGGGAGCAGCTATACCATGGCAGAGTGCAAGATCTGTCTGTCGGTCCATCCATCTATCATCTATCTATCTATCTATCTATCTATCTATCTATCTATCTATCTATCTATCTATCTATCCCTATCTATCATTTATCTATTTATAAGCAATACTATCTCTATTTATCTATCTACTACTATCAATCATTTATTTATAATCTATTTATAATCTATCATCTATTTATAATCTATATTATTTATCTGTCTGTCTCTCTGTCTCTCTGTCTCTCTGATTTTTATCCTGCCTTTCTCACTTTTAAAAATACAGATAATCCTTGACTTACATCCACAATAGAGTCCAAAATTTCCGTTGCTAAGAAAAACAGTCATTAAGGGAATTTTGCCCCATTTAACAACCTTCCTTGCCACAGTTGTTAAGTGAATCACTGTAGTTAAACTTCCCCATTGAGTTTGCATGGGGGATGCTGAAACAGTCCTAAGTGTGAGAAAAAGATTATAAATCACTTTTTTTCAGTGCCATTGTAACTTCGAAGTCACTAAACGTATGGTTATAAGTTGAGGACTACATGTACCAGCATCCTTTTTAGCATTCTGCCGATGCTCAGGAGCATTCCCACAAAACGAAAGTCTGTGTGGAATTCAAACCCACAAAATGGCCTGAGCTGGTGAAACACAAATGGCACAGGGCAGATTTTTCACCTCTTCTCTCCTCCCGGTCCCCGCTCACATTTTCTCCTGGGCCAATCCACGTTTCCTGGGAGGATTCGAACCTTGGTCTTTGAGCCTGTCTCGACCCAACCCGCCTTGCAAGGTTGTCGTTGCGCGGGGAAATAGGAGGAGGAAGAAGCATTGTGTGCGTCCAACGATATTTATGAAAGCAATACAGATGGGATGTGAATCAATCAATAAAAAAACTTGTGCGCCAGGCATAAGCAAGCAACTTAAATCTGATTTTGTCCCCCCCAAATGCCAAGTCTATGTTTTTCACTTAAGAAATAAACATCCTATTTAGTCCATGTTTTTCACTTAAGAAATAAACATCCTATTTAGTTTCTTGTTTAGAGCAGGGGTCTCCAACCTTGGCAACTTTAAAACTTGTGGACTTCAACTCCCAGAGTTCCTCAGCCAGCAAAGCTTGAAGTTGAAGTCCACAAGTTATGGAGGGTTGGAGACCCCTGGTTTAGCAAGGTTGGAGACCCCCAGTTTAGAGTATATCTGTTTATCGAACTTTCCCCTGCTGTTTATTGAAAAAAAAAACCAGATATCAGCTGGGAGGTGAAGCCAGCTGATCAGGGATCCTGTTCCTCCTTTAGGGGAAGAGATCTCGGAAGCCAATTTCAAAATCTTCAAAAGAATTTTCTTGCTCAAAAACCAGACAAGCAGGTGGATCCAGGCCCAGCTTTTCTGCTGAGCAATACGGATGCCAGTCACCCTTTTCCCCAATGCACCCCACCCTTCCTTAAGAAGCCCTTCCTGAATGCTTAAGCAGGCAGACATTTGCCTAGAGATGAAATTAATCCTGCTGAAGTTAAGGGGAAAAAAAGGTGTGATTTGCTGACTTCAGCCACTCCCTTCTCAAAGGGTTGGACTGCATCTCCCATCAGCCACAGCAGATCAACACAGCGGTCGGATTCAAACCAGAAAAGTATTGTAATAACACTTTGATATAAGTGGGTGGAAATAAAAATACTGGTGCCGAAAGGAATACTAATACTGCTTAACTTGGTCATAGAACTAACCCGGTTACAGGTAGTCCTCAATTTATGACCACAAATTGAGCACAAAGTTTCTGTTGCTAAGACTGTACAACTGAAGGAGTTGTACAGGAGCCTTGGTGGCGCAGCGGACTAAAGTGCTGTTAAGTAGCACTTAGCTGCCAGCTGCCTGCAATTACTGCAAGTTCGAATCTCACCAGGCTCAAGGTTGACTCAGCCTTCCATCCTTCCGAGGTAGGTAAAATGAGGACCCGGATTGTGGGGGCAATAAGCTGACTTTGTATAAAAAAAAGAACACCGCTTGGGGGGGGGGCGAAAGCCCTACTAAGCAGGTATATACAAAAGGATGAAGGCTATTGCTTAACGCATTGTAAGCCACCCTGAGTCTCCGGAAAAGGGCAGCATATATAAATCGAACCAATAAATAAATAAACTGGGATGGTATCTCCTGTTCGTATAGGGGGCTGGACCCTATTATTCTATATTCCAGTGGTCTCCAACCTTGGCAACTTTAAGCCTGGCGGACTTCAACTCCCAGAATTCTCCAGCCAGCAAAGCTGCTGACCAGGGGATTCTTGGGAGCTGAAGTCCTTCAGGCTTAAAGTTGCTAAGGTTGCTATATGTAGTAGATGGATGGGACAGGAGCATCCCTTGTGGGGGCCATGATGTTGCCATGACCCAGACCTGTCAGGAAGGCTGCAGCTGCTGAGATCTCGCTGGCAAAGGGCTTTGTCAGTTGCTTCCTGTTTGCTCATGCAAATTCCCCAGGTGCTCTTGGGCAAGTTGGAGCCTGGGCTGGGTTGCAAGCTCATTTAGCAAATGTGCCTTGGCTGCAGTTGGTTTCCTGTTCGGTTTGCAGCGTGGAAATATATTCCTTGTGCCACAAGGGGCAAGACCTCAAAGAGAGAGGGAGGGAGGGAGGGAGGAGAAAGGGAAAAAGGGAAGAGACAATGGATGGATGATGATGGATGGATGGATGGATGGATGGATGGATGGAAGGAAGGAAGGAAAAGGAAGGAAGGAAGGAAGGAGAGGGAGGAAGGGAGGGAGGGAGGGAGGGGAAAGGGAAAAAGGGAAGAGAATGGATGGATGATGATGGATGGATGGATGGAAGGAAGGAAGGAAGGAAAATGAAGGAAGGAAGGAAGGAAAGAGGAAGGGAGGGAGGGGAAAGGGAAGAGACAATGGATGGATGATGATGGATGGATGAATGGAAGGAAGGAAGGAAAAGGAAGGAAGGAAAGAGGGAGGGAGGGGAAAGGGAAAAAGGGAAGAGACTGGATGGATGATGATGGATGGATGGAAGGAAAGAAAAGGAAGGAAGGAAGGAAGAAAAGAGGGAGGGAAAAGGGAAAAGGAAGAGAATAGATGAATGATGATGGATGAATGGAAGGAAGGAAGGAAAAGGAAGGAAGGAAAGAGAGGGAGGGAGGGAGGGGAAAAGGCAAAAAGTGAGAGACAATGGATGGATGATGATGGATGGATGAATGAATGGAAGGAAGGAAGGAAAAGGAAGGAAGGAAAGGGAGAGGAAGGGAGGAGAAGGAGGGAGGGAGGGAGGAAGGAAGGAAGGAAGGAAGGAAAAAGGAAGGGAGGGAGGAGAAAGGGAGGAAGGAAGGAAAAAGAGAGGGACGGAGGGAGGAAGGAAGAAAGAAAGGAAGGATAGAGAGAGAGGAAGGAAGGGAGGGAGGGAAGGAAGGAAGGGTTTTTCTTGCTGTGTACATTTATACATCCAAACTAGACTGTGTTGTTTATCTGTATCATATAAAATATGTAGGTATATGGGTATATGCATATTTTTTATTTTTTTGTTTATGTGGTGCATATTGGAGGTGGTGACCCTTTGAGAGCTGGATGCAACGAAATTTCATTTTAATGTATGCCAATTGGTGTACATTCGAAGTGACAATAAAATTAGTCGAAGGAAGGAAGGAAGAAAGGAAGGAAAGGAAGGGAAGGAAGGAAGGAAGGAAGGAAGGAAGGAAGGAAGGAAGGAAGAAAGAAAGAAAGAAAGAAAGAAAGAAAGAAAGAAAGAAAGAAAGAAAGAAAGAGGGGAAGGGAAGGGAAGGGAAAGTGAAAAATAGAATAGAAAGACAGGAAGGAAATTTAGCATGTGTAAACTCGTTGGATTGTGGGAGCATAGCTTCTCAGAAACACAGTCCCTGAATACTAGTTATTGAGAAACACAAAAAGAAAAGTTCTTAAAATCAGAGTCTGGGGTGATCCTGGAGGTCATCTAATCCAGCCGCTTCTTAGAGCAAGATCTAAGAAGACCATCTTCTTCACTTGGCAGGCCCTCAGTGAAGGAGATCTTATCCCATTGTAGGCCAGACTGTTCCACCTCTATGGATACCCACCCCTCTCCTAGAAGAAAAATATTTTGAGAAATATTAAACAGGCAGAATATTATATTTCCCTGGATGAGAAATGGAGAAACATGTTTTTTTTTAGAGGCAGGAAGCAGACTCACTCTTAATAGCCCCCATCATCCCCCAGCGCTGGCTGGGGGATTCTGGGAGTTGAAGTCCACCCATCTTCAAGCTTCCAAGGTTGAGAAACACTGATCCAAAGCAATATCCAGCAACTGGGCAGCCGGCGGCATAACTGGGGCATGCCGGTCAGAGGTGGGATTCACTTACCTTCCCTATTGATTCACAAATGTGAGCATGTGCGGTAGTCGCGCGTTACGTCCATGCAGGTGGGCGGAGCCTCCCGCAGTTGCCGCTACCAGTTTGTGCGAACTGGTCAGAACTGGCTGAATCCTATCACTTATGCTGGTGCCTTTAGAAAAGGCTCTGAGGATAAATGGAGCCTTTGTACGTGTGACGGCTGTTTTTATTTCTTTTTAAGAAGAAATTGGACAACCCTTCGTCTGGTAGGGTCCCCTGCCTGAGCAAAGGGTTGGACTAGAAGATCTCCCAGGTCCCTTCCAACTCTGTTATTCTGTTATCTGTTTTTGCACTCCAGGACAGAATATGTATATAACTCTAAAGGGAATCCAAGAAGGTTTAAACAAAGCATTTCAGGGGGTTGGACTAGAAGACCTCCATGGTCCCTTCCAACTCATTATTATTCTGTTCTTTCCAGTCTCTCCCATGAGGGAGGTTAGAGGGGGGAAGGATTGCTGCAATTTTAATCCCGGAGCCAGAAGGCAGCAGAGCAGAACTCGCCGAGCGGCTAGCAAATTCGCAATCCATCTGTTGATCTCTCGTCTCAGAGCCTTACGGTAGCCTGGAAACCGAGCCGGGGAAATCAGATCTCGCCTCCTCAGGGAACCGATTTCCTTTCCAATCGGGAAGAAGTAGAATTTTCTTCTCAAATGAACGCAAAGAGGAGAAGCCAAGAAAATGGAAGTTTTTAGTTTTTTTTCTCTCTCTCTCTCTGGCTTGGATGGGTCTTCCCATCAACCACTGTCTCCTTCTTAGCATCTTTTGGCCAGAGGTGGTATTCAGCCGGTTTGAACCGGTAGTGGAAATCGAGGGTGGGACTATAATGGAGTTCAGAATAGCTAACGGAGGCAGATGTGAGGTCTGCCTCCTCCTCCTCCTCCTCCTCCTCCTTTCTGCACACCCCGTTCCGTTCTAGCACTGATAATGTTACCTAGCTGGGTAATGAAACATCTGCACGGAAACCACTAAGCACAGAGTACACCAATCCCTCATTTCAACCCTGAGCTATATATTCTTTTATCGGCTTCTTTCTTTTCATACACTGAGTTGTTCCAGATGCTATTTTATTTCCAGTTCTATTTCCCGCAAAGAAGAGGGGGTGTCAACCTATTCTCCAAAGCACCTGAAGGCAGGACAAGAAGAAACGGATGGAAACTAATCAAGGAGAGAAGCATCCTAGAACTAAGGAGGAATTTCCTGGCAGTTAGAACAATTAACCAGTGGAACAACTTGCCACCAGAAGTTATGGATGCTTCAACACAGGAGGTTATTAAGACGAGATTGGATAACCATTTGAATGAAATGGTGTAGTTTCCTGCCTGAGCATGGGGTTGGACTAGATGACCTCCAAGGTCCCTTCCAACTATATTATTCTGTTAACCCGCTGCCCAAGCAGAGACCCTATACCAGGGGTGGGCAAGTATGGCACCTTTGTGACCTGTGGACTTTAACTCCCAGAATTCCTGAGCCAGCCATCTCTTCTTGAAAAACTTCCAGTGTTGGAGCATTCACAACTTCTAGTGGCAATTTGTTCCACTGGTTAATTGTTCTCACTCTCAGGAAATTTCTCCTTAGTTCTAGGTGGCTTCTCTCCTTGCTTGGTTTCCACCCGTTGCTTCTTGTCCTGCCTTCAGGGGCTTCGGAGAATAGGGGTGAAATGCTATCAGTTCGCTCCAGTTCGGGCGAATCTGTAGCAGCGGCAGTGGGTGGTTCGGTGAACCGGTAGCGGTGGCAGCGCGAGGCTCCGCCCACCCACCCAGATATTGTTACTTCCTGGTTTTAACATGTTTTTGACCCTCTGCACATGCGCAGAAGGCTTTCTGTATGCGCAGAGGGTCCAAAATTGGATGTGATGATGGTGTGCGTGCGCACTTCCGAACCACTAGGGAAGGTAAGTAGATTTCACCCCTGCCCCACTCCCTCTTCTTTGTGGCAGCCCCTCAAATATTGGAAGAAAACATCCCGAGAGGAAAGTCCCTGCGGTGGATGGCAGCATTCGTGGCTTCGGAGCTTCCCACCTGCCTTATTTGCAGGGAAGTCAGAAACCGGGTTAAACTGTGCTTTAAATTGGATGTTTCTGGTTCGGGCACAGCTGATCCTCCTTTCTCCATTCAGCTCTTCCCATGCCACGAAAGCCACGTGCGCCTGGTTCGATCACACCCTGATGCACTCTCTCCAAGCTACCGAAAGGCGGTTTCATCCGAAACAGAAGCCTCCTGTCCAGAGAACAAGGGTGGCTGTGTGTGGCAAGGGAGGGGCGTGGCCGCACACACACAAACCCGGGTGTGTAGATGTGTGTTTGCATACTTGGGGCTGGGCCGCTCCTTCAGGGGTGACTCAAAGGTGCTGGGAGCGGCATTGCCAAGGGAATGAGCTCGGCCTCCGCCCGGCCTTTCTTTGCTCTTACACCCGCGTATGCAAATCTTCCTCTCTTTCCGCAGCGAAAAGTTGCAGAGGAGGAAGTTTTTCCACTCTCTGCCTTCGCGCAATTGTTGCCTGCACAACACAAGCGCACTTCTAGCTGTGGTTTGTCCGCTCTCAATTGCATTCTTGGCCTTTTGTGTTCTGGACTGCGAAAAGCACTGTGTAGATTAGAGCAGGGGTGAAATCCAGCAGGTTCTGACAGGTTCTGGCGAACCGGTAGCGGAAATTTTGAGCAGTTCAGAGAACCGGCAAATACTACCTCTGGCTGGCCCCAGAGTGGGGTGGGAATGAGGATTTTGCAATATCCTTCCCCCAGGAGTGGGGAGAGAATGGGGATTTTGCAATATCCTCCCCCCAGGAGTGGGGAGGGAATGAGGATTTTGAAATATCCTCCCCCCAGGAGTGGGGAGGGAATTGGGATTTTGCTGTATCCTTCCCCCAGGAGTGGGGAGGGAATGAGGATTTTGCAATATCCTCCCCCCAGAGTGGGGAGGGAATGGAGATTTTGCAGTATCCTCCCCCCAGGAGTGGGGAGGGAATGAGGATTTTGAAATATCCTCCCCCCAGGAGTGGGGAGAGAATGGGGATTTTGCAATATCCTTCCCCCAGGAGTGGGGAGGGAATGAGGATTTTGCAATATCCTCCCCCCAGAGTGGGGAGGGAATGGAGATTTTGCAGTATCCTCCCCCCAGGAGTGGGGAGGGAATGAGGATTTTGCAGTATCCTCCCCACAGGACTGGGGAGGGAATTGGGATTTTGCAATATCCTCCCCCCAGGAGTGGGGAGGGAATGAGGATTTTGCAATATTCTCCCCCCAGGAGTGGGGAGGGAATGGAGATTTTGCAGTATCCTCCCCCCAGGAGTGGGGAGGGAATGGGGATTTTGCAGTATCCTTCCCCTGCCACACCCACCAAGCCCTGCCCACTGAACCGGTAGTAAAAAAAATTGGATTTCACCCCTAGATTAAGGGTGTCCAACCTGGGCAACTTTAAAACTTGCGGACTTCAACTCCCAGAATTCCTCAAGCAGCTATGTTGGGAATTCTGGGAGTTGAAGTCCAGAGTTGCCCAAGTTGGATACGCCGGAATGTACAGGTAATCCGCGACTTACTGACCGTTCAAAGTTACAACGCACTGAAAAAAAGGTTATTTTCCACACTTATGACCGTGGCAGCCTCCCCATAGTCAGGTGATCCAAATTCAGACGCTTGGCAACTGGCTCGTATTTATGACGGTTGCAGTGTTTCCGGGGTCACGCCATCCCCTTTTGCGACCTTCCGACAAGCAAAGACAATGGGGAAGCCAGATGCACTTAACAACCCTGTTCCTCATTTAACGACGGCCGTGATTCACCTAACAACTTCGGCAAGAAAGGTAGAAAACGGGACAAAACTCACTTGACAACTGTCTTGTTTTGGGCTCCATTGTGGTCGTAAGTCAAGGACTACCTGTATTCACAGCCAAGCAGGTGCGCCATCCACATGCTTAGCAAATGACCTGGATAAGAGCCTTGACCTCAAGACACTAATGCCAATCAAGTCAGCTTACTGTCCTCAGCAGCTTGCAAGCTCTATTAGCAGCCTCCTTTCCCCCATGAAGGGAGCATTCCAACCAGCTTATTTCAATTCGATTCAGTACGGAGCCGAAGGGATCTTGGAGGTCTTCTAGTCCCACCCTCTACTCACGCAAGAGATCCTACACCATTCCGGATAAAGGGTTGTCCGGTCTCTTCTTAAAAAATGTTGAGATGTTGAGACTCTGGAAAGAGTGCAGAGAAGAGCAACCAAGATGATGAGGGGACTGGAGACTAAAACATACGAAGAACGGTTGCAGGAACTGGGCCTGGCTAGTCTAGTGAAGAGAAGGACCAGGGGAGACAGGAGAGCATCTTCCAATATTTGAGGGGCTGCCCCAGAGAGGAGGGGGTCAACCAACTATTTTCCAAAGCACAAGAAAGAAAGAAGGAAGGAAGGAAGGAAGGAGGGAGGGAAGGCGGGAAGGAAGGAAGGAAGGAAGGAAGAAAGAAAGAAAGAAAGAAAGAAAGAAAGAAAGAAAGAAAGAAAGAAAGAAAGAAAGAAAGAAAGAAAGAAAGAAAGAAAAGACATCTGAGTGAGCCATGGATGGACAGAAGACATGGCTGGTCTAGTGAAGAGAAGGACCAGGGGAGACAGGAGAGCATCTTCCAATATTTGAGGGGCTGCCCCAGAGAGAAGGGGGTCAACTTACTATTTTCCAAAGCACAAGAAAGAAAGAAGGAAGGAAGGAGGGAGGGAGGGAGGGAAGGAAGGAAGAAAAGAAAGAAAGAAAGAAAGAAAGAAAGAAAAAGAAAGAAAGAAAGAAAGAAAGAAAGAAAGAAAGAAAGAAAGAAAGAAAGAAAGAAAGAAAGAAAGAAAAAGAAAGACACCTGAATTGAACCATGGATGGACAGAAGACATGGCTGGTCTAGTGAAGAGAAGGACCAGGGGAGACAGGAGAGCATCTTCCAATATTGGAGCGGCTGCCCCAGAGAGGAGCGGGTCAACCTACTATTTTCCAAAGTACAAGAAAGAAAGAAAGAAAGAAAGAAAGAAAGAAAGAAAGAAAGAAAGAAAGAAAGAAAGAAAGAAAGAAAGAAAGAAAGAAAGAAAGAAAGAAAAGAAGGAAGGAAGGAAGGAAGGAAGGAAGGAAGGGAAAGAAAGAAGGAAGGAAGGGAAAGAAAGAGGGGCTGCCCCAGAGAGGAGGGGCTCATCTTATACTCCAAAGCACCCGAAGACCAGTCAAGGAACAATGGATGGAAATTGACCAAGGAGAGATTCCACCTAGAAATAAGGAGAACTTTTCTGACAGTGAGAACAATCAACCCATGGAATGGAATGTGTGGGAATCGGCAAGATATCTAAAAGACCTGATCTTCCCAAAACAAAGAATAACTTTCTTCAGGGCCAGATTTAATATTCTCCCCATAGGGTAGGTATAAGAGAACACCAATAGCACAACAGGTATGCCTATGTGGAAAAGGAGAAGTTGAAGATATCTCACATATTTTATAGTACTGTGAGTTATACAGAGTTTATAGGTCAGTATATATCCTTACCTTATTAGAGAGATTGCCAGGGAGGTTTATGTAGTCTTTCTCCTCCAGGACTCAAACCCGGCTACCACGCGTGCAGTGGCAAAATTCGGTGCAACATCCACAAGAAAAAAAAAAATGGGTTACAGAATTATAGCTGTCAACTTGTGCCAATTTTTTGGAGATATCTATAACAATTTTTGGAAAAATACATTTACTCACATATTTGGGTTAAAAATCTTTTAATTGGGGAATTTTATGGGTAAGGGGTTTTAAAGTGGGGAAGCCAATGATAAATTTAATTTCGTTTTAAAGTATTTTAATATTTGTATTGTGTGCTTTTAAATTTTGGCTGTTCACCGCCCCGAGTCCTTCGGGAGAGGGGTCGGTATAAAAATTTAATAAATAAATAAATAAATAAATAAACAAACAAATAAATAAATAAATAAATTTATCGGTTCTCCACTCATGTAAATGAGGGAGCAACCCTAACGGTTTGAGATCATGTATTTTCATAAGAGGGATGTTATTATTCATGATTAATGTCAGCATTATTTTTAATATATTGCATGTCAAATGCTGCTCGATGACCATTAATATATTCTATCAATCCATGGAACAGAAGTTGCCTTCGGAAGTTGTGGGAGTTTCATCACTGGAGGCTTTCAAGAAGAGACTGGACTGCCTTCTGTCAGAAATGCTGTAGGGTCTCCTGCTTGGGTGGGGGGTTGGACTAGATGACCTCCAAGGTCCCTTCCAACTCTATTAATTGTTATCTGTTAAAAACCTCCAGTGATGGAGCTCCCACAACTTCACATGGCAAGTAGTTCCACTGGTTTATTGTTCTCACTTCCAGAAAATTTCTCCTTAATCCCAGGTTGCTTCTCTCCTTGATTAGTTTCCACCCGTTGCTTCTTGTCCTGCCTTCAGGTGCTTTGGAGAAGAGGTTGACTCCCTCTTCTTTGGGGCAGCCCCTCAAATATTGGACCGCTGCTATCATGTCACCCCCTAGTCCTTTTTTCTAGACTAGCCATATCCATACTCCCTGGTCCAGAGAAACTGCTTTCCGGAAGGCCAATAGGGTGGGGATGGTCCGGACCTCAGGAGGTAACTGGTTCCAGAGAGCTGGGGCCGCCACAGAGAAGTCCCTCCCCCGCGGGCCCGCCAGCCGGCATTGTTTAGCTGACGCGACCCGGAGGAGACCAACTCTGTGGGATCTTACCGGTCGCTGGGAGCTATGCGGTAGAAGGCGGTCTCGAAGATAGCCTGGCCCTGAGCCATGTAGGGCTTTAAAGGTAATAACCAACACCTTGAATTGTGACCGGAGACCGATAGGGAGCCAGTGCAGCTCGCGGAGAATTGGTGTAATGTGGGTGTACCTAGGTGCACCCACGACAGCTCGCGTGGCTGCGTTCTGGACCAACTGTAGTCTCCGAACACTCTTCAAGGGTAGCCCCATGTAGAGGGCATTGCAATAGTCTAACCGTGAGGTGCCAAGGGCATGAGTGACCGTGACCAATGAGGGGCAGAGTTGAGAAAAGACCCTCGCTCACTCACCCACTCTTCCCTGGAGCTCTGCCCTTTACGTGTGCAGTTAGAGGAGACAGCCAAGCTCAGGCTAAAGCTATTTAATCAGCATAAGCTCAAGGTTGGCAGTCAAATAATGACCTTGAGATGCTTCGGTCTGGACCTCAGCCAGACCGCATCCCCTCCCCGGCTGGTCTCCTGTTCAATGATACCATTTAATCCCTCCGGCTCTGCCTACCAACTGCCAAAAAAAAAAAAAAAAAAAAGAAGAGCCCAACACTAACTTTGGAGAAGAATGCATGGATACAAATGATAACGGTTTTGTTTTCTCCGGCCAGCCGCACGCTTTGCAGAATACAAGAAGTCCTCGACTTAACGACCGCAATGGAGCCCAAAATGTCTGGGGCTAACGAGATAGTTTCTTGAGAGAGTTTTGCTCCATTTTGCAACCTTTCTCGCCGCAGCTGAGGGACACTGGGCGCTACTCACCCTCTTTTAAGCTTGGTCCCGGCTGAAGATCGGACCAGCGGAATATCCAGGGGTGGGCTTCAAAAATTTTAGCGAGGGGTTCTCTGCCTGGTTGCTGGGTGGTGTGGTGGCCATGGTGGGCATAGCCTAGTCAGCCTCCTGCACCACGGCGGGTGGTGGGGCATTTTTGCCCTCCCTGGGCTCTGGAGGCTTTCCTTGAGCCTCCGGGAGGGTGAAAATGGCCTCCCCAGGCACCGGAGGCCCTCTGGAGGCCGGAAATGGGCCCGTTTCTGGCCTTCCCGAACTTCCAGTAGTCCTGTTTTTTGCCCTCCCTGAGCCTCTGTGCACGCCCTGTACTTACCTGCATCCAAAATGGGTCTCCGGGGAGGGGAGGGGAGGGGAGGGTGGGGCCAGCCAGGAGTGGGATTTGGGGGTTCTCCGAACTGCACAGAATCTTAGCTAGAGATTATTATTATTATATATTATTATATATTATTATTATTATTATATATTATTATTATTATTATTATTATTATTATTATTATTATTATTATTATTTTATTTATATATTATTATTATTATATATTATTCGGAAGAACCCTCAGCAGCCCACCCCTGTGAATAACCTACGTTGAGAATTTCTTCCTTGATTGTATTTCACGGAAGGGCTGAGGGTTGGATTTGAGGAGATCAAGTCAATTTATATAAAAAAATGGGACAGGGCATTGACCGCCCAGCTGTCGGCGCGCCATCTTGACTTCCTTTTGTGCAAACTCAACCTGCTGCTCCTTCTTTCTGTGTTTCAACCTTTCCAGCGAGACTTTTATGGTGTCCGATGTAGTGGTTAAGGTGCTGGTCTAGAAAGCAGGTGAGTTCTAGTCTTGCTTTAGATATGAAAGCTGGCTGGGTGAGTTAGGGCCAATCACCAGGAGACGGTGAGTTCTAGCGCCCCCTTAGGCAGGAAAGTTGACTGAGTGATATTGGACCAATCACCAGGAGACGGTGAGTTCTAGCGCCCCCTTAGGCAGGAAAGTTGACTGAGTGATATTGGACCAATCACCAGGAGACGGTGAGTTCTACTTCCGACTTAGGGAGATAAGCCAACTGGGTCACTTTGGAACAATCACCAGGAGACGGTGAGTTCTAGTCCCGTCTCAGGCATGAAAGCTGGCTAGCTGACTTTGGGCCAGTCACCGAAGTCACCCAGTTCTAATCCCACCTTAGGCACGAAAGCCAACTGGGTGACTTTGGAACAATCACCAGGAGTCGGTGAGTTCTAGTCCCATCTCAAGCACGAAAGCCAGTTGGATGACCTTGGGCCAATCACCTGGAGACGGTGAATTCTAGTCCTGCATGAGACAGGAGGGAAGGTTTGGAGAAAATAGGCAGAGTATTAGATATTTGCCACCTTTATTTATAAAATACTAAAGCTGCGATGAAAATCAGATAAACAAATCGAATAAAAATAAAATTCCACGATATCCCGCAAACGTTTAGAGTGGAAATACGCTCGGTGTCAACTGATGAGATGAACCTGACTATTTCTCCACCTTGCTGTGGTCTCCCTCCACCGAGATCCTTTTGCCGGTGTAGACAAAGTTCCGTGCGGTCGGCGGGCATGACCCAGCGTGCCTAAACGGAGTCGTGGCAAACCTGGTTTCTTACCCACCCACCCCCCCGAGCATCGCAGCGATCCAGCGCGGCCATTTGAGCACATTATCGGAAACCACATCAAGGCTCTTTCCGAAGCCGGCTTCTGCGTCCGGATACACAAAGAAAATTGTGGCGTTCCCAATCAAGCTGCCGTAAACGATCCTAGGCAGGCTTGGCGAGAAGCCCAGGCCCTCGACGCCCACACCGTCTGTCTTTCCTTGCCGGTTGCAGATGATCAATATTGTGCTTCTCTT
The DNA here is from genome assembly GCF_029215685.1 of Pituophis catenifer annectens. Lineage (NCBI taxonomy): Eukaryota > Metazoa > Chordata > Lepidosauria > Squamata > Colubridae > Pituophis > Pituophis catenifer. The sequence continues at coordinate 1,434,826 of NW_027256886.1, read as the reverse complement.
GCGCATTGCAGGTTTTGGCTTGTCGAGAAGGAGCAGGATGAGCCTGAAGGAGGCTGGGGAAAACGGGAGCTCCGGCAGAAAGACGGATTTGTGGGGTTTTCCGTGTTTCTCTGTCTGCGTGTGTTATTGATGGGCTCATAGCTTAGAGCAGGGGTGTCAAACTCGATTTCGTTGAGGGCCGCGTCAGGGTTGTGTTTGACCTCGGAGAGGGGGGGCTGGGGGGTTTGTGGCCAGCGGGAGCACAGCCTGTTCGATGTCACTCATGTCGGGGGCGTTTGTGGCAGCCCAAGTGCTCTGCCAGCGAAAATGGGCTCTTGAGCTCCGTTTCCAGCTGCAAAGGCCTCATGTAGCCCCTTGGGAAAATTAATTGCCCATCCCTGGGTTAGAGCCAGGGTGATTCTCAGGGAAGGGAGGAGTCGGGGGGGGGCTCTAGGCCGTATCGTGGGGACGTCATGCCTGTTCTAGCATGTCATTCACAGGGGTGGCGAAGGATGCTAAAATTATAGCCACAGGTCTGAATGCGTTGGGTAGCAGGTGGCCAGAGGTGGTATTTAGCTGGTTCAGACCGGTTCGGGCGAATCGGGATTAGTGATCTGCGGTAGTATCAAGCTGGCAGAAGGTTGCAGGAGGCCTTCGCAGCTGGAAACGGAGCTCGGGAGCCCATTTTCTCTGGCAGAGGCACCGCGGGCCGGTCCTTCACTGTTTCCAGGGTGGCCCCACAGGCCAGATCTAAGCACCTCGCAAGCCGGATCTGGCCCGCGGGCCTTGAGTTTGAAACCTCTGTCTTAGAGTTTGGGGCAAGTCAAATGGTGTACGGGTAGTCCTCGACTTACAACAGTTCGTTTAGTGACCATTCGACGTTACAACGGCACTAATGAAAGTGACTTATAGACCATTTTCCACACTTACGACCATTTTCCACACTTACGATCGCAGCATCCCCAAGGGTCACATGAACAAAAATTCAGATATTTGGCAACTGGCTCATATTTACGATGGTTGCAGAGTCCCCGTGGGGGTGGGGGTCACGTGATCCCCTTTTGCGTCCGCCTGACAAACGAAGTCGATGGGGAAGCTAGATTCACTTAACCACCATGTGACTAACTTAACAACGGCAGTGTTTCACTTAACAACTGTGGCAAAAAAAGTCGTAAAACGGGGCAAAATTCACTTAACCCATGTCTCACGTAGCAACAGAAATTTTGGGTTCAATTGTGGTCGTAAGTTGAGGACTACCTGTAACCGGGTTAGTTGAATAACCAAGTTAAGGACTACCCGTACTTCAGGGATGGGCAACCAGACAGGTAGGTTTGGGCAAATGAGGCCACCAAACAGGCAGCCATGTTGGCTGAGGAATTCTGGGAGTTGAAGTCCACACCTCTCAAAATGGCCGCGGTTGAGAAACATTGATTTTAAGAGGGAAAAAAGAAAAAAGCTGATTAAAAAAATTGTATGTTTTTAAAATATCTTGAGATGTCCTTGTTTTTGCTCAGCTCCGTTTTACTTTTGCTTCAACATGTGTCCAATAATGGAATGGGCCGAGATGGAAAAATTGACAGCTTTGATTCAAGAAAAGACTTTGATTAATGTTATTTTGACTTGGGAACCAGTCTTAAGATTTTTGTGAGATACTGAGAGAAATGAATGAAAGCTTGATTTGGGGATTTGATTATTAGAATTATGTGGGACTATAGAACTAATAAGACTATTTTTAAGCTCAGAGTAAGTTGGGTGCATTTTTATTTATATCTGCACCAAAGAAAGAAGGCATTGATTTCAGTTCTTCCTTCCTTCTTCCTCGCATCCATTTCCTTCCTCTCTTCCTTCCTCCCTCCTCCTCTTCATTTGCTCTTTCTTTCTTTGTCTTTCTTTCTCTCTCTCCCCCTTCCTTCCTTCTTTTCATTTGCTCTTTCTTTCTTTTGTTTTTTCTTTCTTCCTTTCTCTCTCTCTCTCTCTCTCCCTTCCTTCCTTCTCTTCATTTGGTCTTTCTTTCTTTCTTTCTTTCTTTCTTTCTTTCTTTCTTTCTTTCTTTCTTTCTTTCTCTCTCTCTCTCTCTCTCTCTCCCTTCCTTCCTTCCATTCCTTCCTCCTTTCTCTCATCCATTTCCTTCCTCTCTTCTTTCCTTCTTTCCTTCCTTATTCTCTTCATTTGCTCTTTCCTTCTCTTCCTTCCTTCTTTCCTTTCTTTCTCTTTCATTACTTCCTTATTCCTCTCATCCATTTCCCTTTTCCTTCCTTCCTTCATCTTTCCTTCCTTCTCTTCCTTCTCTTCATTTTCTTTCTTTCTTTCTTTCTTTCTTTCTTTCTTTCTTTCTTTCTTTCTTTCCTTCCTTCCTTCCTTCCTTCCTTCCTTCCTTCCTTCCTTCCTTCTTCTTTTTCTTTCTTTCTCTTTCTTATCTACCTTCTTTTTTTCTGATTGCTTATTTTTATTCTCGTTTTTGAATTTTAATTTCTATTAAAATCTATACAGTAAAAAAACACACGTAGAAGATAATGGCTTACCAATTTTGCATCCTGCTGCAAGAGGTTGGTTGCCAGAATAGTTTTAGTATGTACGCTAGCAGGATGTTTCATATAAAACCTTGGTATCACAACAACAGGAGCTTTCCGGTTATTTGTCAGCTGTTGGAAGAGAGAAGTGGAAAGCCAAGATAAAGGGTGGCAGAAGGGAAGCGAAAGGAAGGATGGGTGAACCACCCCAAGAAACCCACCCACTTTCCGGTTTCAGTGTTAGGAACCGATGCTTTGAAAAATATAATATCTCTGGTTTGGGGAGCATCGGTGAAGATGGATCTTGTTAGGTCTGCAAACTGTGATCAATTTCATGTAGAGAAAGTCCTCGATTTACGGCCACAGGTGAACAGTTGAGAGGTGTCCGAATTTTGATCACATGACCTCAGGGATGCTGCAACGGGCGTAAGTGTGAAAAACGGTCATCTGTCACTTTCTTTCAATGGCGTTGTAACTTTAGATTAAAAATTAAAAAAATAAAATAAAATAAAAACACAACAATAATAACATAAAAATAATCATCCTTACAAACAATTATAGACAGCATCTCAATCGGTTAAAATCATTTCGTGCTTACAATTCTCCTCATATAGCAATTATTCTTTACTTAAACTAAAGATAAATATTTAAACATTTCATATATACTATCTCATCTCCATACTTTTTTATCCAACCATTGATAAAATATCTCCCATATCAAATAGTATTGTTCATCTCCCTGTTCTCTTATTTCAAATGTCAATCTACTCATTTCAGCACAGTCCAACATTTTCATAATAATTTCTTCATCGGTAATTATCTTCTCTCCTTTCCAGTTTTTGGCAAATACAATTCTGGCCGCTGTTAAAATGTTCACAATTAAGTATTGTAGTTCTTTATTAAATGTCTCTGGTAAGATTCCTAATAAAAATATTCCTGGTTTAAAGTCAATATGGCGTTGTAACTTTGAACGGTCACTAAATGAAGTAAGTCGAACACGGTGGTTAGGCAGGGATCGCTAAACACAAAATGACAGCCACAATTGTGTCATCGGAGCCAGGGTTTTCAATCACATGGTTGTGGCTGCTTTTTAGTGGAATAATATTAGGTATATTCATTCATCTCCTATTATTTATAAAAAAAAAAATGAAAGCGGGATATAAATAAATGAATAAAAACCTTCTAAGCCTCTTTGCTGCCATCCGGTGGTGGGACAGAGTTTAGCAACCCACATTTGATGGAATCCTTTTAATAGACATGTGTCATATTGTACAGGTAGTCCTCAGCTTACAACAGTTCATTTAGTGACCATTTGAAGTTACAACAGCCCCGGATAAAATGACTTATGCCCGTTTTTCATACTTATGACTGATGCAGCCTCTCCGTGGTCATGTGATCATAATCTTGATGATCTCTAGAGGGCTCAGGACAGGGGCTGTTCCTCTGTCCTGGTCCTATTAGATCTCTCAGCGGCTTTTGATACTATCGACCATGGTGTCATGCTGCGCCGGTTGGAGGGGTTAGGGGTGGGGGCACCATGTTACGGTGGTTCTCCTCCTATCTCTCTGACCGGTCGCAATCGGTGTTGGCAGGGGGGCAGAGGTCGACCCCGAGGTGCCTAGTTTGTGGGGTGCCGCAGGGGTCGGTCCTCTTGCCTCTCCTGTTCAACATTTATGTGAAGCCGCTGGGTGAGATCATCCGTGGCTTCGGGGTGGATTTCCATCAGTACGCTGATGACAACTCAGCTGTACATTTTCACCCCGGGCCACCCCAGTGATGCCCTTGAAGTGATGACCCGGTGCCTGGAGGCCGTACGGATCTGGATGGGGAGAAACAAGCTCAGGCTCAACCCCTCCAAGACTGAGTGGCTGTGGCTTCCGGCGTCCCGTCATAATCAGTTGGCTCCATCACTGACTATAGGGGGTGAGACCTTGGCCCCCTCAGAGAGGGCTCGCAACTTGGGTGTCCTCCTGGATTCACAGCTGTCTTTAGAAGACCATCTGACGGCTGTGGCCAGGGGGGCTTTTTATCAGGTTCGCCTGATCCACCAGTTGCGTCCCTTTCTGGACCAGGACGCTTTGCGCACGGTCACTCACACCCTCATCACTTCCTGTCTGGACTACTGTAACACTCTCTACATGGGGCTCCCCTTGAAGAGCACCCGGAGGCTCCAACTGGTCCAGAATGCGGCCGCGTGGGTGATTATGGGGGCGACTCGGTGCTGCCATGTAGCACCGTTCCTGCGCGAGGTGCACTGGCTCCCGGTGGTCTTCCGGGTGCGATTCAAGGTGTTGGTTGCCACCTTTAAAGCACTCCATGGCATAGGACCTGGATATCTACGAGACCACCTTCTGCCTCCGATAGCCTCCCACCGACCAGTACACTCCCACAGAGAGGGTCTCTTCAGGGTGCCGTCGGTTAGACTGTGTCGACTGGCGACTCCCAGGGGGCCTTCTCTGTAGGGGCACCCGCCCTCTGGAACGAGCTGCCCCCGGAGATTCGTCGGATTTCCGACCTCCGTACCTTCCGCCGCGCCCTTAAAACGCTATTATTCCATCAAGCAGGGCTGGCCTAAAATTTTATTGGAATGGGTTATTTTATTTTAGACGATTGGCCAAAACTATTTAATGATTTAAAATTGTTTTTAACTTTTATATTGTTGGTTTTTATTTTGGCTGTACACCGCCCTGAGTCCTTCGGGAGAAGGGCGGTATAAAAATTTAATAAATAATAAATAATAAAAATAATAATTCAGACCAGGGTTGGGGGGTTCGCAGGGGTTCGGGAGAACCTCTAAGATTCTGTGCAGTTCAGAGAACCCCCAAATCCCACTAATGGCTGGCCCCGCCCACCCCTCCCCTCCCCTCCCCGGAGTCGCCATACGGCCTGTTTTGGATGCAGGTAAGTGCAGGGGGCATGTGGAGGCTCAGGGAGGGCGAAAAACCAGCCTATTGGAAGTTCTGGTAACTGGCCTCCAGAGGGCCTCTGGAGCCTGGGGAGGCCATTTTCGCCCTCCGAGAGGCTTGAGGAAAGCCTCCGGAGCCCGGGGAGGGCAAAAATGCACCCCCCACCATAGTGCAGGAGGCCAACTAGGCCACGCCCACCATGGCCACACCCATCCAGCAACTGGGCAGAGAACCCCTTGCTGGTTCATATTTATGACATGTCCCTTTTGCGACCTTCTGACGAGCAAAATCAATTAGAGAAGCCATAATATTTAACAACTGTGCCACTCACTTAACAACTGCAGCGATTCACTTAACAACCGGACCAAGAATGTCGCAAAATGGGGCAAAATTTCACGTCACACGTCTCACTTAACAACAGAAATCTGGGGCTCAATTGTGGTCCTAAATTGAGGACTACCTCAATTTAGAATCAAGATCACCCTTGAAGTATTAGTAGACCTCTTTCTAAGGCCTCGGTAAGGCCACACTTACAATACTGCATCCAGTTTTGGTCACCACAATTTAAAAAAGATGTTGAGACTTTGGAAAGAGTGCAGAGAAGAGCAACAAAGAGGATTAGGGATCGGGAAGCTAAAAAATACGAAGAAACAGTTGCAGGAATTGGATATGTCTAGTTTAATGAAAAGGAGGACCAGGGGAGACATGATAGCAGTGCTTCAATATTTGAGGGGGCTGCCCCAAAGAAGAGGGAGTCAAGCTATTCTCCAAAGCACCTGAAGGCTGGACAAGAAGCCATCTAATCAAGGAGAAAAGCAACCTAGAAAAAGCTAATTTCTCAACGGTGAGAACAATTAACCTGTGGAACGACTTGCCTCCAGAAGTTGTCAAGTTTCCGAAAGATGCCCTAATTAATTCATGAGCCATGATCCAAATTTCAAAGGAAATATAGTCATTTATTAGGAGCACCATTCCGGCAATACTGGGATGCAGTTAGGACTGATCCTATGTAGATTTACGTTCCCCTTTGACCCTCTCTCTCCCCTCCTCTCTGGCCATGTCATAAATCACATTCTCCAATTAACCACTTTGGCTGGCTGTGAAACCTAACACCCTCCTTCTGATTGCGGTCAGAAAGAATGTATGGAATGCACTTCAGTTCTCCCTCCCTCCTGCTCATGGCAACTTGAAAGCTTTGCAAGTTGACAGTTAATCTGTTTAATTATAAGCGTACTGGGCCTGAAAGGGTCAGCTAAAGAGCCAGAGGTGGCCACGGGGCGGGAATGTAAAATACCCACGTCTGCTTTTAACACAGGGGCCATTATAATCTCATGGCATGCACCCAGACTGAGGCTGGCAAATGCAGGCCGAGCTGTGTTATACCTACAAATCAAGCGGTTGAAAGCCGGCAGATGATAGATCCCGGCAATCTGATTACAATCTGGGATCCATCCAGGTCAGAACCTGTTTTTCCTGCCCGGGGCTCAGCTTAAGAGCAGCCCTGCAATAATTAGCCCCAGTAATGCTGAGCGTACAAATTCACCTTGTTGTGCTCTCCTACCGCCAGGCCTTGCAACCAGAGGTGGGCTACACATACTGTAGCAACCGGTTCGCCCAGCACCGGAAATGTGAATGTGCGCTCGCACACACGGTTGCTTCACTCGCGCACACGCCATCCGCACATGCGTGTGATGTCAAACAACACGGCAATTCGCTCGCACACGCCGTCCGTCCGTGCATTCGTGCGGCATCAAAAACACAGCGATAGGTCGCCACTGCTGCTTTGCCCGAACCGGCTGAATACCGCCTCTGCTTGCAACCTAGAATTATCATTAATTATTGGACTGCCTTCCAGAAGGTCGACATCACCTGGGCTGCTTCCCACCGGAGACGGCAGCGGGCAACCGATTTAGAAAGGACTCCATGCAAAGCGTGCGTGCTCTGAACGGAGGGCTGGCATCCGAGTCCGCAGCACTGGCGTCTGCTTTCTTAGCCAAGCACTTAAGCTCTGGATTTCTCTCTCCCCCACCACCACAATCGGTTTACCCCTGGGAGGGAGCTGGCACCTTGCACCAGTCCCAGCCAAGATGCCACCATCCACCTAGGGCAGGGGTCAGCAACCTTAAACACTCAAAGAGCCATTTGGACCCGTTTCCCACAGAAAAGAAAACACCGGGAGTCACAAAACCCTTCTTGTGCCTATTTCTTGATCAGCCACAAAACTAACATGTGTAGTTGAATTAACCATTCTGTTTTCTTATGAAACTTTTCTTTTCTTGGATTTATCCATGGTTGGCCTATGGGGGGGGGCAAAAAGCTCAATAAACCACGTGCTGGCGGGTGTCGCACATTGGCAGTTGTGACGCCTATTTTGAGTGACAGGGAGCTGCAACAGAGGGATGAAAGAGCCACATGCGGCTCCAGAGCCGCAGGTTGCTGACCCCTGGCCTACGGAAACACAGCTGTCGGGGCCTGTCCTGCCGGTGAGCGGGCAGGAAGGGAGGCTTGGCATGTAAGGATGTTGCAGACTAAAGAAACGGGGGGCAATTTGAAAGGCTTGCTCAGATTTCGGGCAGAACCCCAGATGCAACCCTGCGGTTCCAAAGGCTGCATTCACACAATGGGGTTTTGGCCTGAATCTGGGTAAACGTGTGAATGAGGCCAGTGTGCCAACATTTTGTGGGTTTTTTTTTTTACAATGTTTAGTCAATGTTGACTCGTCGGTAACAACATTGGAGGGAGAGGGGATAACCCAGAGAAGATGGAAACATGGCATCTATGCAAATGCCTTCTTGTCAGTCAGAATAGAGCTAGAAGGGAGCTTGGAGGTCTTCTAGTCCAACCCCCTGCTTAGGCAGGAAACCTTACACCACTTCAGACAAATGGTTGTCTATCTCTTCTTAAAAATCTTCCAGTGTTGGAGCAGCCACAACGTCTAGAGGCAAGCAGTTCCACTGATCAATTGTTCTCACTGTCAGGAAATTCCTCCTTAGTTCTAGGCTGCTTCTCTCCTTGATTAGTTTCCATCCATCGTTTCTGGTCCCACCCTCTGACGCTTTGGAAAATAACTACCCTGACCTTAACTATTTGATATCGAGGTAAATTATACCAATAATTTCCTTTGCACCCATTGAGTGAGATTGGCCTCATTTTACCACCTTTCTTGCCACCGTTGTTATGTGAATCACGGCAGTCGTAGCAAAACAGTCATTAAGTGAATTTGGCTTCACTGTTGACTCTGCGTGTCAGGTTGCAAAAGGGGATCGCATGCATCCAGCCGGGACACGGAAACCGTCATAAGTGTGAATCAGTTGCCAAGTGTCCAAATTTTGATCACGTGACCATGGGGATGCAGAAATGGCTGTTAAGTGTGAAAAACAGTTGTCTCTGTTTTCGTTGCTGTTGTAACTTCATAGGGTCACTAAAAGGACAGTTGTAAGTCAAGGACTACCTTTAGACATGGGAAACATGTAAGATTTTGGAAGATCTCGCTACGTACAGAGCTGCACACAGGCCCTCCCTCATCATCTAACGGGATTGGTGGGGGATTCACCCCCCCTCGGTCTTCCTCCGAGCCCTGGCAGAACCTGAACTCAGCTCCCCAGAGATCTTGTCACTTCCTTCTTTTTCTTTCCACTTCTTGGTTCTTCTTCCCTTAACGCCAGACAAATAAATTAGTAAAGTAGAAAACAATCACTTGAAAGGTTCTGCTATTGCTGCCGATTTTGATAATCTGTCTTCATCTTACTCCGATGTTGAATTTCCGGTCTATCTAATGCAGAGGTTTCCAAACTTTTAAGACTTGTGGACTTCAACTCCCAGAACAGACGATTTGTTTGTGATGGTATAAGGCAGCGGGGATCTAGGATTTTCCGGCTCAACTCCTTCGCCTTGCCTGTTTCTCCTCAAGGGTTTCGCCTCTGCGTTATTAGCCACAAATCTTTCTCCTTGGCTAGCCCACCTCCAATCTTTCGCTCTGGCACATTGGCCCCGGCCTCTATTCTACCCCAGCTATGGACCCCAAAGAACGCAGCACACACAAAGTCTGTACAAAACTTAATTTACTAAAATAACTCAGTCTTTTTCAAAACAAAGGCTGTTAATAAACTTTCTTAACAGCCTACAAGAATCCTAAAATAAAGTAATCACAATCTTACTAAGGTTGGCAGAAAGCCCAGAAGCAATTTGCAGAGAATCCAGACGCGAAGGAGAGAGAACTAAAGTTGTTCCCTACAAATTGCTTCAGTTGGCGTTCTTCCTTAAATAGGCTAAGGGAGTGGCCAATTAGCCCCAAGCCTTACTCTCAAGGAGACCTCCTCCTGAGGAGCCACTCCTGCCTTTTGGCAGCTCTGCGTGCCCGTGCATTGAGAAGAGGCTCCTCCTCTTTGTCCTCTTCACTTATGGGAACTTCTGGAGGTTCTGAAGGCCCTGGCTGAATCCCCGCCTCTGGCACCACATCTTCTCCAGTCTCCTCATTGTCCGACTCAAGCGCCAGCTGCACAGGCTGCTGGCGCAGCACACCAGCCTCCTCGCTGTCTGAATCAGCCACCAGCCACACAGGCCGCGTACAGGCCACAACAGCCCCTCCGTGCCCAGTCCCTTCATCGCAGCCCATTCATCGTTCGCATCGGGCTTTTGACCACCCAGGACAATTCGCAGCCAGCCAATCGGTGCAGGGACTCGGGGGGCTTTAACGCAGAGGCGAATACCTTGAGGAGAAACAGGCAAGGTGAAGGGTTCGAGCAGAAAAGTCCAATTCTGAGCAGCGGTGGGTTTCACATTATGTTACTACCGGTTCGCCATGCATTTGCACGCTCGCTTCGTGTGCATACGCGCCCGGTTCATGCATGTACCCAGCCTTCTGCACATGTGCTTAGCTCGCGCCCCCCCCCGCATGCACCCAGCCTCAAAAACATGCCTAAATAGGATGGCATAGAGCCAGGACGAGTGGGCCGTCCACCTGCGATTTCTGCTACCGGTTCGCGTGAATCAGTTCGATCCGACTGAATACCATCTCTGGTATAAGGTCTCCTGCCTTGGGCCAGGGTTGGACTAGAAGACCTCCAAGGTCCTTTCCAACTCTTATTCTTCTGTTATTTTTTTTCCCACAGGGAAAATAATTTTAAATCACACTCTTCGATGAAAGAGCTCTTAACCTAATCTTTTATTATGATGCATTTCGGGGTGTGCAGGAAGACAAAATTAGATTCCGTCTCTCTCTCTTTTTTTTTTTTTATGCAAAGCACCAAAGGACAATTAAAATTTTACTTAACGATTGCAAAAGCGACAGGCCGCGTTTGCAACGATGACCCACGTGCAATGAGATCACTGCTGAATTGCCACGCTCACGGACCTGCGTCTCAGGGCTCAGATATTTGCACGCTGCTGTGACACTAAGGCCAGCTTTGTTTCCCTTCTACCCAGCACGCAACTAACACGCAACTCGACTGTCAGCGAACTCCAGTACCAATCTGGGGTTATTTATAGCCTTTCCTTTGAAATCTTCTCAAGCGATCAGAAAAATCAGGACCGTAGCTGCGAATTCAAGCCCCACCCATCTTCATCCAGGTTGTCCTCGACTTACGACCACAATGGAGCCCAAAATTTACGTTGCCGAGTGAGCATTCTGTTAAGTGTAGGTCATCTAGTCTACCCCGCTGCGCAAGCAGGAGACCCTACACCATTTCTGACCAATGGCTTTCAGGGATGAAGCTCCCACAACTTCCGAAGGCAACTTCTGTTCCATCGGATGATTGTTCTCACTGTCAGAAAGTTTCTCCTTATTTCTAGGTTGAATCTCTCCTTGATCAGTTTCCATCCATTGTTCCTTCTCTGGCCTTCAGGTGCTTTGGAAACTGCAACCGTCGTAAATGTGAGTCAGTTGTCATGTAAATGGTGGTGACCGCCTGGGATAGGGCGGCCGCTGGCGCTTTGGACCGAGTCGTGCCTTTGCGGCCTCTGTCCCGTCGCCGAGTCTACTTGGCTCCTTGGTTCTCTGAGGAGCTGAGGGAGATGAAGCGCCGGAAAAGACGCCTAGAGAGCAGTTGGAGGTCTAGTCGGTCCGAATCTGGGTGCGCTTCAAGGTACTGGTTACCACCTTTAAAGCGCTCCATGGCATCGGACCTGGGTATTTGCGGGACCGCCTTCGCCGCCAATAGCCTCCCACCGGCCAGTACGCTACCACAGAGAGGGACTCCTCAGGGTGCCGTCAGCCAGGCAATGTCGGCTGACAACCCCCAGGGGGAGGGCCTTCTCTGTGGCAGCTCCTGCCCTCTGGAACGATTTGCCCCCGGAGATACGGAGGATATCAGATCTCCGGGCTTTTCGCCGTGCCCTAAAAACTCTTCCATCAAGCAGGGCTGGCGTGAAACCCCCCTCCCCGTTTTTGAGATATTAGATTTTTAATTGTGTAATGGGTTTTAGTCGTAAGGTTCTTAATTTTTGGCTAAAGGGTATAATTCCTTTAAATTTTTAAATTTTGTATTGGATGTTTTTACTTGGCTGTGCACCGCCCTGAGTCCACCAGGAGAAGGGCAGTATACAAATTTAAATAAAATAAATAAATAAAATAAATAAATGACATGACCACGGGGATGCTACATGGAGATACGGAGGATCCCGGACCTACGCGCTTTCCACCGTGCCATCAAAACATTTTTAAATTTTAAAATTTTAAACTTGTTTTATGAATTTGAGGTGTCTTAAATTTCATTTTCTGGGCCAATTATTTAATTGTATTTTAATGGTTTTTTAACATTTATATTATATGTATTTTATTTGGCTGTTCACCGCTCTGAGTCCTTCGGGAATAGGGCGGTATACAAATTCAATAAATAATAATAATAATAATAACTGTCCCAAGTGTGAAAAACAATCATAGGCCACTTTTTTGAGTGCCATTCTGACTTTGAACATAATTTAATTTAATTTAATTTAATTTATCACATTTTTATGCCGCCCAACTCCCAAGGGACTCTGGGCGGGTTACAGCAAAAATAATGCGAACAATAAACATAGAAAAATTATTTAAAAACATTATAAAAACATTTAAAAACATTAAAAGTCCATGCACACCATTCATGGCCGGATCTCGCCGGATCGCACGAGCGAGATCAACGGCCTCAGGCCTGCCGGAAAAGCCAGGTCTTCACCGCTTTCTGGAAGGCCAATAGGGTGGGGATGGTCCGGACCTCAGGAGGTAATTGGTTCCAGAGAGCTGGGGCCGCCACAGAGAAGGCCCTCCCCCGTGGGCCCACCAGCCGGTATTGTTTAGCTGACGGGACCCGGAGGAGACCAACTTTGTGGGATCTTACCGGTCTCTGGGAGCTATGCGGTAGAAGGCGGTCTCGAAGATAGCCTGGCCCTGAGCCATGTAGAGCTTTAAAGGTAATAACCAACATTAATAAAAAGGTAATAAAAATGGAGCGTTGATTACCCTGTGGTGTCCACTCCTTTGACATTTTTTTTTTTTACAACCCCACAAGGCGCTGCTCTACTCTCTTTAATTATAGTTTTCATTTTTGCTTTTCTCTTTTTCTTCCTTCCTTCTTCTCGAGTCTTTCTCGCCCGTCGGGCCCTGCCTCTTTTCCAGCAAGCCTCCCAAAGGCAACGCCTGTCATTAGATGAAACAAATGCAAATAAAAATCTACCCTTTGATCACAATTATCACCCACCCTCTGACTTTTAAATAAATATACGGGCCTTCTCCTAATCGGTTCAGCTTTGCTGTGCAACCACAACGGAAGCTTGGCAGATCCAAAGGGCTGTTTTGTAAAAGCCGTTTGTTCCAAAACAGTAATTCCACCGGTGTTACTGGTTCCATTGCTTTCAACATCTGGTTTATAATTTTATTTATTTTTTTGGGTCAACCCTCCAGAAACACCACTAGCTGGTAGTATGTCAAGTACAGTGTTACAAACCATTTTTCAAAAAAAAAAAAATTGTGGTCCTTTTTCCTTCCGAGAAAGACGCGGCTGACACCTTCATTAAAACCTTTGGCTTCCATTAGCACTTTCCATCTTTGCAAGTTTTTTTTTTAAAATACAGCCTTCCTTGCAGCTTCAATGACTGCCTTCACACAACCTGCCATGCCAGGTCAATGAAAACCGCAGTGATGCATTTGGCAAATATAAACCTTGCCATTCGATTAAACCTTGGTTTGGGTGCCCTCAGCAAAGAAGGGGCATTCCCCTAGCTGTCTCAACCTGCTTAATTTTTGCTCCTTTTTAATTTCTGCATGCTGATTTTATTTTTATTTTTTTTACAGCGGGCCCATGTTTCCCCCCCCCCCCGTACGAGGGTGCACAGTTTGTATCTGGGCTGCATTGCACCATGTTTTGATTTGGAACTCCCCTCTTCCGCTTTTTGGACATCTGGATTTTGAAAAAAAAAAACAGATTGTGCAATTATTGTTAAACAGCAGAATTACAGGTTGGCCTAATTGTTTTTTTTTTTTTAAATTTTTAAACAAAACTTAAAACAACCATCATCCATTACAATTACAGAAAGTGTACCAATCGGTTACAAATCTTTTGCGCTTAATCCCATATCCAAAATTCTCTTATTTGACAATTTATTTTAATCCCTTTGTATTATTATTCTCATTTACCAATTGTTTTAACAATGGCTTTTTTTTTTTTTTAATTTGATTTATATGCCGCCCTTCTCCGGAGACTCAGGGCGGCTTACAATACATTAAGCAATAGCCTTCATTCTTTTGTATATTTTTATACAAAGCTTATTGCCCCCACAAACTGGGTCCTCATTTCACCTACCTTAGAAAGGATGGAAGGCTGAGTCAACCTTGAGCCTTGGAGAGATTCGAACCAGCAGAAATTGCAGGCAGCCGTGTTAATAACAGGGTGCACTAAACCCCTGTACTATCAAGGCTTATCTCCCATTTAAAAAAAACCGCTTTATGCATTTTATTATTACATCCATTTCATCTTTCATCATCTCCATGCTTTATTATCTAGCCATTGATAAAATAATTCCCATATCAAGTAATATTGTTTATCTTCCTGTTCTCTAATTTCAAATGTCAATCTGCTCAGTTCAGCACATTCCAAAATTTTCTTAATAACCTTATTAAGGTTGGGCTAGTTTCCCCCCCACCCCCAGAATTGGAGAGCTGCTGCAGGATGCATTTAAAGAGAGCTCTTTGTGCTGCATTTGGAACAGTTTACTGTTTTCAGATAGAGTGCCTCCGAAGCTGGAGGTTCTACTTTAAGCTACCAACGATTAACCAATGCAAAAGGGCATGCTCGCCCTTTGCCGCTTTGCACCCTTTTCTTTCTGCAACAGTTCTTCAACCCCCACATTCAGCAACCCCAAAATAATTCAGCCTCCCCTCCGCCCAGTCAAAATCCGCATGGCTTCGAAAACCAGAAGCTCCGCTCCGCTCCGTGCTAGGTAGGATTCCGCGTTCCGGGTTTTCCCTCAAGCTCTTTGTGCGCCTGTCCCTTCCTGGCCCCGCCTTCGCGCCTCTTTCTCCTCCCGCCCGTCCCTTTTCCGGCCACGCCCTCTCCCCCCCCTCCCAGCCGCTTCCCGCCAAAAGCTGCACATCATGGACGGTCCGACGTCAGCGCGGGCAGGAACAAAGGGCGGCGGGCGGCGCATGCGCCGTGGCGCCGCTGCTTTTGCGCGCTCGCCGGGCGTTCCCTTAAAATCCTAAACCATCAAATTAACGACGATTTTAAAAAAAAAATTAAAAAGCTTTTTGAATAAAATAAGTGTCGGTTTTATTGATTGCACGGTTGGGTTTTTGCAAAAGGGCATCCCTGCCTCTGCCATTTTAATGCCCGCCCAATCCTTTGCACAGCTGCTCCAAAGAAATCAAGGTGGTCCTTGACTTGTGACCTCAATGGAGCATCAAATTTATACTGCTAAGTGAGGCATTTAAGTGAGACATTTAAGTGAGATTTGGCCCCGTTTTACAACCTTTCATACCACAGCTGCTAAGTGAATCATTGCAACTGTTTGTAAACATGGTTGTTAAGTGAATTATTATTTATTAAATTTTATTCATTAAATTTATATGTCGCCCTTCTCCGGAGACTTGAGTTCCCCATTGACTTTACTTGTCAGGAGGTCTAACAGTAACAGAAGGGACCTTGGAGGTCATCGAGTCCAACCCCCTGCTCACGCAGGAGACCTATACTAAGGATTCGAACCGCCAAACTGCCAACCTTTCTGATCGACAAGCTCAGTGTCTTAGCCACTGAACCACCTAGCCAGGTCGCAAAAAAGGGGACGGCATGATCTTGGGGAAACTGCAACTGGTCATAAATATGAACCCATTGTCAGAATTTTGATGACACGATCATAGGATGCTGCAACGGTCGTAAGAGTGAAAAATGGCCATAAGTCATTTTTTTTCAGTGCTGCCGTGACTTTTTTCTTTTTTTTTAAATTTGATTTATATGCCGCCCTTCTCCGGAGACTCAGGGCGGCTTACAATGTGCTCAGCAATAGCCTTCATCCTTTTGTATATTTATACAAAGTCAGCTTATTGCCCCCACAAACTGGGTCCTCATTTCACCTACCTTAGAAAGGATGGAAGGCTGAGTCAACCTTGAGCCTTGGCGAGATTCGAACTTATAGTAATTGCAGGCAGCTGGTGTTAAATTACAGTGCCTTGTTTGCAGAGCTATCCAGGCTTCTTTGGTCACTAAACGAAGGGTTGGAAGTCGAGGACTTAATCTGTAAATCCCTATTATTATTTTTTTGCAATTTAGGATGCAGGCCTAATGAAGATTTGGGATGGAGCTGGGGCTAGTCAGTGGATCGAAATGCAGCCTATGCCCATGGAGCACAACCGTTTTTGAGAAGCGTAATTTATTTTGGGTCATATCAAATCTGCCTGGTTTTTTGGGGTTTTTTTTGCAAGCAGGAAATTAAGTTATATTTCCCTAAGGCTCTTGGCCGGAAGGGACTTCGAAACCTGTTTTTCTGCCCTTCGGAGCAAGAGTGGATTGCATTTCTATAATCGGCCCCACACCAAATTAAAGAGGACGTGAATGCGTTTATAGCATGCACTTAACCTGGTTATTTAAATTAACCCCTTTGGAAGGTTTGCACATTTTTAGATTTTTGACAGGGTGAGTCACAGAATAGCCTGAGGTTAACAGGAACCAGATTTAGCAAATGGGGCAGGAAGAATGTGTGGCCGAGTTAGGAGGTTTTGGTGGGAAAGCAAGCAGATTCACTTGCGCAACAACCCTAAGCCTGCTTGCCGCTAACCGGGTTTCCTTGCAATTTGGTGTGTTGTGGGAATCCGGTTCTGCCAGATAAAAACGTGGGCTAATGAGGAATCATGTGAAATGGGTTGTGTGCATTCATCCTCTGTTTGAATCGATGGATTATGGCAGGATATAAATCCAATAAAAGAATAACAGAGTTGGAAGGAACCTTAGAGGTCTTTTAGTCCAGGAGTATCCAACCTTGGCAACTTTTAAGACTTGTGGACTTCAAGTCCCACAATTCTGCGACTTGAAGTCCTTAAATCTTAACCGTCTGCTCAAGCAGGAGACCCTACCATTTCAGACAAGTGGCTGTCCGATCTCTTCTTAAAAACCTCCAGTGTTGGAGCACGCAAAACCTCTAGTGGCAAGTAGTTCCACGGGTTAATTGTTCTGATTGTCAGGAAATTTCCACTGAGTTCTAGGTTGGTTTAAGAAGATAGAATGTCTTAACATGAATATCCATCAGAAGAAAAGAATGAATTCAAAATTTCTTCTGTTTTCATCTACAAACTGCATCTGTGATTCAGTGATGGGTTCCTCCCGGTTCGGCCCGGTTCGGTCGAGCCGGAAGCGGTGACGATATGATGAAATCCCAGTAATTTAACCAATAAACAAATAAAATTTAATGCAAAGGATACATCTGTTTAATATGTATCTAATGTTCAAAATACCATTAATCAGGGAGGAGGGGTCCTTGCACGACCGCACAAAATCCGCCCCTTACTATTTGCATGTGATGTCACTGTACAAGCTCCGCCTTTTCTGACTTGCACTGTGACATCATACTGCACAATTCATCACTTTGGTATGGTTAGGAACGGACATTTACATGTATGTTTTTGTGTGTGTGTGCGTGTGTGTGACTTAGCATGTTATGCCCAGTCGGTTTCGTTAGTTCAATGTATTACAAGTAGTCAGAATAATTACAGAATAAGAGTCCTCGAGTTACGATGGTAATGAAGCCTGCCCATTACAGTCGCCAATCCTAATGGTTGTAAAATAGGACATTTTTTGTAGCAGCCATTGAACAAATGTGGTCGTAAAACAAATAGCAATAGCAATTGACTTATATACCGCCTTCACAACACTGCAGCTGTTAAATGAACACCGCGGTCATTAAACAAATCCATAGTTTGCTATGTATGGCATGGTCTCGCCGATAACTGGAAGTAAGTGCCAGTTTTTGGCAAAACCAGCATTAAAAAACATGGTCATGTGATCATGGAGACACTTCAAATGATTGTAAATGCAGCTGTCTGTCTGAGTATTCGATATGTGGTCCCATGACCATGGAAGAGAGGGCTGACTTTCCAGAACTTCAGCCCCTGACCTTCTTTCCTTCCGTCGCGAGCTGAAGACGTGGCACTTCCGTCAACTCAACTGATCCGTTTGGGGGTACACTATCATAATTTAAACTGTTTTAATAGGGTTGTAGATTTTAATTTTATTTCGTTGTGATTTGTATTGGAATTTGTCATTTTGTAAGCCGCCTTGAGTCCCCAGGGAGAAAGGCGGCATATAATAATAATAAATAAATAAATAAATAAACTTCGGATCTGGGTCGCAAATCTTCTTTTTCAGGTAGGTCATAACTTCAAATGGTCACTAAGCAGTCAGTCGTAAGTCGAGGATGACCTCCGAGTCAAAATGGGTAGCATGTTGTACCAACCCATGTGTTCTGACCGAGGCCCAAGTAGTGATTACCAAACACAATTCAGTCCTGGACAAACTTATTTTATTAAAACAGTCCAAAACAAATTCTTCAGCCTTATCACCAACCTTTGATATCTTTGGCAACCTGCCAAAGGCTTTTCTTGGCAAAAACCCCACAAAGTTCAAGAGATGCTGACAAGAAGCACCGGAATCAATGTTACTTTTCTACAAAGAACCCAAGGGCTCTTTTCTGTTCTTTTAAGCCTTATGGGAGTGGCCAATCATCTTCTGGCCTTACTCCTGAGTTGTCCTTTTTGCTTCAGCTGCTCCTGCCTTCTGGCAGCTCTTTGCATGTGTGCACTAGGAACAGGCTCCTCCTGTTCCTCTGCCTCTCTGTTGTCCGACTCTGGAGACTCCAGAGTTCGCGCATCACTCCCCGATGGCCCTGGCCCCATCTCTGCCTCCGATGCAGAGCCCTCATCCGGGCCTTCCCCAGCCTCCAGGACTGGCCCATTGTCCTCCGCAACCTCCTCACTGTCCGACTCCGCTGCCAGCTCCACAGGCTGCTGGCAGACCACAACACCATGGTAAGCATGTTATATGAACTCAGTCTCTCTTACCAATTCTTAGTGACTGGAAAATAAATAATTTTATTGTGACAGCTGTGCATATAAGATAAGAAGCATCTTTTCTTACTCTTCCTCTACACACAGGTGGGCTTCACATAATTTCGCCCCAGCACTGAAAATGTGAGTGTGCGTGTGTGCGGCCTTCTGCACATCCGCTTTCCTCACACGCGCACTCGCATATATGCACGCGGATTAAAAAAATGCAGCTAAATAGGACGGCATAGAGCCAGGACGGGCGGGTGGGCAGGTGAGCAGGCCCACCCACAGGTCAAAACTACCGGTTCGCATGAACCAGTACGAACCGGCTGAATCCCAGCCCTGGAGCCACACCACCCTCAACAAGACAAATTCGGTGCAAAATGGATGCAAGTTGGACAATAGGGCTCAAGGGCGATTAAAGGTCTTGGAGAGTAAAATATTTGAAGAACGGTTGCAGGAGAAAAGAAGGACCAGGGGTGACATGATAAGCAGTCTTCCAGTGTTTGAGGGGCTGCCCCAAAGAAGAGGAGGGGGGGTTGAAATTATTTTCCAAAGCACCAAAAGGCAGGACAAGAAGCAACGGATGGAAACTAATCAAGGAGAGAAGCTATCTTGGAATTAAGGAGAAACTTCCTAACAGTGAGGACAATTAGCCAGTGGAACTGCTTGCCACTAGAAGTTTTAGGTACTTCATCACTGGAGGCTTTTAAGAAGAGACTGGACAAGAAATTTGTCTGAAATGTTATAGGAGGCTGGATTATTTATTTATTTATTTATTTATTTATTTATTTATTTATTTATTTATTTATTTAATTTGTATACCGCCCTTCTCCCGGAAGGGACTGAGGGCGGTGAACAGCCAAAATTAAAAATACATACAAATGCAAAAGTTAAGATAATTAAAAATAATTAAATCATTGGCTTCCCAATTTAAAACCCCCAAGTCTATAAAATTTAAAATCCCAATTAAGAACCATTTAGGCTAGGCCGGATTAGAAGACCCCCCCCAAGCTCTATTCTGATTGATTGACTAAGCAGTATCAAAACATTTCTCTTTTTTTGAATAGGATTTTTATTGAAACTGAAAGGAAGGTTAAAAAAACTAATACGAAGTTCGTTTAGTGACCATTCAAAGTTACAACGGCACTGAAAAAAGGGAACTGTGACCGTTTTTCACAGCTGCGACCACTGCAGATCCCTATGATCCCTTGATCAAAATTCAGACGCTGGGCAACTGGTTCATACTTACGACTGTTGCTATGTTTGCAACCTTCCGACAAAGCAAAGTTAATGGGGAAGCCAGGTTTGCTTAAACCCCCGGATTATCAACTGCAAAGTGATTCACTTAAAAATTGTGGCAAGAAATGGGGCAAAACTCAATTAACAAATGTCTCAGTTAACAGCTAAAAGTTTGGGCTCAATTGTGGTCATAAATCGAGGACTATCTGTATATCGGTGCATTTCAAAATCCCGGAACACCATGGAGCAAAAAACGGTTGAACTCAAATATATCCAAAAGGTTTAAGCCATCTCAGAAATAAATACCATAGTTTTTAATATATTACTATTGTTAATTGGTAAAGTAATAGTAATCTGTCTCATTTGTAATTGGTTATCTACATAATCCACCCATATTCCCCTTCCTTAGTCTCCCCTTCTCAACCCAATTTCAATCCTACGTTAGTTTATCCCAGTTTCTCAATCTCAGCATCTTTAAGTGGGATGGACTTCAACTCCCAGAATTCCCTAGCCAGCCAGAATTCTGGGAATTGAAGTCCACACATCTTAACACTATGCCGGCTGGGGAATTCTGGGAATTGAAGTCCACACGACTTAACACGATGCCGGCTGGGGAATTCTGGGAATTGAAGTCCACACAATTTAACACGATGCCGGCTGGGGAATTCTGGGAATTGAAGTCCACACAATTTAACACTATGCCGGCTGGGGAATTCTGGGAATTGAAGTCCACACGACTTAACACTGCGGGCTGGGGAGTTCTGGGAATTGAAGTCCACACAATTTAACACTATGCCGGCTGGGGAATTCTGGGAATTGAAGTCCACACAACTTAACACGATGCCGGCTGGGGAATTCTGGGAATTGAAGTCCACACATCTTAACACTATGCCGGCTGGGGAATTCTGGGAATTGAAGTCCACACGACTTAACACGATGCCGGCTGGAGAATTCTGGGAATTGAAGTCCACACAACTTAACACGATGCCGGCTGGGGAATTCTGGGAATTGAAGTCCACACGATTTAACACTATGCCGGCTGGGGAATTCTGGGAATTGAAGTCCACACGACTTAACACTATGCCGGCTGGGGAATTCTGGGAATTGAAGTCCACACAATTTAACACTATGCCGGCTGGGGAATTCTGGGAATTGAAGTCCACACAACTTAACACTATGCCGGCTGGGGAATTCTGGGAATTGAAGTCCACACAATTTAACACTGCTGAGATTGAGAAATCCTGGTTTATACACAACACAGATGGTTCTTCACTTAACGACTGTAATCGAACCAAGAAATACCGTTGGAAGTCATGGATGGTTATTAAGCAAGTCCCATGGGACCTGCCCAATTTTATGACCTTTTTTGCAATAGTCATTAAATGAACCCGTTTTACTTAATGGGCGTTTTTTGCCAAAATCCAGAAGTAGACACTGAAAAATGGAAAAAAAGCACCAAAAAAATCACAGTCACGTGACCGCGGGATGCTACAAATGGTCATAAATACGAAGCTGGTTGCCAAGTGCCAAAATGTGATCACATGGCCATGGTGTGTTTGTGTGTATGTGTGTGGGTGTGCAGCTATTAGAACTCCACAACCAGGTCCTAAGTAGTTTTGGCGAGGTCCGCCATAATGTGGAATGGTCATTAAACGAGGACTACCTGTACACCTCCAATGAATGAAGTGAGCTGCAGCTAAGAAACCTTTGGCCTTCGAATAAAATTTCTTAGTCCAAAAGGATCTATCAGATCTGGCTCCCCTAGGGATCCAGGGGTCTGCAACCTTAAACACTCAAAGAGCCATTTGGACCCGTTTCCCACAGAAAAGAAAACACCGGGAGCCACAAAACCCTTCGCGTGCCTGACTATTTCTTGAGCGGCCACAAAATTAGCATATGTAGTTGAATTAAACGTTCTGTTTTCTTCTGAAACTTTTCTTTTCTTGGATTTATCCATGGTTGGCCTACCGGGGGTTGAAAAGCTCAATAAATTGTGTGCCAGCGGGTGTCGCACATTGGCGGTTGTGACACATATTTTGAGGGACAGGGAGCCACAACAGAGGGATGAAAGAGCCACATGCGGCTCCAGAGCCGCAGGTTGCTGACTCCTGATCTAGGCTAAGATCAGCGGTGGTATTCAGCCGGTTCGGACCGGTTCAGGTGAACCAATAGTGACGACCTGTGGGTTGGCCTGCCCACCCACCCTGGCGCTATGTCATCCTATTTAGTCACGTTTTCTAAGCCGTGAGCGTGAGTGAGCAAAGCAAGCGTGTGCGCGCACAGGCTCACATTTTCGGTGTGCGGTGAACCGGTGGGTAAAATTATGCGAAACCCACCTCTAGCTAAGATGGCTGTCCTGCCATCCAAACATGTCTCCAAGAAACCTTGACTACAATGCCTCTAATTCCCTCCCTCCCTGGGCCAAACTATTCAGGAGAGATGGAACCTGTAGTCCAGTGCCTCAAAAAAGAGAAAAAACGCCTTAGGAAACCAACCACAATGTCACACAAAACAGACCGAAGCGGATTTTTGCGCATCCTCCCCCCCCGCTTTCAAAATTGAGGGTCGATCCAAAAAGAATCGGCAAATTATAAAATTCGACATTTGCAAATCATCCGGTTCTGTTGAAAAGCTGCGCTTAGAAGCGTTGAAAAGGAGAATTTCGATTAGATCCATGGCCTCTTATCGCTGCTGCCATTTTGTTTCTCCGTTTTAGGTGTCTAGGCAGCCCATTAATCCATTGGCTGATACGGCAGGCCTGACCTGGTGAAATTCAAAAGGGACAATATATATATATATATATATATATATATATATATATATATATATATATATATATATATATATATATATATATATTTATATATTTATATATATATATATATAAATCCACTTTTCTCCCCCTCCTTTCCAACTCCTTTTGGCAGTTTTCCAGGAGGATAAGGCCTGGCTTGTAAAAATCTCAGCTGCTAGGGAACCATCTACTGGCTATTAGTATTATTATTATTACTAACTGCCAATGCAGCAAAAACCACCGGTTACCACCTTTAGAGCGCTCCATGGCTTAGGACCTGGTTATTTACGGGACCACCTACTACCACAAGCAGCCTCCCACCGGCCGGTACGCTCCCATAGAGAGGGGCTCCTCCGGGTGCCATCAGCTAAACAATGTCGGCTGGCGGCCCCCAGGGGGAGGGCCTTCTCTGTGGGGGCACCCACGAGCTCCCCCCGGAGATACGGAGGATCCCGGATCTACGCACTTTCCGCCGTGCTCTTAAGATTCTCCTATTCCAGCAAGCCGGCCTGGCCTAATTTTCTCCCCTGTTTTAAAATTCTTTTAAATCGAAATTTTAATCGGTTTTAAATTATTAGGATTTTTTAATTGTCTCGGGCTAAATTATTTAATCTGGTTTTAATTATGTCTTTTAACTTTTCTATCTATGTATTTTATTCTGTGCCTGTTCACCGCCCTGAGTCCTTCGGGAGTAGGGCGGTATATAAATCTAATCAAACAAACAAACAAACAAACAAAACGAAAACAGCACGGCTAAAATCAGAATTTGCCAGAATTCTATGCTCAGTGACTTTTGACTGGCAGCTGGCAACAAGCACCGAGGGAGAGAGCTGCAGTGGTGAAATCCAAATTTTTTTACTACCAGTTCTGTGGGTGTGGCTTGGTGGGCGTGCTTGGTGGGCGTGGCTGGGGAAGGATACTGCAAAATCTCCATTCCCACCTCACTCTAGGGGAAGGATACTCCAAAATCCCCATTCCCTCCCCACTCCTGGGGGGAAGGATATTGCAAAATCTCCATTCCCACCCCACTTTGGGGCCAGCCAGAGGTGGTATTTGCCAGTTCTCCAAACTACTCAAAATTTCCGCTGCCGGTTCTCCAGAACCTGTCATAACCTGCTAGATTTTACCCCTGCCGTAAACCAAGTTTGTTTGTTAAGTTGGTAAACCAGACATTGTTTGGATTCAAAGCTGGGTCCCTGTGACAGGTTCATAACACTCAGTGTAGTAAACCGAGAGTTAATCTGCACCTGTGCTGACTTGGGCTTTTTCACATAGTCCTCAATTAACAACCGTTCACTTAAAAACCGTTCAAAGTTACAACAGCACTGGAAAAAAATATGTCCCTTAACCGGTCCTCGTAGTTATGACCAGCACTGCTTCCCCACGGTCATGTGATCACAATTTAGTTGGCAACCGCATGTATTTACGATTGCATCATCCTGGGGTCATGTGATGGTATTGTATTTATATTATTATAAATTATACAGTTTTATTTTTTTAATATTGTAAGCCGCCCAGAGTTCCTATGTGGCAAGCTGAGCGGCTAATAAATTTTACAGATAAATAAATAAATACATTTCTGATTTTCCCAGCAGGGGGCGTGCTTTGACAAGCAGTCAATGGGGGGGGAACCATATTCACTTAATGACCCCATGATTCACTTAACAGCCATGGTGACTCGCTTAACAACAGCAGCAAAAAAAGTGATAAAATCGGATGTGACTCATTTAAGAGCCGCCTCACTTAACAATGGACGTTCTGATCCCAATTCCAGTCGTAAGTCCAAGACTATCTTAATGTGGAGGCAATTTGGCTCTTAAACATGGCTCAGATTCGGCATGAAGCAAACCAGGTGAGGTAAAATATATGAGGTAAAATAAATAAATTCATTGGATAGGAGAATTATAGGCAGTCCTCCAACAGTCCTCAACTTACAACCACTCGTTTAGCGACCATTTGAAGTTAGAACAGCACTGAGAAAGTGACTTATGACCAATTGGTCCTCGCACTTATGATCATAAGTGACGGTCACATAATCAAAATTCGGTCACGAAATGAATGGTTGTAAGCCGAGGACTAGCTGTATGGGATTGGTAGCATCAGGATCCTTGGCTTTTCGCAGGGCATAGTGGCAGGGCAAGGGGATGGCAGATCCAGCTCCCAGGGGCCAAAGGTCCTTAGAAAGGGGTACCAAGGCCAATGAGTTGGGGGATGGCATAGGCCCAGTCGCTTGTGAGACCCCCCCCGATATGCCGGAGGGCCTCTTGATCGGAGGTGGCAAATAGAAAATAAACTGGGAACGAAAGGGAAGTTCTTTCTGTTTGCAGCATTTTACACCAACAAAAGGAGCAGATTGTGTGAAATGTATACACAGATACACACACGTTGGAAGGAAAATCCATCTGGTTCAGTTCCAAGAAGAGGTGGTATTCAGCCGGTTCGTACCGGTTCAGGCGAATCTGTTGCGGAGATATTGTGCCGTTCCGGTTCTATGCCGTCCTATTCAGGCATGATTTTGAAGCTGGGCACATGCGCGGAAGGTGCGTACACGTGCAAAGCAAGTGTGCTCAACGAACCGGTAGCAACAAAATGTGAAACCCACACACTGGTTCCAAGCTGGGAGAAAGACGGTGGAAACAACATGGAGGCCGATTGGAAAGAAAGGTTTATTGGTGAAGCAGAAACCCTGGTGGTTCTGGGGCAGCTGACAAAATGGAGTTTAGAATGGGTGGGGTTTAATACCTTCTGGATTCCTATGGGGGGGTTATGTAGGGGATATGTTGGGGTCATAGCTGGTTCTATAGGCAAAAGAGGAAATGCAAACCCTAAGTGTTTGAGCTAATCTTGTCAACCTTTTTTTTTTGTTGCTTATCTGGAGTCTCTGTCTGACCCAGTCTTTCTGAATGGATTACCAATTCTGCATGTCTAAAAGCTGGCCTCCTCAGTTTCTGCTTGGGGCAGGGAAGCTGGGGCTGGTTTCTGCCTCCCTTAAGATTTATTTTATTTTTTTTCATTTCTCCTTTACGGGAAATATTTTATCCCGCCTTTTTTTTTTATATTTCCCAAAATATTTCATTCTTCGGGGGTGGGGGTGTCTTCCCACACACACATACAACCCGTGGCCTCTGCAACTCCCTTTTTGCAGTTTTTGGAGTTTCCTGTGCTCCGTGGCCAAAAATAACCTCTGCGGTTTCCACCGTTTAGAGGCAGGAAATTAGCCAAAACGGAAACGGAAACTGGGTGCAAACCAGTTAAGGGTGTTACTTAAGTGATACTCTCTCTTTCCTCCAACTCAAAGCCCCCCCCCCTTGGATGGAGGTCCCACATTGTTTTTAATCATCACAATGGCAACTCTCCAGGAGGCTTCGGCCACTTTTTCCCAGCCCGGCCTACCTTGAAAGGTTGTTGTTACAGAGGGAGGTGCTACATATGCTGTCCTCATCTCCTGGAGAAAAGACAAGATCGAAATCTCATCCACGCTTCTTACTATGTGCTCTGTTTTAATTTGTTTAATATTCAATTCAACAACTGAATATCGTTTATATATTTAAGTGCACGTCAAATTGTTTAATTTCACACACCCTGTTTTGCGAGGGGTTGTCGGGCGAGTTTTTCCGCAGGGTAACACGTCAAAACCGGCCTCTCCTCTGCTTCCTGAAAAATATACTTTTGTGAAGGTTGGATGTAACTTGAAACGTGGAATTGCATTCTGGACATGTCCACCCAAGCTACAGTGATCCTCGACTTACAACGGTTCGTTTAGTGACCATTCAAAGTTACGACGGTGCTGAAAAAAGTGACTTACAACCGTTTTTCACAGTTACGACCGTTGCAGCATCCCCATTATCATGTGATCAAAATTCAGACGCTTGGCAGCTGACTCATACGTATGACCGTTGCTGTCCGGATCATCTTTTGTGACCTGACAAGCGAAGTCAATGAGTAAGCCGGCTTCACTTAACAACCGAGTTACTGATTTATCAACTGCAGCGAGTCACTTGGCAAGAAAGGTTGTAAAATGGGGCGCAACTCAGTTAACAAACGTCTCACTTAACAACAGAAATTTTGGGCTCAGTTGTGGCCATAAGTCAAGGACTACCTGTATTTAAGTTTTGAAAAAAACATGAACTTGTAAAATAGTTTAAACATTATCTTGGTTTGACTATGACAAACCAAGTTTAGTCTCACTGTGGCATAGAATTATCTGGGTTACTGAATTAATCTATTTCCACTTTTTACATAACATAATGAACTATAAATTTGCCAACAGAGTCAATTTCCTAACAGACAAAGAAATCAGCATTTAAATTAACCCAGTGTAGCCTCTGGTGCGAATGCTGCCAAACAGCGTGTGCATAAGAAAAAGCAGAAATTATAGCTATCTACATCAGTTAAAAAGTTTATTGCTACTAGTCCTTGACTTACGACCACAGAATTTCCATTGCTAAGCAAGACGGTTATTAAGTGAATCACACCTGATTTTACAATGCCTTTTGCCACGGATGTTAAGTGTATCACTGCATTGTTCAGTTGTTCAATCGTATAGTTGTTAAGAGAATTCTTGCTTCTCCCACTCTCCTGGCTTGTCTTGTGTTTACTACTACCTGTAGTAAATTTCCTCCTGGAGCCGAACAGCCATGTGTCAGGTTTCAAGGTTATCTCAAATAAATTGCATTTTAAACAAAGTCTTTGAAGAAAACTCCCATTTATTTAGCACGACGTTCCAAATCCGACTCCATAGAAGCCAACACTGACTTCCAGACCCAAAACCCTCCCTTTCCGTTCCCCACTCCCCTGCACTCATTGGCCATCTTCCAAGTCACTCTACCCCTAATCTACTGCTCCAGCTCAAAGGAATTTCCCCCCTCCCATCCCATCTCCTTGGGGATATTATCTCCAGGGAAAATAAGTAGGTGAAAAGTCAAATGTCCCTTTCCAGATGCCTCTGCTTCTCCTTCTTATGTCAGCCCTAGAGTAAATGCAGCTTGAAGTGCTGACACCATGTATATTATTCGCACAACAGGGTGGTAAACCAGCCTGAAACACAAATTATCATTTCCTTCAATTTGCTCTAACATTGTACTGCTACAAAGGGACTTTCCTGCCTTTGTGTTCTGTATTTATTTAAAATATTTATATGGTTCCTTTTAACGTTCTCGAAGCAGTTTTAGAGTAAAAGCCTAGTAGGTAATTTGCACAAACGCTGACACGTTTCTTAAACCACTGGCTGTAATTCAGTGTTTCGCAGCCTAGCGGTACCCAGTGTGTAGGTCGGACTACAACTCCCATCATCGCCTCCTGGTGCTGATGGGAATCGCAATCCTTCGATAAGACTGTTGCTTGTTCTGTTTTTCTAACCGATCCTAGAGAAGTTAATGAGAGGCTGACTTAGACGGGTTGTCCTTGACTTGCAACCGTTCATTTAGCGACCGTCTGAAGTTACAACAGCGCTCAAAAATGTGAGTTATGACCGTTTTTCACGGATTCCCTGTGGTAAAAAATCAGACGTTTGGCAACTGACTCACATTTATGACGGTTGCAGTATCCCCTGGGGGTCACGTGATCCCCTTTTGCGACCTTCTGACGAGCAAAGTCAATGGGATTCATTTAACGACCATGTGACTTAACAACAGCGGAGATTTGCTTGACAACCGTGGCAAGAAAGGTCATAAAACGGGGCAAAATCCAACACGAATGTTGCTTAACAACAGAAACGTTGGACTCAATTGTGGTCGTAAGCCGAGGACCACCTGCAAAATGATTACTCTTAGAAATTGAATGCCCAGTTGGGAGGGCTGAACTGTGGGGTGTATTTGTAACTTTCAAACCCCAACAGACTTCTGTTTAAGAACCTTAAAGACACACATCCTTACATCCTCACACCCTCACATGTACACACATAAGTGGTGAATTCAATTTTTTTTTACTACTGGTTCCGTGGGCGTGGCTTGGTGGGCGTGGTGTGGCTTGGTGGGCGTGGCAGACAAAGAATACTGCAAAATCTCCGTTCCCACCCCACTCCAGGGGAAGAATACTGCAAAATCCCCATCCCCTCCCCACTCCAGGGGAAGGATACTGCAAAATCCCCGTTCCCTCCCCACTCCAGGGGAAGGATACTGCAAAATCCCCATTCCCACCCCACTCCAGGGGAAGAATACTGCAAAATCCCCATCCCCTCCCCACTCCAGGGGAAGGATACTGCAAAATCTCCATTCCCTCCCCACTCCAGAGGAAGGATACTGCAAAATCTCCATTCCCTCCCCACTCCAGGGGAAGGATACTGCAAAATCCCCATCCCCTCCCCACTCCAGGGGAAGGATACTGCAAAATCCCCATCCCCTCCCCACTCCAGGGGAAGAATACTGCAAAATCCCCGTCCCCTCCCCACTCCAGGGGAAGGATACTGCAAAATCTCCATTCCCTCCCCACTCCAGGGGAAGGATACTGCAAACTCCCCATTCCCTCCCCACTCCAGGGGAAGGATACTGCAAAATCCCCTTTCCCTCCCCACTCCAGGGGAAGGATACTGCAAAATCCCCATTCCCTCCCCACTCCAGAGGAAGGATACTGCAAAATCCCCATTCTCTCCCCACTCCAGGGGAAGGATACTGCAAAATCCCCATTCCCTCCCCACTCCAGGGGAAGGATACTGCAAAATCCCCATTCCCTCCCCACTCCAGAGGAAGGATACTGCAAAATCCCCATTCCCTCCCCACTCCTGGGGGAAGAATATTACAAAATCCCCATTCCCACCCCACTCCAGGGGAAGGATATTGCAAAATCCCCATTCCCACCCCACTCTGGGGCCGGCCAGAGGTGATATTTGCCAATTCTCCGAAGTACTCAAAATTTCCGCTGTCGGTTCTCCAGAACCTGTCAGAACCTGCTGAATAGCACCCCACACACACACACACACACACACACACACACACACACACACACACACAAGAAAGAGTAGTGAAAACTGGCGAGGATCTGGGTGTGTTGCATTTTTTGTGATGTCTAAGTTCTAAGAATCCCGTCAGGCGAAGATCAATCTTTCTCTGCCAAAGAAAGCTGTAATTATTTCAACGATGCCCTTTTCTCCTTAGAAGTTGAGCATTTTCCTGAATTTCCGGCTCGCTCTGACCCTTATGTTGTTTTATTTTTTTGTGAACGCGGCGTCACGGGCCTGGGCCGAGGATGGTGTAATGTCACATCCAGACACACAAGCGGTACTCAAAGGAGGCACTTAATCCAGAGGGTGAACAAACCTGTTTTACTGGATTTGTCTTACTCGAAAAGCTGAGTTTACACGACCCACTGAAAGGCCAAAAAAAACCCCAGTGTCAAAACTTACTGGCAGGTTGTGTGAATGCGGGTACCGATTTTTTGAATAAGGTTCAGCAAGCAGCTTTTGGGGGGGGGGTTGTTGCAGCAATTATTTCCCCCTTTTTTTCAGGGACTCTTTCCTGCAGGAAAGGAGGGCAAGAATGCCAAGATGGCGATGCGTATAAAAAACGAGAGACAATTTGGCCTAGTGGTTAAAACACCAGGGTAGAAAGCAGGAGGCTGTAAGTTCTAGTATGATGCCTTAGGTATCAAAGACGGCTGGGCCAATTCCCTAGGAGATAGTGAGTTCTAGCGCCGCCTTGCGCACAAAAGTCAGCTGGATCACTTTGGGCCAAATGCTAGGAGTCTGTGAGTTCTAGTCCTGCCTCAGGCACAAACGCTTAACAGTGACTTTGGGCCAATCGCCAGGAGGTGGTGAGTTCTAGTCCTACCTTAGGCACGACAGCGAATGGTGACTTTGGGCCAATCGCTAGGAAATTGTGAGTTCTAGTCCTACCTTAGGCACGATAGCTAACAGAGTGACTTTCAGCCAATCGCCAGGAGATGGGGAGTTCTAGTCCTACCTTAGGCACGACAGCGAATGGTAACTTTGGGCCAATCACTAGGAAATTGTGAGTTCTAGTCCTACCTTAGGCACAACAGCTAACAGAGTGACTTTCAGCCAATCGCCAGGAGATGGGGAGTTCTAGTCCTACCTTAGGCACGACAGCGAATGGTGACTTTGGGCCAATCGCTAGGAAATTGTGAGTTCTAGTCCTACCTTAGGCACGATAGCTAACAGAGTGACTTTCAGCCAATCGCCAGGAGATGGGGAGTTCTAGTCCTACCTTAGGCATGACAGCGAATGGTAACTTTGGGCCAATCGCTAGGAAATTGTGAATTTTAGTCCTACCTTAGGCACAACAGCTAACAGAGTGACTTTCAGCCAATCGCCAGGAGATGGGGAGTTCTAGTCCTACCTTAGGCACGACAGTGAATGGTGACTTTGGGCCAATCACTAGGAAATTGTGAGTTCTAGTCCTACCTTAGGCACAACAGCTAACAGAGTGACTTTCGGCCAAAGGCCAGGAGATGGGGAGTTCTAGTCCTACCTTAGGTACGACAGCGAATGGTGACTTTGGGCCAATCGCTAGGAAATTGTGAGTTCTAGTCCTACCTTAGGCACAACAGCTAACAGAGTGACTTTCGGCCAATCGCCAGGAGATGGGGAGTTCTAGTCCTACCTTAGGCACGACAGCGAATGGTGACTTTGGGCCAATCGCTAGGAAATTGTGAGTTCTAGTCCTACCTTAGGCACGATAGCTAACAGAGTGACTTTCGGCCAAAGGCCAGGAGATGGGGAGTTCTAGTCCTACCTTAGGCACGACAGCGAATGGTGACTTTGGGCCAATCGCTAGGAAATTGTGAGTTCTAGTCCTACCTTAGGCACGATAGCTAACAGAGTGACTTTCAGCCAATCACCAGGAGATGGGGAGTTCTAGTCCTACCTTAGGCACGACAGCGAATGGTGACTTTGGGCCAATCGCTAGGAAATTGTGAGTTCTAGTCCTACCTTAGGCACAACAGCTAACAGAGTGACTTTCGGCCAATCGCCAGGAGATGGGGAGTTCTAGTCCTGTTTTAGGCATGAAAACCAGCTGGGTAATTTTTTTTTTTTTTAATTAAATTTAGATACCACCCTACTCCCGAAGGACTCAGGGCGGTGAACAGGCACACAATAAAATACAAAAATACAAAAGTTAGAAACATAATTAAAACCAGATTAAATAATTTAGCCCAAGACAATTAAAAATCCCAATAATTTAAAACAAATTAAAATTTCAATTTAAAAATTGAGGATTACCTGTAATCTGGTAATCCTCAATTCGCACAATTGACTGAACGGAATTGACTGAGGTAATGCAGCCTGTTGGTTTACAAATTCCACCTTTGAAAATGACCCACTAGATGAGTGTTTCTCAACTTTGGAAGCTTGAAGATGGGGGTGGGAGCTGAAGTCCCCCCATCTTCAAGCTACCAAGGTTGAGAAACACTGCTCTAGACGTTGTGTGAATACGGCCTCCAGATTTCTAACTAGTCCAGTGCAATATATTTTGTGGAAGAATTACGAAACTCTTGCCCCTTGTGTAATCCGCTTTTATGTCAAATACACTTGTCACCCATCAGTGGCAGATTTCACCAACAACCCTTCTCCTTTCCACTTTATATTTCTATCTTCCTCTTAAATTATTTAATGTACTTTTAATCGGTTTTTAACTTTGGTATGATGTATTTTTATCTTGTGGCTGTTCACCGCCCTGAGTCCTTCGGGAGTAGGGCGGTATATAAATTGAATAAAATAAAATAATAAAATAAAATAATAAAATAAAATAATAAAATAAAATAAAATAAAATAAAATAAAATAAAATAAAATAAAATAAAATAAAATAAAATAAAATAAAATAAAATAAAATATAAAATAATTAAAGATTCTTCATCCTTAGTTCTGCGCCTTAAAATTTTTCCTATTTTCCACCCCCTGCTTGACACACTAACAATCCAGGTAGCCATCAACCTATTGAGCCCAAAACTTTCTATGGTTAAGTGAGACGGTCGTTAAGTGAATTTTGTCCCACGTTACGATCTTTCTTGCCGCAGTTGCGAAGCGAATCGCTGCGGCGGTTACATTAGTAACACAGCCGTTAAACGACTCTGGCTTCCCCGTTGCTTGTCAGAAGGTCGCAAGAGGTGATCACGTGACCCAGGGACATGGCGTCATAAATATGAGCCAATTGCCAAGCCTCCGAATCACGTCATCACGTCACCCTGGGGAGGCTGCAACCGTCGTAAGTGTGAAAAATGTTCCTAAATTACTTTTTTTCAGTGCTGTAATCGGTGGTATTCAGCCGGTTCAGACTGGTTCGGGCGAACCGGCCTGGCGCTATGCTGTCCTATTTAACCACGTTTTCGAGGCCGGGGGCATGCATGGAAGGCACCCGCGTGAGCAAAGCACATGCGTGTGTGAAGGTGTGCGTGTGCGCGAAGCAGGTGTGTGCACGCGGGGCGAACCGGTGGTAAAAATATGTGAAACCCATTTCTGTTCTGTCACTAAATGCATTGTTGTAATTTGAGGACGACCTGTATTAAATTTTAGCGGTTGCATGAAAAAAACAAAGACTGCAGATTAGAGGTAAGCCACCTAACGTCCTATAGATCCATGCTCTACAAAGGTAATTTTTTAAAATAAGGTTGTTTGTGGACCTGCAAGGACTTCCCTTCAATACAAACTTTAAAAAGGTCAATTAGAAAACCAGGTACAAACTTAACCCTCCAAAGAGCCTTGATGGTACAGTGGTTAATGAACCCTGTTATTAACACAGCTGCCTGCAATTTCTGCTGGTTCGAATCTCTCCAAGGCTCAAGGTTGACTCAGCCTTCCATCCTTTCTAAGGTAGGTGAAATGAGGACCCAGTTTG
The DNA here is from genome assembly GCF_029215685.1 of Pituophis catenifer annectens. Classification (NCBI taxonomy): domain Eukaryota; kingdom Metazoa; phylum Chordata; class Lepidosauria; order Squamata; family Colubridae; genus Pituophis; species Pituophis catenifer. The sequence continues at coordinate 1,401,106 of NW_027256886.1, read as the reverse complement.
TGGGGGCAATAAGCTGACTTTGTATAAATATACAAAAGGATGAAGGCTATTGCTGAGCACATTGTAAGCCGCCCTGAGTCTCCGGAGAAGGGCGGCATATAAATCAAATTAAAAAAAAAAAAAAAAAAAAAAAAATAGACTGAGCAAACCTGCCCAGCAGGTGGATGATAAAAGATCAAAGAACTGCAAAAAAAAAACCCCAATTATTTATTGATGGTAAGAAGCCGCTCTGGGCTCCCCCTGGTTGTCCGCAGATGCTAAGCAAAGCAGAACCAAATCTTTCTTCCATATACAGTAGTGGCCAAAATTGTGGAAACCTTTTTGGGAAAAGTGTATTTATTGAGGTTTGATGGCTAATAACACCACTTTTTCTTTTGGAGTTTCAAGATAATCCTATTCCACTGCTGGAATGAATGGCCTGGGAATAACCCAGACCTTAACCCAGCTGAAAATCTATGGAGCCGACTAAAGAAACTGGTTAGTCAGAAGCGACCCAGCAATCAAACCCAGTTAATAGAAGCCATCATTCAATCTTGGTTTCACATTAGAACAGCTGCAGAACTCAAAGACTTGGTTCACTCCATGGGAAGACGTTGTAAGGCCGTCATTCATGCTAAAGGTTACCCCACTAAGTTTTGTTTTGTTTTTTTAAATTTTGATTTATAGGCCGCCCTCCTCCGGAGACCCAGGGCGGCTTACAATGCGCTAAGCAATAGCCTTCATACTTTTGTATATTTTATACAAAGTCAGCTTATTGCCCCCACAATCTGAGTCCTCATTTTACCTACCTTAGAAAGGATGGAAGGCTGAGTCAACCTTGAGCCTGGTGAGATTCGAACCTGCAGTAATTGCAGGCATCTGGTCTTAATAACCAGCTTAATAACAGGGTGCCTTAGACCACTGTACTACCAAGGCTCTTAATACCAAGTATTAAGTGACATGGGGGTAATTCTTGTATATCTCGTTTTTTCTATGGTGATCATTTTTGCATCTCTCGTTTTTCCTACGTCTTTCACTTTCTTTCTTTATCCTGTAACTGCTTTTCTAAGAGCAAATCCTTCCTAAAAGTTATTGCATTACATTCTTGATTCAATTATCTTTCCATGGATATATAATTTTATGGTACTATTCCCCCCAAAAAGTGGTGTTATTAGCTAGTTTTAGAAAATACACTGTTCCCAAAAGGCTTCCACAATTTTGGCCACTACTGTAACTAGTTCTGGACTTGCAACCATTCAAATAGGGATCAATCAAAGTTACGACACTGAAAAAAGTGACTTGTGACCAGTTTTCACACTTAACGACAGTTGCAGGATCCCCTGGTCAGGTGATCAAAACTCAGACTTCCTATTTATGACGGTCGCTGTGTCTCGGGGTCATGTGATCCCCTTTTGCGACCTCCTGACAAGCCAAGTCAATGGGGAAGCCGGATTCACTTAACGACTGTGTTACTAAACAACACACTTCAACGCTCCGCAAGAGAGGATGTGAAAATGGGATAAAACTCACTGAACAACTATCTCGCTTAGCAACAGAAAATTTGGGCTCTGTTGGGGTCGTAATTGGAGCTGGGAGTCACTTACCTACCCTACCGGTTCGCAAATGTGAGCGCAAGGGCCTCCTCTGCGGATGTGCAGTGCTCACACATTACGTCCAGATGAGTGGGCGGAGCCTCCAGCAATCGCCGCTACCAGTTTGCCCGATCTGGAGAGAACCGGCTGAATCCCATCACTGGTTGTAATTCAAGGACTTCTTTGCAAACAGAACAGGAAGCCTCTGAATATATTTACCTGTTTCCCCCTTTGCGCATCGGAGAAGAGGCGCATAGGATGGCAGGGATAGTGTGGTGCGGAGTTGTGCAAAAAACTTCCCACCATGTATCGTAACCAGAGGTGGGATTCAGCCGGTTCGGATCGGTTCGGGCGAAACGGTAGTGGTGACCTGCGGATGGGCCTGACCGCCCGCTCCGGCGATATGCTGTCCTCTATTTAGCTACATTTTCTAAGCCGCGTGCGTGCGTGCGAGCAAAGCACATGTGTGCGGAAGGCGCATGTCACATTTTTGGCGCACGGCAAACCGGTGGTACCCACATCTGACTGTAACTCATCTATTTTCTATTAAAATAAAAAGAAACAGAAATAAAATAACATCTTTCCACCCCCCCCTAATGGAGTGAAGTGAATGTGATGAGTCACAGAACGGCCTCTAGGGGGCAGCCTTTAACCACAAGTGCTTTCTGCATCTATAAACATTCCACCGTCTCCCCCCCCCCACTTAAATACAGAAGGAGAAAAAAAAGATCTGAAGCAGATTGCTTCTGAATTACAGCAATTAAACAATATATATTTTTAATGGTGGCAATTAAGCAATATAAGCCGAGTCTGTAAACCGCAGCTGCCATCAAAGGAAAGAGCGCAGAATTCCCGTTAGCGTAGAAATCGTAAAGGCAGAGAAAAATCAACCTTCCCAATTTCCAGGGTCTTGTTGTGACGTGGGTTGGAGACCACCAGGAGATCTCACAATGGCAAATGCCAATCAAAAGCATCTTGGGAAATATAGGGGGGGCCGTTCGTTTTTTGCACGGCTGCCAAGAAAATGTCTTTGGGGCAACCCAGAGGTCATCAGGAGCTGAGTTTCATTTAAGGTGGGGGGGGGGCTTGACTTTAAACAGAGATTCTCCAATTGGGTGTCGCTGGTTATGCTAGGCCCGTGATGGCGAACCTATGGCATGCGTGCCACAGGCGGCACATGTTGCCATATCAGTGGGCACGTGAGCTCAGTTCCGATGCGCATCCGTGCACTGGCCAGCTGATTTTCAGGCCTTCTGGGCCCACCAGAAGTAGGGAAACAGGTTGTTTCCTGCCTCCGGAGGGCCTCAGGGGTGGTGGGGAAGGCCCGATTTTTGCTGTCCCCGGCCTCCAGAGCCTCTCTAGGAGTCTGAGGAGGGCGAAAATAGCCTCTCCCCCACCAGAGGCCCTACAGAGTCCAGAAATGGCTCATTTGCCAACTTTCTGTGGGATCAACAGTTGGCAAACAGGCCATTTTTGGCCTCCGGAGGGTCTCTGGGGGGTGGGGAAGGCAGTTTTCGTCCTCCCCAGACTCCTAGAAAGGCTCTGGAGCCACGTGAGAGAGAAAAACGGGTCTACCAGGCCATCACATGCCAGTAACGGAGGGGGGGTTTGTGCGTGCATACACGGGGGTGGGGCGCATAGAATGATGGGTGTGGGCACGCACGTGCGCAACCCCCCCACGCCCCCTCCCTCCTGGCACACGATGGCAAAAAGGTTAGCCATCACTGTGCTAGGCTATTTTGTATTAAAGGGCCTCTCTCCCTTTAAGAGGAATCCCAGGGTGTCCACAGAAAAAGGGTCAAAAAAGTCAAGATGGCCACCATATTCCTCCAATCAAAATCCCACCCTCTTTTTTTTTTTTCAGGCCTTCAGTTGGAAGGTGGTGGCTGCCATGGTGACTTTTTTGACCTCCCTGAGGTCAGAAGCTCTCAGTCCAAAAGAGAAGCAGAAGCGACGAAGCCCAGATAAGTTAATTTCCAATCTAGAGAAATAATAGCTCGATTAATTTCATGAACTCCCGGTGCCAGGCCAAACCGCATAATCCATTGGGCATAAATGTAGTTGGGACGCTTGGGGCCCCGATGTGCCATGTGAACGCAGTCCCATGCTTAACCTGGGTCCGTGTTTGGGTTCACACATGACACTGAAACAGAAACGCATCCACAGTGGCGAAGTTCATTCTAACACATTAAATAAACCAAAATGAACTCAGGCTTGCAAATCGTTCACTGAGTTGAGTTGTGAGAACACAATCAATGTGTGAGAGTTTCAATCAATCAATCAATCAGAATAGAGCTGGAAGGAACTCCAGAGATCTTCTAGTCCAACCCCCTGCTCAAGCCGGAGACCCTATATCCATGATGGCGAACCTACGGCACGTGTGCCAGAGGGGGCACGCATAGCCATATCGGTTGGCACGCGAGCTCAGCTCTGGCACACATGCGCGCACCGGCCAGCCGATTTTCGGGCCTTCTGGGCCCACTGGAAGTCAGCAAACAGGCCGTTTCCGGCCTCCGGAGGGCCTCCAGGGAAGTGGGGAAGGCCATTTTCACCCTCCCCAGGCTCCTAGAAAGGCTCTGGAGCCTGGGGAGGGCGAAAAAACGGACCTACCAGGCATCACATGCCAAAAAGCGAGGGAAGCACAGAGGGGGGGTCACGCACACATGCGTGGGGGTGGGGCGCATAGAATTATGGGTGTGGGCGCACGCGCACGCAACCCCCCTGTGTTTCCCCCCGCTTTTGGCACGCGATGGCAAAAAGGTTAGCCATCACTGCCCTCTACCATGTCAGACAAGTGACTTCCCAGTTTCTTCTTAAAAACCTCCAGTGATAAGGCACCCAGAACTTCTGGTGGCAAGCTGTTCCACTGGTTAATTATCCTCACTCTTAGGATGCTTCTTCTTAATTCCAGATTGTTTCTCTCTTTGATTGGTTTCCAACCATTGTTTCTTGTCCTGCCCTCTGGTGCTTTGGAGAATAAGTTGAACCCCCCCCCCCCCGCTCTTCTTTGGGGCAGCTATTATGTCCCCCCCACCCAGTCCTTTTTCTCTCTAGACTGGCCATACCGAATTCCTGCAACCGTCCTTCGTATGTTTTAGCCTCCAGGCAGTGGTGGGTTCCTCCCGGTTCGGCCCGGTTCTCCCGAGCCGGTACTGGTGATGATATGACGTCACCGAACCAGTTCTGCCCCACCCCGCCCCTCATTATTCTTACCTTTTATTTCTCCCCCCCCAATCTATTGCTGCCTCCTGAGTCCCAGCTGATGGCTGGAGGGAAAAAAACTGTTTAAACTCTTTCCACAGGGCTTCAAAGGGCCGCCCTACAGCTGATCAGTGGTAAAAGAAAACAAATGAGTAGACCGATGCCTGCAAAAATACATGAGTAGACCAGTGCCTGCAAAAATACATGGGTAGATCAGTGCCTGCAAAAATACATGAGTAGACCAGTGCCTGCAAAAATACATAAGTAGATCAGTGCCTGCAAAAATACATGAGTAGATCAGTGCCTGCAAAAATACATGAGTAGACCAGTGCCTGCAAAAATACACGAGTAGATCAGTGCCTGCAAAAATACATGAGTAGACCAGTGCCTGCAAAAATACATAAGTAGATCAGTGCCTGCAAAAATACATGAGTAGACCAGTGCCTGCAAAAATACATAAGTAGATCAGTGCCTGCAAAAATACACGAGTAGATCAGTGCCTGCAAAAATACATGAGTAGACTGGTACAGCTCTGCAAGCAGTTAAAAGCCTGGTAGACCAGTACCTCTGCTAAATCCTAAATAATTGTCACATGACCATCAAGCCACACCCACAAAATAAGCCACGCCCACAGAACCGGTAGTAAAAAAATATAGAACCCACCCCTGCTCCAGGCCTTTGATCATCTTAGTTGCTCTTCTCTCCACTTTTCCCAAAGTCAAAAATTTCTTCCTGATTGCCCAAGATTTTCCAGAGTCCGTGTCGAAGTAATCTCCAATTTACGACCATTCATTTAATGATCATTTATAGTTACAATAGTAATAAATAAATAAATAAAAAAATAAGTTACAATAGTGCTGAAAATAAGTGAGTTAACGACCGGTCCTCGCACTTATGACCGTTTCAGCACCACCTCCCCACCGTCACGTCCTCAAAACTTGGCTGCTTGCCAATCAGTATGTATTTGTGATGTTTGCAGAATCCCGTGATCGTATGTTCCCCGTTTGCCCCACTTTTCCAGCTGGCTTCTCACAAGCAAAATCAAGGGGGAAGCTGGATTCACTGAACAATTCTGTGATTCGCTTAAGGACCCTGGCGAAAGAGTTGGAAAATGGTTGTGTGCCTCACTGAATGACCACCTCACTTAATGACGGAAGGTGCAGTCCAAATTGTGGTCCTCGGTTCGAGGACTACAGGGAGTCCTCGATTTATGACCGCCACTGAGCCCAAAATTTATGTTGCTACGTGAGATATTTGTTAATGGGGTTTTTGCCCTGTTTTACGACTTTTCTTGCCGCAGTTGTTAAGTGAATCACTGCGGTTCTTAAATTAGTCACACGGTTGTTAAGTGAATCTGGTTGCCCCATTGTCAGAAGGTCGCAAAAGGGGATCACGTGACCCCGGGGCACTGCCACCGTCGTAACTAAGAGTCAGTTGCCGAGCGTCTGAATTTCAATCACGTGATCCTGGGGGGGATGCTGCAACGGCTGTAAGTCTGAAAAATGGTCATAAGTCCCTTTTTTTCAGTACCGTTATAACTTCGAGCGGTCACTAAGTGAACTGTTGTAAGTCGAGGACTACCTGAATCTATATTGTAATTAGAAATCCCCAAGGTTGAACCCAACAGTAAGACAATATGTATTTGCCCTTATGTACCACTAGCCAGTTCTAAAGCAGCCATCTCTATTGCTTCCATCACAATCCAGCCGATGCATTCAGATTACAGATTAACAAGAGTTGGAAGGGACCTTGTAGGTCATCTAGTCCAACCCCCTGCCCAAGCAGGAGAACACATTTGCACAACATATTTGCAAAGTACACGGAGCCCTAAAAGGCAGCCAAGAAAGCCAGGTTTAGCCAAGACAACTTATCCTCCCTTAACTCAACACCTTTAGTGACACTTGGAGCAAAAAAAGAAACTGGGGTCCCCTTAGGGCAGAGTTCCCCAAGCCCTGGTTTGTGGACAGGCACCGGTCCGTGGCATGCCAGAAACCAGGCCACGCAAGCAAGAGAAAACCCATCCACAGGATGCAGGTAGCATGCAAAACTAGGACCTCTCTCCACGGAAACCGGTCCCTGGTGCCCAAAAAGTTGGGGTACACTACAAAAAAAATATATCAACTTACATGGCTTCAGGAGAAGGAGCACATCTGCATCTCAAAAACAGCAAAAGCAACTGATTGGAGAGAAATGGGAACGACGAGCTTTCGTTCTGCGACGAACCTGTGGAACTCCTTGCCACAAGGTTTTAAGGAACGGATGGATACGCACCTCCTAGCTGCAGAAGGCGTGTTTTTTGTTTTTTTTTCTGTGAGTTTCTCTCCTCTGCAGAATGGCTCACTCGTTTAGCTTCGTTGCCCAAAACACAGCTAGCGTGAAATTGCAGATGGAATATCCAAATTCCAAGCATGCCAGCTGAACGGTGGGGTAGCTTCCAGTTGTGGCTGGAGAAAATGTTTTTTGGTTTTGGGGTGGGGGTTTAAATCTAGCAGATTCTACCTAACGACACCAGAGGGCAGCAATGGACCAGGAATGAGAGCTGACGATCTTGCTGGGAACCATTGGCACACGGGCACCCTGGCAGGATGCCTTCCCCCTTCGCCAGCCCGGGAAGGAGACCTGGTATATTTCCCTTGCTTTTTCTGACACCATTTCAAGGCAGTGCAAATTATGGTGGCCTTTCTCGCCCCTGGACCTGGGAGGGTCTCCAAAGGGTCTCTGTTAAAAGGGGAGTCAGAAGCTCTCAGTCCAAAAGAGAAGCAGAAGCGACGAAGCCCAGATAAATTAATTTCCAATCTAGAAAAAGAATAGCTCGATTAATTTCATGAACTCCCGGTGCCAGGCCAAACCGCAGTTGAGATTCTCATAATCCATTGGACGCAAATGTAGTTGGGACGCTTGGCCGCCCCGATGTGCCATGTGAACGCAGTCCCGTGCTTAACCTGGGTCCGTGTTTGGGTTCACACATGACATTGAAACAGTGGCGGAGTTCATTCTAACACGTTAAATAACCCAAACATGAACTCAGGCTTGCAAATCGTTCACTGAGTTGAGTTGTGAGAACACAATGTGTGAGAGTTTCAATCAATCAATCAATCAATCAATCAGAATAGAACTGGAAGGAACCCCAGAGGTCTTCTAGTCCAACCCCCTGCTTAAGCAGGAAACCCTATACCCGTGGCACGCATAGCCATATCGGTTGGCACGTGAGCTCAGCTCTGGCACACATGCGCGCACCGGCCAGCTGATTTTCGAGCCTTCTGGGCCCACCGGAAGTCGGCAAACAGGCCATTTCCGGCCTCCGGAGGGCCTCCAGGGAAGTGGGGAAGGCCATTTTCGCCCTCCCCAGGCTCCTAGAAAGGCTCTGGAGCCTGGGGAGGGCGAAAAAAACGGGCTACCGGGCATCACATGCCAAAAAGCGAGGGAAGCGCGAGGGTGGGACGCATAGAATTATGGGTGTGGGCACACGCGCGCGCAACCCCCCTGCGCTTCCCCCCACTTTTGGCACGCGATGGCAAAAAGGTTAGCCATCACTGCCCTATAGCTAAATGTCTATGGAGGTTTCTCAGTCATCTAGATCGTCTTTCCTTCCCAAAGGGGCTTTTTCCGGAGGAGACTGGATTTTCTGGAGGGGGGTTTGCAGGGAGGAGGAGGGGGGAGGAGGAGGAAAAGGAGGGGGAGAAGGGGAGGGGGAGGAGGAGGAGGGGGAGGAGGAGGAGGAAGAGGAGGGGGAGGAGGAGGAAGAGGAGGAGGAGGGGAGGAGGAGGAGGAGGGGGGGAGGAGGAGGGGGAGGAAGAGGAGGGGGAGGAGGAGGAAGAGGAGGAGGAGGGGGGAGGAGGAGGACTGTAGGGTCCTTGTAGAAAAGGACGTAGAAGTTGTAGAAAAAATGCTTTTAAAAGTAAAAAAAAAAAAAAGTAAAAAGTAAAAAAAAAAAAAAAGTAAAAAGTAAAAAAAAAAAAGAGCCTCTGATGAGGTGGGCGGGGTAAGCGAGCGGCAACCGGGCCGGGGACCGGTTCGGGGGCATGACCAGCCAACATTATTACCGGTTCTCCGAACTATTACAAATTTTTACTACCGGTTCTGGCGAACCGGTGTGAACCAGGAGCACCCCACCACTAGTCTGCAAGTAAACCACCAAGCCCCAGAGACTAACAAAGACCCTAAAAAAAAAAACAAAATTGGGGGAAACCCTGATTTAGATCTAGTTTGCTTTTTCTCCAAAGGGATGGAAAGAAAGGAAGATGGGATAGCTGGACCGGACAAGGACTACCTGATCCCCGAATGAAGATGAGTGCTGGGAAATTCAAGGCCATAGAGAAAAAAACCGGATTTCTCTCTCGGGTCAAGAGACCAATAGGATTTGCCTGCCCCCCCCCCCATGCCCCTGACGGCCCTTAACTTCCGGCTGGGCTGGGCTGGGCTGGGCTGTGGCATTGCCCTGGGATGCCCAAGGGCAGTGTTTCTCAACCTTGGAAGCTTGAAGATGGGTGGACTTCAACTCCCAGAATCCCCCAGCCAGCAGCGCTGGCTGGGGGAATTCTGGGAGTTGAAGTCCACCCATCTTCAAGCTACCAAGGTTGAGAAACACTGTGTTAATCTCTGCTCCTGTGGATATTTTATTTCTGGCCAGGAAGTGTAGTGATCTTTTAGCTTTCTGATTGTCTCTTTTGAATGGTGTGTAAATGTGGTCCATCTCTATGTGCCCGTTGATGGCCGTTTTGTCTGAGTGCCGCTGGCTGGGGGGATTCTGGGAGTTGAAGTCCACCCATCTTCAAGCTACCAAGGTTGAGAAACACTGTGTTAATCTCTCCTCTTGTGGATATTTTATTTCTGGCCAGGAAGTGTAGTGATCTTTTAGCTTTTTGATTGTCTCTTTTGAATGGTGTGTAAATGTGGTCCATCTCTATGTGCCCGTTGATGGCCGTTTTGTCTGAGTGCTGCTGGCTGGGGGGATTCTGGGAGTTGAAGTCCACCCATCTTCAAGCTTCCAAGGTTGAGAAACACTGGTCTAGGGGAAATGCTTGAGGGTTAAGTAGGGATAATACCTGCAAGGGCCATTTTGAACCGAACACAGCTGTGCGCAGCTGCCTGGCCTCTTCTTCCCAGGTTTCCAAAATAAATCTCTTTTTTCCCTTTGTTGCCAGCTTGGCGTTTGAAACCGGGACTCCAGGAGGCTATAGATGAGGGGTCTTTGAAGCTGGCTGGCTCCAAGGAGACGGGAGGGGAGGGGTTGGGCATTCAAAGAGGCCTCTCTCTGCACCTGCAAATGACACCCTCCAGTGCCATCACCTGCCACATCTTTCCAGAGTCTTTCCTTTCTGCTGGGCATCTTAGTATTTAACGGTCCTAATCCAAGGAAGGGATGACCTTCTCCACACCGCAATGGAGCCCGACATTTCCGTTGCTGAGCAAGACAGGGAGTTTTTTGCCTCATTTTACGACCTTTCTTGCCACAGCTGTTAAGTGAATCCCTGCCAGTGAAGCAAGGGTGCATCGTATATTCAGACAAAAAGCCCAGTATTTGCTGTTAGTCAACCCCATACAGGTGTATACAGGGCATTAGAGCAAAAGGTAGCATAATGGAATTCCCCAGTTCTGGGAAAAGGCCTGGATCGGAGGTCTCCATGCAAGGAGGGGGAGGAGGAAGAGGAGGGAGGGAGGGAGGGAAGAGGAGGAAGAAAGAGGGAAGAAGAAGGAGCAAGAGGAGGAAGAAGAGGAGGAGGACGAGGAAGAAGAGGAGGAAGAGGAGAAAGAAGAGGAGGAGGAAGAAGAGAAAAAGAAGAAAGGAGGAGGAAGAGGAGGAAGAAGAGGAGGAAGAAGAGGAGGAAGAAGAAAGGAGGAGGAAGAGGAGGAAGAAGAGGAAGAAGAGGAGGAAGAAGAAGAGAGGAGGAGGAAGAAGAAGAGGAGGAAGAAGAGGAGGAAGAAGAGGAAAAAGAAGAAAGGAGGAGGAAGAAGAGGAGGAGGAAGAGGAGTAGGAAGAAGAAGAAGAGAGGAGGAGGAAGAAGAGAGGAGGAGGAGGAAGAAGAGCGGGAAAAAGAAGAAGAGAGGAGGAGGAAGAAAAGGAAAAAGAAGAAAGGAGGAGGAAGAAGAGAGGAGGAGGAAGAAGAGGAGGAAAAAGAAGAAGAGGAGGAGGAAGAAGAAGAGGAGGAAGAAGAAGAAGAGGAGGAAGAAGAAGAGGAAGAAGAGATGGAGGAAGAAGAAGAGGAAAAAGAAGAAAGGAGGAGGAAGAGGAAGAAGAGGTGGAAGAAGAAGAAGAAGAGAGGAGGAGGAAGAAGAAAAGGAGGAAGAAGAAGAGAGGAAGAGGAAGAGAAGAAGAAGAGGAAGAAGAATAGAGGAGGAAGAGGGAGAAGAGGAGGAAGAAGAAGAGGAGGAGGAGGAAGAAGAGGAGGAAAAAGAAGAAGAAGAGGAAAAGGAAGAAAGGAGGAGGAAGAGGAGGAAGAAGAGGAGGAAGAAGAAGAGGAGGAAGAGGAAAAGAAGAGAGGAGGAAGAAGAGGGGGAAGAAGAGGAAAAAGAAGAAGAGAGGAGGAAGAAGAGGAGGAAGAAGAAGATGATCATCCTCATCCTCTCGGGTTCTATCAGGAGGACATGCCAGATGTGGGCATGTAGATGTTCCTCCGAGGACCTTCCTCCTCCCTCCGTCAGGGAGCCTCTCTTGTGTAAGGAGGAGGAGGGGGCTCCCTGGGGACCCCAATGAAAAGCTGAGTTGTTCATGGAGGACGCTCAGTGGCCGTTGGCCAAGCCCAATGTCTGGTTGAGGCCTGAGCACCTGAGCCCTGCGAGACCTTGGCTCACCCAATCTGCGGAGACGAGGGCTGAGTCCCCACATCACAGGGACCTACAGGCCAGTGGTGGGTTTCAATTTTTTTTACTACTGGTTCTGTGGGCGTGGCTTTGTGGGCGTGGCATGGCTTGGTGGGTGTGGCTTTGTGGGCGTGGCAGGGGAAGGATACTGCAAAATCCCCATTTCCTCCCGATCAGCTTGGACTCGGGAGGCAGAGAATAGATGGGGGTGGGGCCAATCAGAATTTTTACTACCGGTTCTCTGAACTGCTCAAAATTTCCGCTACCAGTTCGCCAGAACTGGTCAGAACCTGCTGAAACCCACCTCTGCTGCAGGCCATGTAGAGCCCTTTTATCCTTGGGCTGTGTATTGTGTGAATTGAGCTCAATCAGAATAGAGCCGGAAGGGACCTTGGAGATCTTCTAGCCGAGCCCCCTGCTCGAGCAGGAGACCCTTTACCCAGGGGTGAAATCTACTTACCTTCCTTACCGGTTTGGAAGTGTGCGATTTTGGACCCTCTGAGCATGCGCAAAGCCTTCTACGCATGGGCAGAGGGTAAAAAACAGGTTACTTCCTGCTTAAAACCAGGAAGTAATGACGTCCGGGCGGTTGGGCGGAGCCTCGTGTTGCCGCCGCTACCAGTTCGCCGAATCGGTGTGAACCGGTAGCATTTCACCCCTGCCTTTACCGTTTCAGACAAACGCTCGTCAAATCGCTTTCTTCAAAGCTTCCAGGGATGGAAGCACCCACAACTTCTGGAGGCAAGCAGTTCCACTGGTGAATTGTTCTCACCGTCGGGAAGTTGAAGTCCACACCACTTGTCAAGCTTGAAAAACACTGTGTTACATCCTGTGTTACTTCCATAAAATCCTGCAACGGAGAGAAACTCACCGAAAAACCCATGTATCCCTTCATGAAAATCCTGTGGCCAGGAGTTCCAGAGATTCACCTGAAACAACGAAACCTCACCATTTCAATGTCTTTTTCATCAGTTTGCTTTTGCGGGTTTTGTGATAATAAGTGTCGAAAGTTAGCGCCCACGTATTTCTTCCAACAATAGGGAGCCCTCCGCCTTCTCCCTAAATTGTGTGATTTTGTACCTTTTTAGCGTACCCCAAATTCCTTTAAAAAAAAATTGAATAAAAGACATCTTCAGTTGAAAAGCATTGCATCTTCTAAGCATCCGTTTCTTCTCCTCTTCTTTTTTGAAACATTCTCTATTTTTTAAGAAGAAAACACAAGATGTCAGGGTTTTTTTTTTAAAAAAAAAAATAAAAATATTGGAGCTTTTTCAGACGGGAAAAAAAATTGCAGGAATATAAAAAAGCACGCAGGGCGTTCGTCTGCGTGAGAAGAGCATGCGGGAAAACCCTTGTGCAAATCCACACTAAAGGTGTCTCAGTCACAAAATACACAACGTAGCACGTTAGGAGGAGACTGTGGGGTGCCGCATTCACAGACACGCAGGGTTCGCAATCAAAGCAATACACACAGAGGCTGGCAAGTTGCCTGTTTAAAACGCCTTCCCCAAAAGCGAGCTTCATCCAAATGCATTTAAATCCAAAATGGTTCCTGGTCTCTCCCCAAACTGTTGGAAGTGTGGGGAGCTAGGTAGTAAGTAAGTAAGCTTTTATTGTGGTCAAAGACCAAATTAAAATACACATAGAAGGGGAGTATAATTTTACAAATATAGATAGATCATGTGACAGTACACCATCTACTGCCTTAGATACACTAGGTACTTATTTCCATGTATGGTGGACCTGTCCCAGGGTAATTGAATTTTGGAAACTTATTCAGAGGTGGTTGTTAGAAATTACTGGATGCAAATTACAATTGAAACCTGAACTTTTACTTACTAATCATTAGGCCAGATAAAATAGGCACTAACAAATGGTATCTGATTGTCTATATTACAACTGCAGCAAGAATATTTCTCGCCCAAAATTGGAAGGGAAAAGACCTACCGTCTGAAGATTTGATTTTAGGGGAAAATTATGGAATGTGCAGAAGCGGATAGGCTAACAAAAATTTTAAGAGATCAAAAAGATTCCGCCTATTTCCAATGTTGGGACCTATGGTATGTTTGGTTAAATAACAGAATAAAAAGAGGACAATGTTAGCTTAGTTTTTATTTCTCATTTGTATATTTGGATTGAAGGTAATGTATTGTGTAAGGTTCTCACCGCGATGTTTGTTGATGAATTGTCTGTTTGTATTTTTTTTAAAGAAATAAAATTTATATTTAAAATAAAACAACAACAACAACAACAAACGCATTTAAATACAGATCCAGACACAAGGGGAAAGAAGCACCCATGACCGTCCGGCTCTCCGCCCGTAACCCCCAAATGCGCCCGTTCACACGTACATCATATACCAGTAATGCAGGGGAATCAAAACACGCATCGGACCAAAGGCTCGGAAAGCAGGTCAGCACCGAGTTACGCGCGAGTCCCCCCAGTCCAAGGCACGAAAACAATTCACCCCCTGCGATCCCGCAGGACTCGCAAGCTATCCCGCGTGCACGTGTGAATGCTCCTCGGAAATTTGTTGCCATCAAACCGCTGGAAATGCAAACCATAACCAAAGGCTGGGGCTTTGAGGTATTATTTTGTTTTTAATTTCTGGCAGAGACGCAAGACCTCATTGATCACGAAACCTTCTAGACTCGGCTCCCCCGCTTTGAGCCTTTTTACACGTGAACGCGCGCGTCCTCTGCTGCAAGAAATGGGGGCGGCGGAAGAAAAAAAGGGGGTTCGTTCGCCAGATCGCCAGCAGAGGGCGCTTGGACACCGCGATCGGCTCTTCCCCGTGTCTCGACACGCGAGTGTCCGGCGGAGCTCCTCTGCAAAACCGCGAACGCGAAACCTGGTCGTGAGAAGTCGCTAAAGGTCGTGGTGTGCGCGTGCAGGAAAGATGCTCAACCAAGGGTTAACTTTGGTTAGTTTCCATCTGGCCGGGCATGTTGCTTGAGCCTGGACAGCCATTTGTCTCTAAAGCGGGTATAGGGTCTCCTGTTTCAGCAGGGGGTTGGACTAGAAGACCTCGGAGGTCCCTTCCGACTCTTGTCATTCTGTTAATCTCGAAAAAGGGGCTATTTCAGCAACTGGATTTAATTTTAAACATGTTGTGTGAATGCAACGGCAGGCTCCTTTCCCTTCCAACCTGAGGGTTGGTTTTAGCATGGTTTTGTAAAAAGTTTTGACTGTTAAAGAAGAACATGGTTAAAATGTTATTTTTTTTCAACATCGAAGCATCTTTTTCGAGGGTAACCTTTCCACCTGCTTGCTAGAAATTAAAACAAAGCCTCCTCAGGACATGCTCAGATTTCCCCATCTGGATTGACAGGCAAGGTTCTGATCTTCACACACAGACACTTTGCAATGTTAATTAAATGCTGCTTTTAGATAGATAGATAGATAGATAGATAGATAGATAGATAGATAGACAGACAGACAGACAGACAGACAGACAGACAGACAGACAGACAGACAGACAGTGATAGAGAGATAGAGGTACATGAGATAGGTGAATAGATAGATAGATAGATAGATGGATGGATGATAGACAGACAGACAGTGATAGATAGAGAGATAGAGAGATAGAGGTATATAAAATAGATAGATAGATAGATAGATAGATAGATAGATAGATAGATAGATAGATAGATAGACAGACAGTGATAGAGAGATAGAGAGATAGGGGTATATAAAATAGATGATAGATAGATAGATAGATAGATAGATAGATAGATAGATAGATAGATAGACAGACAGACAGACAGACAGACAGACAGACAGACAGTGATAGAGAGATAGAGAGATAGAGGTATATAAGATAGATAGATAGATGATAGATAGATAGATAGATAGATAGATAGATAGATAGACAGACAGACAGACAGACAGACAGACAGACAGACAGACAGACATAAAATCTGGTCTTTGGTATTTCTGCCGGCTGCTTTGAATTGGAAGCTTTCTGTGAATGGGTCAGACAATAACATTGGGATTGGACGGATTTATGGGCACCAAGAAGACAAAAATAAAAGCTGGGAGATTTAAAAAAAATTATTTTACAACAACAACACAACACAACATACAAAACACGAACGCACAATATGTGTTCCTTTTTACGTATCAGTTTCGTTCCTCTTTCTATTTTCTACTTTTCCCATTTTTCTCATCCTTTATTATCTTTATTGTCCCTTTGTTTCCAGTTTCATTCAGTATTTTACACATTTGTCACCATCATTTATTCACGCTTACTTTCCCTAATCTCCAGCCAATCGTAGTACCACTTAGTCCAGAGGTTCTTCAAACTTGGCAGCTTGAAGACTTGTGGACTTCAACTCCCAGAATTCTCCAGCCAGCTATGCTCTATGTCAGAGGCCTTCAAACATGGCAGCTTGAAGACTTGTGGACTTCAACTCCCAGAATTCTCCAGCCAGCTATGCTCTATGTCAGAGGCCTTCAAACATGGCAGCTTGAAGACTTGTGGATTTCAACTCCCAGAATTCTCCAGCCAGCTATGCTCTATGTCAGAGGCCTTCAAACATGGCAGCTTGAAGACTTGTGGACTTCAACTCCCATAGCTGGCTGGAGAATTCTGGGAGTTGAAGTCCACAAGTCTTCAAGCTGCCATGTTTGAAGGCCTCTGACATAGAGCATAGCTGGCTGGAGAATTCTGGGAGTTGAAGTCCACAAGTCTTAAAGCTGCCAAGTTTGAAGACCTCTGACTTAGTCCATCCTTGATAATATTCTGTGTCTTCCTTTTCTTTGATTTCTTTCGTTAATTTATCCATCTCCGCACAGTCCAGGGTTTTCTTAATTGCTTCTTCCTCTGTTGGTACCTTTTCGTTTTTCCAGGACTGTGCGTAGACTCTCGTTGCCGCTGTAATTATAGGCAAAATCAAATATCTAATTTTAAGAGATAAGGAGTTTTTTTTTAAAGAATTTGATGAAAAGAAGGACTGGGACATTGGTGGGCTGCCGCCGATTCGGAACCTGTGGGGGGCGGTCCACCCCCGCCCACTCGCTCAGGTGCATTGCTGTGTTCTTGATGCCGCATGGATGCGCGGAAGGTGCCCGCGAGTGAATTGCCATGTTTTTGGATTCCACACACATGTGCATCCGGTATGCACGAGCAAATTGCCGTGTTTTGTGCGCGCTCGCATTTCCAGTGCTGGGCAAACTGGTTGTTAACAGCATGTGACGCCCACCTCTGGACTGGGGTGATATGATAGAAGTCTTAACAGAATAACAGAGTTGGAACTTGGAAGGGACCTTGGAGGTCATCTAGTCCAACCCCCCGCCCAAACAGGAGGCCCTACACCATTTCTGACAGAGGGCAATCCAGTCTCTTCTTGAAAGCCTCCAATGATGAAGCCCCACAACTTCCGAAGGCAACTTCTGTTCCATGGGTTGATTGTTCTCACTGTCAGAAAGTTCCTCCTTATTTCTAGGTTGAATCTTCCAATATTTGAGGGGCTGCCCTCAAAGAAGAGGGGGTCAACCTAATTCTCCAAAGCCCCAGAAGGCAGCACAAGAAGCAACGGATGGAAACTCATCAAGGAGAGAAGCAACCTGGAATTGAGGAGAAATTTCCTGACAGTGGGGGACAATTAACCAGTGGAACTGCTTGCCACTTGAAGTTGTGGGTGCTCCATTACCGGAGGTTTTCAAGAAGAGATTGGACAGAATTTGTGAGTGCTCCAACACTGGAGGTTTTTAAGAAAAGGCTGGACAACCATTTGTCTGAAATGGTATATGGTCTCCTCTTGAGAAGGGGGTCAGACTAGAAGACCTCCAAGGTCCCTGCCAACTCTATTATCCTGTTAAGATTCTCAGGGAAACAGAAGGCAAGGAAGTTTTAGGTTGGCTGAATATGTTGTGTGAACTCAGGCAATCTGGACTGTCTCTCCTTAATGTAGTGTGTGAGCCCAGGAAAAAAATGATTTTAATTTTTATTGCTGAAAGGAAAAAAAAAAGGCAAAACAATACTTCCTTGAGAGTACAATAAAAGAATAGATACATCCCCCCCCCCGATTAAAATATGCTAAAACATCAAGGTGAAAAAAGGAAGAAGAAAAGAAAAGAAAGGGATACCTGTGATATTTGTGTTTTAAAATTCTTTTAAATCGAAATTTTAATCTGTTGTAAATTATTGGAATTTTTTTTTAATTGTCTCGGGCTAAATTATTTAATCTGGTTTTAATTATGTCTTTTAACTTTTGTATTTATGTATTTTATTTTGTGCCTGTTCACTGCCCTGAGTCCTTCGGGAGTAGGGCGGTATATAAATCTAATAAAAAAAGAAAGAAAGAAGGAAAGAAAAAGAAAGAAAGAAAGAAAGAAAGATATGAATATAACATTAATTATTCCAGAGATCAAATCTGGGCCATATAGAAATTTAATCTCCTCTCCCCTGAGAACTGCCTTGAATCCATTCCTTCTATTGAGGTAGGACAATTCGCTCAGCCAACTCCCAGATCTAATAAAGGCCCGAGATTTTGATCAAGTGTCAGATTCCATATTGGGAGGTGATAATTCAGCATCACATTTACATCTTCAACTACAGTAAAGTATTTTCATTTTTTCCCCCACGGCTACTTAACTTATGTCGGTATTTCTTCATCTCAGCAGTTTTAAGATGTGTGGAATTCAACGCTCAGAATTCTTCATCAAGATTGCCAGCTAGGGGATTCTGGGGGTTGAAGTCCATGCATGCCTCCTGGGGGATTCTGGGGGTTGAAGTCCATGCATGCCCCCTGGGGGATTCTGGGGGTTGAAGTCCTTGCATGCCTCCTGGGGGATTCTGGGGGTTGAAGTCCTTGCATGCCTCCTGGGGGATTCTGGGGGTTGAAGTCCTTGCATGCCTCCTGGGGGATTCTGGGGGTTGAAGTCCATGCATGCCTCCTGGGGGATTCTGGGAGTTGAAGTCCATGCATGCCTCCTGGGGGATTCTGGGAGTTGAAGTCCGTGCATGCCTCCTGGGGGATTCTGGGGGTTGAAGTCCATGCATGCCTCCTCGGGGATTCTGGGGGTTGAAGTCCATGTATGCCTCCTGGGGGATTCTGGGAGTTGAAGTCCACATATCTTCAAATTGCCAAGACTGGAAACACTGGCCTAGACAATAGTCGGATCAGAGGCAGCTGAGCCAGTGAGCCAAATTTTTTTACTACCGGTTCTGTGGGCATGGCATGGCGGGCGTGGTGTGTCTTGGTGGGCATGGCAGGGGAAGGATACTGCAAAATCTCCATTCCCTCCCCATTCCAGGGGAAGGATACTGCAAAATCCCCATTCCCTCCCCACTCCTGGGGAAAGATATTGCAAAATCTCCATTCCCACCCCACTCTGGGGCCAGCCAGAGGTGGTATTTGCCGGTTCTCCGAACTGCTCAAAATTTCTGCTACCGGTTCTTCAGAACCTGTCAGAACCTGCTGGATTTCACCCCTGAGCTGAGCCCCACTGAAGGAATGTGAGTGTGCCAAGCATCTTAGGAAGAGACCCTTCCTCATTTCTTGGACTTTAAAAGAGAGATGACAGGAGATGGATTTTTAGACTTGCAACATTCTGCAACAGGTAGTTTTCGAGATCCAACCCCATTCGAATGGCAAAATTTCCACCACTGTGCAAGACAGTTGCTAAGTGAGTTTTGCCCCATTTTACGACCTTCCTTGCCACTGTTGTTAAGTGAAGCCCTGTTGCTGTTAAATGAGCAACACAGTTGTTTCCCCGTTGACTTTGAGCTAATCAGAAGGTTGCAAAAGGTGATCACGTGAACCCGGAACATGGCAACGGTCATAAATATGAGTCCGTCGCTAAGCGTCTCCATTTCGACCATGTGACCACAGGGAGGCTGCAACGGTCGTAAGGGGGAAAAAAAGGGTCATAAGCAGGGGTGAAATGCTCCCAGTTCAGACTGGATCAGCCGATCCGGTAGCGATGACGGCTGGTGATTCGGAGAACCGGTAGCAAAAATCCCTCCCCCCGTCCCCGCCCATGCCCCCCCCATTTGCCTGGTTGCCCGCTTGCCGCTTCTTTTAAAAAATGCTTTTAAAAGATCAAAAAAAGCCTCTGATGAGCCGCGCGATCGTCAGAGCCTTTTTTTTTTTTACTTTTAAAAGCATTTTTTTTTTACAACCTCTTCGGCTGAAAAAAATGCTTTTAAAAGTTAAAAAAAAAAAAGCCTCTGATGATCGTGCGGCTCAGCTGGGATCTTCAGAGGCTTCCGAAAACATTTTTTTCTGCAACTTCTCCAGCCGAGGAGGTTGTAGGAAAAAAAAATCCCTTTAAAAGCCTCTGGCGATCCCAGCAGATTTGCCTGATCGTCAGAGGCTTCTAAAATCATTTTTGTTTTTTCTGCAACCTCTTAAGGTCACATTACCCCCCAAGCCACGCCCACAAAATAAGCCACGCCCACAGAACCGGTAGTAAAATATTTTAGAACCTACCCCTGGCATGCACACAGCGTGCAAACCGGTAGCAAACCAGTTCAGATTTCACCACTGGTCATAAGCCGCTTTTTTGCAGTGGCGTTGTAACTTCAAACGGTCACTCAGTGAATCAAAGACTGCCTGTACAGTTAAGGATGGGCCTTGAGGTGGGCACGATAAATGGCTAAATCCTGAAAAAAAAAAACCAGCAGGAAAAAAGAGAACCCCTTTGCAAAGGCCCCCCAGGAAGATTGATTAATAAATAGTTCATAATTATTACAAGAGCCGGTTGTAAAGCATTTCTTTCCCTCTCCAAAACGCCGAGCTTTGAAAATGCTGATTTTTTTTTTCCCCCCTCCAAGGGAGCCAAGCTGGCCAATACTCTTCGCATCCATCTGCCACAATATACACACACAATCCCTTTGATCTGGCACATCAAAGCCCTGGCAATTTCCTCCTCCGGTTTGTCTTCCCCGGAGAAGCTGCCGTTCAGGAAGGATCCCCTCGTGCTGCAAATAATATATAGGGGTCCATTTGAAAGCGGTTGTGGGGGGGGGGCTGAGCCAGAAAGGGAGATGCAGGCAAGGAGGGTCTATTATTCCCCCAAAACTCCAGAAGGCAGGACAAGAAGCGACGACGGATGGAAACTAACCAAGGAGAGAAGCAACCTGGAATTCAGGAGAAACTTCCTAACAGCAAGGACAATTCACCCGTGGAACGACTTGCCACTAGAGGTTGTGGATGCTCCAACACTGGAGGCTTTTAAAGAAGAGACTGGACAGTCACTTGACTGAAATGGTACAGGGTCTCAGGGGGCTGGACTAGAAGACCTCTAAGGTCCCTTAAAACTCTGCTATTCTGTATATCACTGGTATAGAGCAGGGGTCTCCAACCTTGGCAACTTTAAGCCTGGCGGACTTCAACTCCCAGAATCCCCCAGGAGGCATGCAAGGACTTCAACTCCCAGAATCCCCCAGCCAGCATGCATGAACTCCCAGAATCCCCCAGGAGGCATGCAAGGACTTCAACTCCCAGAATCCTCCAGGAGGCATGCATGGACTTCAACTCCCAGAATCCCCCAGGAGGCATGCAAGGACTTCAACCCCCAGAATCCCCCAGCCAGTATGCATGAACTCCCAGAATCCCCCAGCCAGTATGCATGAACTCCCAGAATCCCCCAGGAGGCATGCAAGGACTTCAACCCCCAGAATCCCCCAGCCAGTATGCATGAACTCCCAGAATCCCCCAGGAGGCATGCAAGGACTTCAACCCCCAGAATCCCCCAGCCAGCATGCATGAACTTCAACCCCCAGAATCCCCCAGGAGGCATGCATGGACTTCAACTCCCAGAATCCCCCAGGAGGCATGCAAGGACTTCAACCCCCAGAATCCCCCAGCCAGCATGCATGAACTCCCAGAATCCTCCAGGAGGCATGCATGGACTTCAACTCCCAGAATTCCTAAGCCAGTCCATATGGATTTCAACTCTTAGAATCCCCGAGACTTCAACTCCCAGAATCCCCAAGCCGGCAACCTTGATGAAGAAATTCTGAGAGTTGAATTCCACGCATCTTAAAATTGCTGAGATTAAGAAGTACCGACATAGGTTAAGCTTTGCTGGCTGGGGAATTCTGGGAGTTGAAGTCCGCCGGCCTTAAAGTTTTCATGGTTGGAGACCCCTGGTGCAGAGCATAAGGGAGATGACAGAAATAGGCATGATTTGTTCCCTGGTCAAAAAGAGGGAGAAATGGTGGGCAGCTACAGACCCTACATAGAGTGCAGAGAAGACCAACGAAGGGGATCAGGGGTCTGGAGGGGAAAACAGGATGAATGAAGAAGGGAACGAGATACCTCTAATCTAACGAAGAGAAGGATTGGGGTGACACGATAGCATGTTCCAATATTTGAGGGGCTGCCACAGGAGAAGAGGGGATCCACCTATTCTCCAAAAGCGCCTGAAGGCAGGACAAGAAGCAACAGCTGGAAACTAATCAAGGAGAGAAGCAACCTGGAATTAAGGAGAAACTTCTTTACAGTGAGGACAATTAACCAGCGGAACTACTTGCCACTAGAAATTGTGGGTGCTCAAACACTGGAGGTTTTCAAGAAGAGATCGGACAACTATTTATCTGGGATGGTATATAGGTTGTCCTTGATTTACAACAGTTCGTTTAATCCCTGTTCTAAGTTACAACGGCACTGAAAAAAAGCAACATACGACCGTTTTTCACACTTAACGGCCCTTGTAGCATCCCCGCGGTCACATGATCAAAATTCAGAGGCGTGGCAACTGACTCATATTTATGACGGTTGTCGTGTCCTGGGGGTCCTGTGAATCCCTTTTGCAGCCTTCTGAGACCAGCAAAGTCAATAGGGAAGGCAGATTTACTTCACTGTGTTACTAAGTTAACGACTGCAACTGATTCACTTAACAACCGTGGCAAGAAAGGTCATAGGATGGGGCAAAATTTGCTGGAACAACTGTCTCGCTTAGCCACAACAGTTTTGGGCTCTATTGTGGTCGTAAGTCGATGACTACAACTGTATAGGCCCTATACTATAGGGCAGTGATGGCTAACCTTTTTGCCATCGCGTGCCAGGAAGGGGGGGGAGCGGGGGAGGTTCGCATGCATGTGTTCTATTTACCCCACCCCACCCCCACTCCTGGCACGCGATGGCCCAATAGGCCTGTTTTTGTTTTTTTTTAAATTTGATTTATATGCCGCCCTTCTCCGGAGACTCAGGGCGGCTTACAATGTGCTCAGCAATAGCCTTCATCCTTTTGTATATTTATACAAAGTCAGCTTATTGCCCCCACAAACTGGGTCCTCAATTTACCTACCTTAGAAAGGATGGAAGGCTGAGTCAACCTTGAGCCTGGTGAGATTTGAACCCTGCAGTAGTTGCAGGCAGCTGGTCTTAATAACCAGCTTAATAACAGGGTGCCTTAAACCCCTGTACTACCAAGGCTCTGGTTTTTCTTCCTCACCTGGCTCCAGATCCTTTCTATGCATCTGGGGAGGGCAAAAACAGCCTTCCCTACCCCCTCGGAGGTCCTCCGGAGGCCCGAAAGGGCCCGTTTTCCAACTTTCGGTTAGACAGGAAGTGACTTTTTTGCTGTCCCCAGCCTCCAGAGTCTCCTAGAGAGGCTGAGAGCTGAGCCGGCGTGCCAGGTGATATGGTTCCACCTGCCACCTGTGGCACGCGTGCCATAGGTTCGCCATCACGGCTATAGGGTTTCCTGCTTAAGCAAGGGGTTGGACTAGAAGATCTCCGAAGGTCCTTTCCCACTTGATTATTCTCTTATCAATTTCTGCAATTTCTGCAATTTCTCTTTTTTTTTTTCCTGCTGACTTGAGAAATTTCACAGACCGCCAACGAGGGGAGCCAATCAAAGCGAGCCCTCTACATAATTCAATGCTCAGGTATTCGCAGGTAAATGTGAAGGTCCTAACAGGTGGTAAAAAGGCAGAGGGGGATCACAGGAGCAAGGAGAGCATCATGCGTCAATCATAGAATCCTAGGGATGATTTTGCTGGGAAGAACGGTAAAAATGAATGATTATGTTGGGTTCAACAGTAAAAAATAAAAATGATTACGCTGGGATTAAAAGCAAAAGATGATGTTTAAGATGAAGATGATGTGCTGGGATAAATAATTAAAATAAAGATGATTATGTTGGGATTAACAGTAAAATCAGGATGATTATGTTGAGAAAAATAGCAATGAAGATGACTTGTTGAGAGTAGCAGTTAAGATATTGTTTATGATAATAGTAATGATTTATATTTCTAAGATAGTACCCTTGCCAGATTGGACAGTCCGCCTTTTTCACATTATGTTCACTATTTTTTTTCATAAAATAGTGGACATTTTTTTTATTCAAAAGCTTTATGATGAAATGGTACGCAATCTAAAGCTGTACAGTCTAAGAGAATAAGGATAGGAGAATCGCGTCTTGTCTTTTTTTTTTCATAAGTTAGAATGAGACAAAGATCGAATATCCATTGAACTCGATTCTCCGAAAAAAATTAATGATGAGATTAAAATAAAAATATATTATAAAATTATGTACAGTTCACATTTTTAAAATCTATCTAAGCAAAAAGAAAAAGATAATGAAATGATATAGGGTTTGGATTTAAAGATTTAAGTCACAGGTTTTTGGATAATGGTATTATGAAATAGATAGAATTTAGGGAAACAATTGTGTTAAAACATTAAGTTGGGTTATTTGGAAATTAAGATCTGAGGTGAAATAATAGAAAGGTAATTGTTTTGAGTGAGTCATTATGAGTTGGCCTTTCTTTCTCTGTTTTATTTTTTTTTTATTTTCTATAAGATGATAATTAGTGGAGATTAGAAAAAAAAGTTGTTTTTAAAGATGAATTAGTGATTGTACCAATTTATGACCGGATCAATACTTTGTTCTAAAAAAAAAAAGATGTATTTTATGTTTATGTTTTTAAAAAATTCAAAAAAAAAATTTCAAAAAAAAAAAAAAGAATCCTAGAGATGGAAGGTACCTCAGAGGTCTTCTAGTCTGACCCCCTGCTTAAGGCACTTCACTTGCTCTCCTCCAGTGCGCTCTCTCTCTCACACACACACACACACACACAAAACACAATTTCCAGGGAAGGCTGGTCAAGATCTTTGAAACCTCAAAGGCTGGGCTATTTTATCCATCGCTTTGGGGATTCACTTTCCTTGCATTTTGAACCAGAAAGTGGCTGTGCAGCTTGGGCTTTGGAGTCTCCATCCTCCGGGTTACAGAACGGCAGCAGCCTCAGCTGGACTTTGCCATCCTCATGTCGGTACCCAACCAATCAGAATAGAGCTGGAAGGGACCTTGGAGGTCTTCTAGTCCAGCCCCCTGATCAAGCAGGAGACCTTATACCAGGGATGGCGAACCTTTTTGCCGTCGCGTGCCAAAAGCGGGGGGGGAGCGTGGGGGAGGCACGCGCGCATGTGCCCACACCCATAATTCTATGCGCCCCACCCCTGTGCATGCGAGCGCGACACCCCCATGCTCCCCCCATTTTTGGCACGTGATGGCCAGGTGAGCCCGGTAGGCCCGTTTTTTTGCCCTCCCCAGGCTCCAGGGACTTTCTAGGAGCCTGGGGAGGGCATAAACAGCCTTCCCCACCCTGCTCCAGAGACCAGAAACGGCCCATTTGCCGACTTCCGGTGGGACCGGAAGGCCCAAAAATCAGTTGGCCGGCGCACGCATGGGCGCCGGAGCTGAGCTCGCGTGCCCACTGATATGTCTGTCAGGTTTTCAGGCTGTCTTCAAATAAATTGCATCGCAAACAAAGTCTTTTATAAAACAAACTTTCATTTTATTAAGCACAGCACTTTTTACACTGACTTGTTGCAGCCAGCACTGACGTGCTGCCCCAAAACCCCTCCTCTTCCTTCCCCCACTCCTCTGCATTTTATTGGCCATCTTCCCAATCATTCACCCCTAATCTACTGCTCCAATTCAAAGAATTTCCTCCCTCCCATCCATCTCCTAGGGGACATTATCTCCAGAGGAAATAAGTAGATGAAAGGCAACCGTCCCATTGCAGACGCCTGCGTTCTCCTATGGTACCATAGGTTCGCCATCACGGCCTTATATCATTGCAGACAGCTGGCTGTCTAGTCTTTTCTTAAAAACCTCCAGTGATGGAGCCCGTACAACTTCTGGTGGCAAGCAGTTCCACTGGTGAATTGTTCTCACTGTCAGGAAATTCCTCCTCGGTTCCAGGTTGCTTCTCTCCTTGGTTAGTTTCCGTCCGTTGCTTCTTCGCCTGACTTCAGGTGCTTTGGAGAATAGGTTGACCCCACCCCCCTCTTCTTTGGGGCAGCCCCTCAAACTTCACAACTGCTCTCCAAATAAGGATTTAAGACAGAGGTGAATTTCACATATTTTTACCACCGGTGTCG
Organism: Pituophis catenifer annectens; assembly: GCF_029215685.1. Lineage (NCBI taxonomy): Eukaryota > Metazoa > Chordata > Lepidosauria > Squamata > Colubridae > Pituophis > Pituophis catenifer. Next base: position 1,375,185 of record NW_027256886.1, on the reverse strand, counting down.
CCGTACACCAAAAAATGTGTGCATTTTTGCCTTCTGCGCACACGCGTGGCCTTCCCCACATGTGCTTTGCTCACACGCGTGGGTTGCATGCATGCACGTGGCTTAGAAACTGTGGCTAAATAGGACGGCATTAGCGCTGGGGCAGGTGCAGGGGTGAAATTCAGCAGGTTCTCGCCGGTTCTGGAGAACAGGTAGCGGAAATTTTGAGTACCTAGTTTGGAGAACCAGCAAATGCCACCTCTGGCTGGCTCCAGAGTGGGGTGGGAATGGGGATTTTGCAGCATCCTTCCCCTGGAGTGGGGTGGGAATGGGGATTTTGCAATATCCTACCCCTGGAGTGGGGAGGGAATGGGGATTTTGCAGTATCCTTCCCCTGGAGTGGGGAGGGGACGGGGATTTTGCAGTATCCTTCCCCTGGAGTGGGGTGGGAATGGGGATTTTGCAGTATCCTTCCCCTGGAATGGGGTGGGAATGGGGATTTTGCAGTATCCTTCCCCTGGAGTGGGGAGGGAATGGGGATTTTGCAGTATCCTTCCCTTGGAGTGGGGTGGGAATGGGGATTTTGCAGTATCTTTCCCTTGGAGTGGGGTGGGGATGGGAATTTTGCAGTATCCTTCCCCTGGAGTGGGGTGGGGATGGGAATTTTGCAGTATCCTTCCCCTGGAGTGGGGAGGGAATGGGGATTTTGCAGTATCTTTCCCTTGGAGTGGGGTAGGAATGGGGATTTTGCAGTATCCTTCCCCTGGAATGGGGTGGGAATGGAGATTTTGCAGTATCCTTCCCCTGGAGTGGGGTGGGGATTTTGCAGTATCCTTCTCCTGCCACGCCCACCAAGCCACGCCCACCAAGCCAGGCCCACAGAACCGGTAGTAAAAAAATTGGATTTCACCACTGGGTAAGTGAGCAGGCCCACCTGCAGATTGCCGCTACTGATTCGCCCGAACCGGTCCAAACCGGCTGAATCCCATCACTGGATTAAGGGGTGTGTGGGCAAGCAGGGCTGGACAATTAATTTTCCCAAGGGAGGACATGTGAAATTGGGACCGTTGTGGAGGACTAAAGCAATGAGCTGTGAACGTGCGTAGGTATGAACTCACGCACATACACCGTATGTAAATTGGAAAGAAAAATAGCAGCCGCTTTCCCGATGAAATTAATGCAGTTGTGATTGCATGCCTGGTGTACAGATTGTCCTCGATTCGGAACCGTTCGTTTAGTGACGGTTCAAACTTAATGAGCCGAAGTGGCGCAGTGGTTAGGGTGCAGTACTGCAGCTACTTCAGCTGACTGCTAGTTCAGCAGATCAGCGGATCAAATCTCACCAGCTCAAGGTTGACTCAGCCTTCCATCCTTCCGAGGTGGGTAAAATGAGGACCCAGATTGTTGGGGGTGGCAATATGCTATTTAGTATACTGTCTTTGCTGAAGACGCCCAGAGTCCTTGGAGAGTGGGCGGCATAGAAATATGAATAATAAAAAATAATAAAATAACAACAGCACTGAAAAAAGTAACGTAGGACCAGGGGTGAAATGCTCCCGGTTCAGACCGGATCGCCCGATCCGGTAGCGATGGTGGTGGGTGGTTCGGAGAAGCGGTAGCAAACATCCCTGTAGGCCCCTCCCACCATGCCCAGCTGAGCCGCTCAACCATCAGAGGCTTTTTTTTTTTACTTTTAAAAGTATTTTTTCTACAACCACTTCGGCCGAAAAAATGCTTTTAAAAGTTTTTTTAAAAAAAGCCTCTGATGATTGCGCGGCTCAGCTGGGATCGTCAGAGGCTTTTAAAAGCATTTTTTTTGCAACACTCTTGCAGCATTCCCCATGATCAAAATGACCACGCTTGGCAACCAACCCATATTTATGACACTTGTAATGTCCCGGGGGGAGGGTCACACGGTCCCTTTTTGTGACCTTCTGACTAGCAAAGCCGACGGGGGAAGCCAGATTCACTTCACAGCCGTATTTCAGGTAGTCCTCGATTTACGACTCGACCCCTAAATTTATGTTGCCAAGTGAGACATTTGTAACCTGTGTTTTGCCCTGTTTTACGACCTTTCTTGCCGCCGTTGTTAAGTCAATCATTGCAGTTGTTAAGTGAGTCACACGGTCGCGAACTGGATCCGGCTTCCCCACTAACTTTGCCAGTCAGAAGGTTGCAAAAGGGGATTGTGTGACTTCGGGACGTTGCAACCGTCATAAATGCGAAGCGGTTGCCAGGCGTCCGAATCTTGTTCACGCACGGGGACGCCGCGACGGTCATAAGTGTAGAAAAAAACGGTCCTAAGTCCCTTTTGTCAGCGCCATTGTCATTTGGAACCGTCACTGAAACAAACACGTATGTCGAGGACTCCCTGTCCTAACTGAACCCCTGCATTAATACACTTAACAACTGTGGCAAGTAAGGTCGCAAAATGGGGGCACAACTCTCTTAACAAACATCTCGCGTAGCCCCATGTATTGATGTCGTAAATCGAAGACCACCTGTGCTGCAATCCTGCATACCGCTGCAATACCCCTGTGCCACCACTAGCTGGCGTGACCACCCAAAGGCAATACTAATGGTATTTTTTTTTTTTTAATTTGATTTATATGCCGCCCTTCTCCGGAGACTTAGGGCGGCTTACAATGCGTTAAGCAACAGCCTTCATCCTCTTGTATATTTTTATACAAAGTCAGCTTATTGCCCCCACAAACTGGGTCCTCATTTTACTTACCTTAGAAAGGATGGAAGGCTGAGTCAACCTTGAGCCTTGGCGAGATTCGAACCCTGCAGTAATTGCAGGCAGCTGGTGTTAAATTACAGTGCCTTGTCTGCAGAGCTATCCAGGCTCTCTATCTCAGGCTCTCTTCCTTCCTTCCTTCCTTTCTTCCTTCTTTCTTTCCCTTCCTTCCTTCCTTCCTTCTTTCTTTCCCTTCCTTCCTTCCTTTCTTTTTTTTTTTTAATTTGATTTATATGCTGCCCTTCTCCGGAGACTCAGGGCGGCTTACAATGCGCTAAGCAATAGCCTTCATCCTTTTGTATATTTATACAAAGTCAGCTTATTGCCCCCACAATCTGGGTCCTCATTTTACCCACCTTAGAAAGGATGGAAGGCTGAGTCAACCTTGAACCTTGGCGAGATTCGAACCTGCAGTAATTGCAGGCAGCTGTTCTTAATAACAGGGTGCTTTAGACCACTGTACTACCAAGGCTCTTTTATTTCTCATGCTGGGAAACTCTCTAAGTCAGAGATCTTCAAACTTGGCAGCTTGAAGTTGTGGACTTCAGTTCCCAGAATTCTCCAGCCAGCTATGCTGGCTGGAGAATTCTGGGAGTTGAAGTCCACAAGTCTTCAAGATGCCAAGTTTGAAGATCTCTGCTTGTTGGGGAATTGGCCTGCAGCAGCTCCCTCGGTCTCTCTTGCCAATGATTTATTGGACCGCGAGCTGTATGTGCAGGACGCAGCTGCTTTGCTGCCAACTGGGCTTTTGCCAGAAGAGAAGAAGGACAAAGAACCACGTCTGAGAATCGTTTGTGGTCGCAACTTCCACAAGGCTGCTGGCGGACCACAACAAACACCATCAAACATCCACATCTGCCCATCCCAGGTCCTTGGGAAGCCCTCGAGAGGTGGACCAAAAACATACCAAATCCAATCTGAACATCTGGCTGACTGTCCGCCGAACCATAATAAAGTGCTGGATCAGAACCAGAGGTGGAATTCAGCCGGTTCAGACCGGTTCGCTTGAACCGGTTGCGGAAATCGTGAGTGAGCTCATCCAGCCGCCCCCACTCTATGCCATCCTACTTAGGCATGTTTTTGAGGCCGGGCGCATGCGCGGAAGGCTCGCGCAGCAGCAAAGCACATGCGCAAAAGGCTGGGCGCATGCATGGACGGGGGTGCGTGCACTCACATTGGCGAACCGGTAGGGAAAGTAAGTGAATAACACTCCTGATCAGAACCATTGGAATTTTGAGCTGCAAACATTCGGAGCACCATGAGAGGGCGGCGGAGACATATAGAGATCCCTGCCATTCCCTTCTGCCGCCCTCTAGTGGCCTTCTGCAAATTAGCAACTTCAAGCTAACAGCTGTATTTGAAGCTGGGCTTAATTGGCCTGGGAACCTTGGTGGGAAAACCAATAAGATTCGCCGGTTCTCACCGTCCCAGGGAAGTTTTCCAAACCCATCTGGAGCCCAGCTCCTCCGTACACCTGGGCTTCCCATAAATTTTCATTTATTACCGCTCCGAGCTCATTACTCACACATCTGTTTTTAGTTCAATCCACCCCCACGGTCCAGCCCCCTCCCTCCTCCTTCCTTCCAGCTCGACTTCGTTAGCTCCTATGGAAACCGTGAGGTCATCCAGAGGGGTGGAGCCTGGCAGCTCCATGCAAGATGGGCATATGATGCCCACCCTGGGTCCCTTTTCGGCCAAAACTCCAAGACGTTCTTCTTTCACCCCGATTGCGACATCGGTTCTCAGCAACGGCATCAATCAACACAACACCAGGAGCTGAACTTGCAGCTCTGCACCCTGTGAGTCACGCACGCACACCTGCTTGTGCGAGTCTGGACATCGCACAAGTGATTTAAAAAAATTTTTTTTTTTTTTAATTTCTTTGTCAAACCACCTGAATGCAGAGTCTCCCGCACAGATCGAGAAGGCTGTTTGGGCGGCTGTTTCGAATCTGGCCATCGAAAGCATTTCGATCTTGGGATCCAGCCGGTGACGATGTCTTTTCCTAACACAAGGACACAAAGAGGGGAGGGGGGCAGAGGTGGGATTCACTTACCTTCCCTACCGATTCGCAAATGTGAGCGCGTGCATACATGCGCACAGCCACTTCTGTGCATGCACAGTAGTCGTGCATTACGTCCAGGCAAGTGGGTGGAACTTCCTGCAGTTGCCGCTACAGGTTCGCACGAACCTGGAGAGAACCGGTTGAATCCCACCACTGGAGGGAGGCCTAGGAGAAAGGTGGAAGTTTGCACCCAGAGGCTCAAAAACCCCCCAAGAGGTTTATCAGAGAAGGTTGAGTGCGTAACCCAATGGCTAGCCGCACTACTTTGCCAGTTCAGATTTAGTGGCCACATAGTGTGCAAACTCTGTTAACCTTGGTTAGAGTTAAACCTGGTTAGAGACTGAAGAAGAAAAGAAGAAGAGGAGGGGGGGTCAACTTATTTCCCAAAGCATCGGAAGACAGGAAACAACGGATGGAAATTAATCAAGAAGAGAAGCAACCTGGAATTAAGGAGAAAGTTCCTAACAGTGAGGACAATTAACCAGTGGAACTGCTTGCTACTAGAAGTTGTGGGTACTTCATCGCTGGAGGATTTTAAGACAGGAATGGACAGCTACTTGTCTGGAATGGTAGAGGGTCCCCTGTTTGAGCAGGAGGCTGGACTAGAAGACCTCCAAGGTCCCATCCATCTCTATTCTGATTGAATGATTGATTGATTGATTGATTGATTTGTGGCTCAGTCTTCTGTGCAGACCTGAGCCTGCTTCTTTTTAAAAGAAGCCATGTGTTTATTTGTGTTTGTGTGTGAGTGTGAGCGAGAGGAGGTGGGAAGTGTGTTTTTTCACAAAGGCAAGCCCCCCACCCTCCATTCATGAATTTTAATACCGTGTTTCCCCGAAAATAAGCCCTCCCTGAAAATATTTAACCGCATGCACAGCCTGTCCCCGCCATTTCCTCTGGTTAGGGTGAGGGACACAGAGCTGGAAATCAGGCAAGACGGCAAGAGGATCCCTGTCTTGCTCCACTCGCCCCAAAATAATAAGACTTCCCCCGGAAATTTATTTATTTTATTTTATTTTTGAATTTGTATACCGCCCTTCTCCCTAAGGACTCAGGGCGGTGTACAGCCACATAAAAACATAGACTACAAATATTAAAATACCATTAAAAGATATATATAAATTTGGCCCCATAATTAAAAACAGTAACAAACCAATTAAAACATTTAAAAAAGTGTTAGGCCAGCCCGGCTTGCTGGAAAAAGAAAGTTTTAAGGCCAAATAAGGCCAAGCGCTTATTTCGGGGTTCAAAAAAATATAAGACAGGGTCTTATTTACAGGGAAACACAGTATAGGTAGTCCTTGATTTACAACCCTTTTTTAGTGACCCCTCGAATTTAATTTAATTTAATTCGTCATATTTCTACGCCGCCCAACTCCCAAGGGAGAAGTTACAACAGCACTGGAAAAAGTCACTTCTGACCATTTTTCAGAGTTACAACCTCAGGGTCCCGTGATCAAACCTGGGATGCTTGGCAAATTGGCATGTATTTATGACGGTTCGAGGGTCACGTTGGATCCCCTTTTTCGACCTTCTGACGAGCCAAGTGAACGGGGAAGCCAGATTCACTTAATAACCGAGTTACTAATTTAACAACTGCAGTGGTTCAATTATCCACTGTGGCCGGAAAGGTGGTAAAATTGGGCAAAACCTCACTTAACAACCGTCTTGCTTAGCAACGGAAATGTTGGGCTCATTTGTGCTCGTAAACTCGGTTAACTGGAAGCCATGATCTATCTATTCCTGTCCCATCATTATTTGAATGTATGTATAACAAATTTGCTGGCCATTCACTGGTTCTCTTTTAACTGGACATTTCTGTGCAACAGCGCCACCTGGTGGCAGGTGATAGTAAAAGGAAGAATTACTGATTTAAAAACTTTAAAAACTTTTAATTTAAAAAAAACTTGATTTACAACTATTCACTTAGGGACCATTCGAAGTTACAATGGCACTAAAAAAAAAGTGACTTACAGCTGCTCCTTGCATTTATAACCGTTGCAGCCCATCCCCGTGGACACCTGATCAAAATTTCGGGCGTGTATTTTACGAAGGTTGCGGCCTTCTCGGTTCACACAGGATGGTCGTTTGCAAACTTCTCAGCTGACAAGGAAGGTCGAGGAGGGAAGCTGGATCTGCTTAAGGACCGCACATGAGTCATTTAACAACGGCAGTGAGTCAATGAACAATGTGGCAAAAGAGCGGGGCATCTAACGGCATCGTTGGGCCACCATTTTATTACACCTAAATAAAATGCATTAAAAATTTCATTTCATTTATTAAATTTTTATACCGCCCCTCTCCCGAAGGACTCGGAGCGATGAACAGCCAGGATTAAAAAACATACAATATAAACATTAAAATACTTTAAAACATAATTAAATCTATATTGGCTTCCCCCAATTTAAAACCCCTTACCCATAAAATTAACCAATTAAAAGATTTTTAACCCAGCCCGGCTTGCTGAAATAAGAAAGTCTTCAGCGCCCGACAGAAAGTATGGAAGTCCAGGATCAGTCGTATCCCTGGGGGTAGCTCATTCCAGAGGGCGGGTGCCCCCACAGAGAAGGCTCTTCCCCTGGGGATCGCCAGCCGACATTGCCTGACCGACGGCACCCTGAGGAGACCCTCTCTGTGGGAGCGTATTGGCCGGTGGGAGGTTATCGGTGGCAGAAGGTGGTCTCGTAAATAACCGGGCCCTAAGCCATGGAGCGCTTTGAAGATGAGAACCAATACCTTGAAGCGCACCCGGAAGACCACCGGAAGCCAATGCAGCTCGCGCAGGAGAGGTGTTAGGTGGGAGCACCATGTCGCCCCCATAAGTACCCGCGCGGCTGCATTCAAAATGGTGCAAGCAAGGCACCTGAAGGCAGGACAAGAAGCAATGGATGGAAACTAATCAAGGAGAGAAGCAACCTGGCATTAAGGAGAAACTTCCCAACAGTTAGGACAATTAATCAGTGGAACAGCTTGCCACCAGAAGTTATGGGTGCTCCATTACTGGTTTTCAAGAAGAGACTGGACAGCCACTTGTATTAAATGGTGTAGGGTCTCCTGTTTGAGCAGGGGGTTGGACTAGATGACCTCCAAGGTCTTTTCCAGCTCTATTCTGATTGATTGATAGTTTCCTTTAGGAAACTATCCGATTCAGAGGTATCCGATCTTGGCAACTTTAAGACCTGTGGACTTCAATTCCCAGAATTCCTCAGCCAACCTTTAAGACTTGTGGCTTTCAACTCCCATAATTCCTCAGACTTGAGGACTTCAACTCCCAGAATTCCTCAGACTTGTGGCCTTCAACTCCCATAATTCCTCAGACTTGTGGCCTTCAACTCCCAGAATTCCTCAGACTTGAGGACTTCAACTCCCAGAATTCCTCAGCCAGCCTTTAAGACTTGTGGCCTTCGACTCCCATAATTCCTCAGATTTGTGGCCTTCAACTTTCATAATTCCTCAGACTTGTGGCCTTCAACTCCCATAATTCCTCAGCCAGCCTTTAAAACTTGTGGCCTTCAACTCCCATAATTCCTCAGACTTGAAGACTTCAACTCCCATAATTCCTCAGACTTGAGGACTTCAACTCCCAGAATTCCTCAGCCAACCTTTAAGACATGTGGCCTTCAACTCCCATAATTCCTCAGACTTGAGGACTTCAACTCCCAGAATTCCTCAGCCAACCTTTAAGACTTGTGGCTTTCAACTCCCATAATTCCTCAGACTTGAGGCCTTCAACTCCCAGAATTCCTCAGCCAGCCTTTAAGACTTGTGGCCTTCAACTCCCATAATTCCTCAGACTTGTGGCCTTCAACTCCCATAATTCCTCAGACTTGTGGCCTTCAACTCCCAGAATTCCTCAGACTTGTGGCCTTTAACTCCCATAATTCCTCAGACTTGTGGCCTTCAACTCCCAGAATTCCTCAGCCAGCCTTTAAGACTTGTGGCCTTCAACTCCCATAATTCCTCAGACTTGAAGACTTCAACTCCCAGAATTCCTCAACCAGCCATGTTGGAAGTCCACAAATTTTAAAGTCCAAAAGTTGGACACCCCTGAATTAAAGGAAACGCAGTGATTTGCATTCAATACCTTACTTTCCATTTATTCATTGCATCTTCTATTTTTCTCCAAGGCATGCAACTTTTGAGGTTTTTCTAAACTTTTTTCTGGCCACCTTGTGAGTAGCTCAGAGCAAGAGCCTTTCTCTGCGGCTGAGTTGAAGTGTTTGTCCACTTCGCCAGTTCTGGGGTCAGCCAGAAATTAAACCAGCATGAGATTCACCCCTGGAGCCAATCCCTCTTCTGCTTTAGCAGCCTCTGTTGCTGATGCTAGTCAATCCGCTGCCTTCCATCCAGAGAAAAAGATTTTACTGAATCTTCATCTCTTATAGCGAATGCATCTGCTTGGATTTTAACCGAGTTTATTAAATGTGTTGTGTGAACACAGCCTGGCCAAAAAGATAGGATAGCTTTTATGTATTTGGCCTGACTTTATTTATTTATTTATTTATTTATTTATTTATTTATTTATTTATTTATTATTTATATTTATGCAATTTATATCCGCCGTTCTCCCGAAGGACTCAGGGCGGCTTACAAAGAATAAAATTCAACAATTTAAATTTAAATGTAAATTAAAATCCAGTTAAAATTAATTAAAATTATTACAATGTAAAAGCCCCTAGACGGGTCAGTCCATTTGAGGAAAGAGCCACATCTTCAGTTCGCGGCGGAAGGAGAGGAGGTCGGGGGCTGTCCTAAGCCCGGTGGGTAAACCGTTCCAGAGGGTCGGCGCTCCCACAGAGAACGCTCTCCCCCTGGGGGCCGCCAGCCGACATTGTCTAGCCGACGGCACCCTGAGGAGGCCCGCTCTCTGAGAGCGTACGGGACGAAGGGAGGATGGCAGAAGATGTTCCTGCAAATACCCCGGGCCTAAGCCATGTAGGGCATTATAGGTTAATACCAGCACCTTGAAACAGACCCAGAGGACCACCGGCAGCCAGTGCAGCTCACGCAGGAGAGGTGTCACACGGGAGTAATGAGAGGCTCCCGTAACAACCCGCGCAGCTGCATTCTGGACTAGCTGAAGCCTCCGGGTGCATGCCAAGGGCAGCCCCATGTAGAGGGCGTTACAGTAGTCCAACCGAGAAGTAACAAGGGCATGAGTGACCATGGCGAGGGCATCCCGGTCTAGGAAAGGACGCAACTGGCGCACCAGGTGTACTTGTGCAAAGGCCCCCCCTGGTTACGGCCGTTAAATGATCTTCTAGAGACAGCCGTGAATCCAGGAGGACACCCAGATTGCGAACCCTTTCTGAGGGAGTAAGTACCTCCCCTCCTATCACAAGTGACGGGGACATTAGATCACGGGATGCCGGCAGCCATAGTCACTCAGTCTTGGATGGGTTGAGTCTGAGTCTGTTTCTTCCCATCCAGGCCCGCACCACTTCCAGGCAACGGGACATCACGGAAAGGGCATCCTCAGGGTGGTCTGGGGTGGAGATATAAAGCTGAGTATCATCAGCGTATTGATGATACCTCACCCCAAAACCACAAATGATCTCACCCAGCGGCTTCAGTGGTGGGTTCCTCCCGGTTCGGTCCGGTTCGGCCGAGCCGGTAGCGGTGACAATATGATGTCACCGAACCGGTTCTCCCCCCTGCCCTCCCACCCCCCCCCACCCACGTTATTCTTACCTTTTATTTGGTCCCACCCCCAATCTATTGCTGCCTCCTGAGTCCCAGCTGATGACTAGAGGGAAAAAAACTGTTTAAACTCTTGCCGCGGGACTTCAAAGGGCCGCCCTACAGCTGATCAGTGTTAAAAGCAAACAAATGAGTCGGGTCGTAAGTGCGAGTACTGGTCGTAAGTGCGAGGACTGCTCATAAGTGCGAGGACCTTCCAGAAATGACTCTGACCAGCTAGCCACGCCCACCTAGTCACATGACCTCCAAGCCACACCCACAAAATAAGCCACGCCCACAGAACCGGTAGTAAAAAAAATTAGACCCCACCCCTGAGCGGCTTCATATAAATGTTAAAGAGCAGGGGGGAGAGAACCGACCCCACAAGTGGGGAGCCTCGGGGAGGACCCCTAACCCCCCATCCATACAAACTGCAAGCGACCCGAGAGGTAGGAGGAGAACCACCACAAAACAGTGCCCCCTACCCCCAACCCCCCGGTGCAGCAGGATACCATGGTCGATGGTATCGCAAGCCGCTGAGAGGTCAATTAGGACCAGGATGGAGGAGTAACCCCCATCCCGGGCCCGCCAGAGATCATTCACCAGGGCGACCAATGCCGTTTCCGTGCTGTAACCGCGCCTGAAACCCGATTGGGACGGGTCCAGGTAGTCATTTCCTCCAAGAACTGAGGGAGCTGCTGTGCCACCACGGACTCAACAACCTTCGCTATAAAGCGAAGGTTGGAGACTGGATGATAGTTGTTAAGGGAGTCTGGATCCAGATTGGGCTTCTTAAGGAGGGGTCGAACCACCGCCTCTTTAAGTGTGGCAGGGAAGACCCCTTCCTTTAAGGAAGCGTTGACAACTGCTTGAATCCAGCCTCCAGTCACCTCTCTGGCTGCAGAGACAAGCCAGGAGGGTACAAAGGTCCAATAAACACATGGAGGCACCCAGCCGACCCATAATCCTGTCCACTTCATCCACCGAAACAGGCTCAAACTCAACCCAGATGCTACCTCAAGACAAGCCCTTGTCTCCTCGATAAGAGTCTGCCCAGTCAGAGTCCAACCCAGTCCGGATCTGAGCGATTTCATCTTGCAGAAACTGTACAAAATCCTCAGCTCTGCCCTGCAAGGGGTCCTCCCTCGCTCCATGTGGCTCCGTTACGTGAGCCTGTGTTATCAGCAGGAGATGACTCCGAGAGTGAAGGAGAGGAGTCGGCAAGGCCTCCCTCTCCAGGACCCTCCTCTCTGGCAATGCCTTCGGTATCCGCCGAAGGTCAAGAGATAGGCCCGGGGCCAAGCACGTCCACGCAGCCACAGATGGACAGTGATGAGGGAGATGAGTCTTGGCTGGATCCTAGGCAGCATTGCAGAGATAAGAGCGCACAATAGAAGAAGAGGCGTGCCAGGGATTGGGCTGAGTCACTGGACCACACCCCACAGGGTATAAAAGAGGGCGTGGTGGCCGGTTCAGCTCTGTGACAAGCAAAAAACGGATATCGGACAACCTTCTTTGCATTTACTGGACTTTGTTGATTATTATGTATTGGCTTTGTTCCCAGACGAAGGGAGAAACTCCCCCCTCGTGAGTAAAGAATACCTGGCAGCCAGCTGCTGGGTTGCTGCCAATTCTGATACCAGATAAAACTGTTGTCGGCTGAGTTCTTTAACTGTTGCCTGTCTGTAGGGGTGCGTGTGTGAGACGGGGACAGAACAGATTGAGAAGAGAGCGGGTCACTCTAAACAGGGCTGCTGGGCGGTTTTCTGCAGATGCAATGAGAGCGGCGAAATAATGACGTTTCGCCGCTTCCATCACCACAAGATAAGACCTAATATGGGTTCTTAACTGTGTTCGGTCAGATTCGGTCCGGAAGGATCTCCAGCCGCCCTCCAGGCGTCTTTTCCGATGCTTCATTTCCCTAAGCTCCGCGGTAAACCACGGAGCCACCCGGGATCTGCGTCGGGTCAGAGGCTGCAAAGGCGCGATTTGATCCAAGGCCCTCACCGCAGCCTGTTCCCAGGCCGCCACCAAGGCCTCGGAGGAATCGTGGGTTAAGGAGGCGGAAAATAGCCCAAGCTCCATCAGGAACTTTTCAGGGTCCATCAAGCGCCTGGGGCGGAACCATCTCACTGGTTCCGCCTCCCAGCGGCAGGGTATGACGGAGAGAAAATCCAGCCTAAGGCGGGAATGATCGGTCCATGACAGGGGGTAGATGGATAAGTCCCCCCTTGGAGCAAGTCAAAGGATCAAAAGACTACAATATAATAAAGATGAGGAGGCCCTAGAAAGAGTACAGGTAGGGCCCGACTTACGGCCACAATTGACCCCAAAATTTCTGTCGCTAAGTGAGACAGTTGTTAAGTGCGTTATGCCCTGTTTTTCGACCTTTCCTGACAGTCGCTAAGTGAACCACTTCAGTTTTTTTTTTTTTTAATTTGATTTATATGCCGCCCTTCTCCGGAGACTCAGGGCGGCTTACAATGCGTTAAGCAATAGCCTTCATACTTTTGTATATTTATACAAAGTGAGCTTATTGCCAACACAATCTGGGTCCTCATTTCACCTACCTTAGAAAGGATGGAGGGCTGAGTCAACCTTGAGCCTTGGAGAGATTCGAACCAGCAGAAATTGCAGGCAGCTGTGTTAATAACAGGGTGCACACCAGTGGTGTAATGTAAAATTTGTTACTACCGGTTCTGTGGGCGTGGCTTGGTGGGGGGCGTAATGTGACTGGGTGGGCGTGGCCAACTTTTTTTTTTTACTTTTAAAAGCATTTTTTCTACAACCTCTTCAGCCGAAGAGGTTGCAGAAAAAAATGCTTTTAAAAGCCTCTGACAATCCCAGCTGAGCTGCGCGATCATCAGAGGCTTTTTTTTTTTACTTTTAAAAGCATTTTTTCGGCCGAAGAGGTTGTAGAAAAAATGCTTTTAAAAGTAAAAAAAAAAAAAAACAGCCTCTGATGATCGTGCGGCTCAGCTGGGCATGGGAAGGGGGGCGCAGGGATTTTTGCTACCGGTTCTCCGAACCACCCACCTCCATCACTACCGGATCGGGCGATCCGGTCCGAACCGGGAGCATTTCACCCCTGAGCCACCCGCTAATCCGGTTTCCCCATTGACTTTGCTGGTCAGACGGTCGCAAAAGGGGATCACGTGATCCCCCCGAGACACTGCAACCGGCATAAGTACATGCCAGTTGCCAAGCCTTTGAATTTCGATCTCGTGACGGTGGGGATGCTGCAACGGTCGTAAGGATGAAAAAACAGCCCTGAAGTCATTTGGTTCGGTGCCGTTCTAACTTCCGACGGTCACTAAACAGGTCGTAGGTTATAAGTCATTACAAGCTGCCCTTGTTGTTGCCATGGGCGCACCGAGTCTCGGAGGCGAGCAAAGCGAAAGCAGGCATTTTGTCAGAGAAAATACTGTCTTCCCCGTCAAAAACATGGCTCTCTGAGGGGGGCCTCGGGCTCCCCAAAGGATACGCAGCGGGAACGTTCATTAAAAATAATTGAATGTTAGGAAAGCATCGTTTGGAAAGAGAAAAAACTGTGTTTCACGTGAGTGGATGGTCCAGAAAGAGAAAAGCAGACAGGCTGACCAGAAGAAATGGGGAGATTTTTATAAACAGCTTGTCTCCCTCTTATTTCCCTGGCACTTGACAGTTCCATCTGAGCCATGAAAGCTGGCTGGGTGAGCTACCTCACAGGGTTGTTGGTATAGAGAAAACTGGAGGAGGAAAGACTCTCTATGTTCACTGCCTTGAGTTGTCTAGTCCCACATTAGGCATGAAAGCCAGCTGGGTGACTTTGGGCCAATCAACAAGGGAGGAGGAGAGCTACTCCTGTCTTAGCCATGAAAGCAGGTTGGTGACTTTGGGGCAGTCAGTCCCTCTCTCCCAGCCCAGCCCACCTCACAGGGCTGTTGTGGTGGGGAAAATAGGAGGAGGAAGATGTGTTGGATATGTTCACTGCCTTGGAATTATTTATAAAAATAATACAATGAGATGACAGACAGACAGACAGACAGACAGATCGATAGGTAGGTAGGTAGGTAGGTAGGTAGGTAGGTAGGTAGGTAGGATGGATGGATGGATGGATGGATGGATGGATAGAAGATAGATAGAAGATAGATAGATAGATAGATAGATAGATAGATAGATAGATAGATAGATAGATAGATAGACAGACAGACAGACACACAGACAGACAGACAGACAGACAAACAGACAGATGATGGATGGATAGATACCGGTTGGTAGGTAAGTGGATGGATAGATAGAAGATGGATGGATGGATGGATGGATGGATGGATGGATGGATGGACGGACAGACAAACAGACAGATGATGGATGGATACCGGTAGGTAGGTAAATGGATGGATGGATAGAAGATAGATGGATGGATGGATGGATTGACGGATGGACGGACGGACTGACAGAAAGATGATGGGTGGATGCCAGTAGAAAGGTAGGTAGGTAGGTAGATAGGTAGGTAGGATGGATGGATGGATGGATGGATGGATGGATAGAAGATAGATAGATAGATAGATAGATAGATAGATAGATAGATAGATAGACAGACAGACAAACAGACAGATGATGGATGGATACTGGTAGGTAGGTAAGTGGATGGATGGATAGAAGATAGATGAATGGATGGATGGATGGATGGATGGACGGACGGATAGACGGACGGACGGACAGAAAGATGATGGGTGGATGCCAGTAGGTAGGTAGGTAGATAGGTAGGTAGGATGGATGGATGGATGGATGGATGGATAGAAGATAGATAGATAGATAGATAGAGATAGATAGATAGACAGACAGACAGACAGACAGACAGACAGACAGACAGACAGATGATGGATGGATACCGGTAGGTAGGTAAGTGGATAGAAGATAGATGGATGGATGGATTGACAGACGGACAGACAGACAGATGATGGATGGATGGATACCAGTAGGTAGGTAGGTAGGTAGGTAGGTAGGTAGGCAGGCAGGCAGGTAAGTGGATGGATGGATAGAAGATAGATGGATGGATGGATGGATGGATGGATGGGCAGACAAACAGACAGATGATGGATGGATACCAGTAGGTAGGTAAGTGGATAGAAGATAGATGGATGGATGGATGGATGGATTGACAGACGGACAGACAGACAGACACATGATGGATGGATGGATACCAGTAGGTAGGTATGTAGGTAGGTAGGTAAGTGGATGGATGGATGGATGGATGGATGGATAGAAGATAGATAGATAGATAGATAGATAGATAGATAGATAGATAGATGGATAGATAGACAGTCAGACAGATGATGGATGGATACCGGTAGGTAGGTAAGTGGATAGAAGATAGATGCATGGATGGATTGACGGATGGACGGACGGACTGACAGAAATATGATGGGTGGATGCCAGTAGGTAGGTAGGTAGGTAAGTAGGTAGGTAGGTAGGATGGATGGATGGATGGATGGATGGATGGATAGAAGATAGATAGATAGATAGATAGATAGATAGATAGATAGATAGTCAGACAGATGATGGATGGATACCGGTAGGTAGGGTAAGTGGATAGAAGATAGATGGATGGATGGATGGATGGATGGATGGATGGATGGATGGATGGATTGACAGACGAACAGACAGATAGATGATGGATGGATGGATACCAGTAGGTAGGTATGTAGGTAGGTAGGTAAGTGGATGGATGGATAGAAGATAGATGGATGGATGGATTGACGGATGGATGGATGGACGGACAGACAGACAGATGATGGGTGGATGCCAGTAGGTAGGTAGGTAGGTAGATATGTAGGTAGGTAGGTAGGTAGGTAGGATGGATGGATGGATGGATAGAAGATAGATAGATAGATAGACAGACAGACAGACAGACAGACAGACAGACAGACAGACAGACAGACAGATGATGGATGAATACCGGTAGGTAGGTAAGTGGATAGAAGATAGATGGATGGATGGATGGATTGACAGACGGACAGACAGACAGATGATGGATGGATGGATACCAGTAGGTAGGTAGGTAGGTAGGTAAGTAAGTGGATGGATGGATAGAAGATAGATAGATAGATAGATAGATAGATAGATAGATAGATAGATAGATGACAGACAGATTGACAGACAGACAGACAGACAGACAGACAGACAGACACATGATGGATGGATACCAGTAGGTAGGTAGGTAAGTGGATGGATGGATGGATGGATGGATGGACGGACAGACAGACAGAAAGATGATGGATGGATACCAGTAAGGTAGGTAGCTAAGTAGGTAGGTAAATGGATAGATAGATAGATAGATAGATAGATAGATAGATAGATAGATAGATAGAAGGATGGATGATGGCTAGACGGAGGATATAGATAGATAGATAGATAGATAGATAGATAGATAGATAGATAGATAGATAGATATGGATGGATGGATGGATGATAGGCAGGCAGACAGACAGATGATGGATGGATACCGGTAGGGATGGAGGGAGGGAGGGAGAGAATAAAGGAGAAGGCCCCAGTAGTCTGATCTGTCACACGCTCTGCAGTGATGCTCATTTATTGAAAATCATGGGGATGGACCAGATCAGACCTGTGTAAACTTATTTTTTTCCCCTGCCTGTTTGGCAAATCCTTACCACCTAGCTTGGAGGAGCCTAGCTTGGCCAAAATATCTACATATATTTCTTGCATGCTCCTGTGATTTTAACAGCTGCACGGCTGGCAGAATTCCAGCTGAAGGAGGCTTTCTACATAATTACATGTGCTTGCCAAAATCTGAATTTCTGCTTCTTACACAGAAGGCTATGCCAAAACTGAGCAGGCTGATCCAAGGCGCTAAAGGGATCAATTCCAAGTTTTGCCCAATGCTTCCAGAAAAGGCTTGCTCCTTACCGCTTCCTAACTTTGATGTGGTGGCTGTTTCATGCAACACTCAACCACAGTTAAAATCTCAATGGATGCATTCATACCACGTACTAAACGTGATTAAAATATATATATATGTATTTAGCATGTTCTGTAAATCCAACCCTGCCTGGTTAGTAAAGAATTTAAAGCGGTGTTACTCAATCTTAGCATCTGGAAGATGTGTGGACTTCAACTCCCAGAATTCCCCATCCAAGATGGCTGCCTGGGGGATTCTGGGAGTTGAAGTCCACATGTCTTCAATTCGCGAAGATTTAAGAAATACAGTGTTAGAAGACCAAAAACTGTGGGTTTTCCTGGGTTTTTTTCCTGCCTTTCTTCCCTTTCCCCCCGGCTAGGGAATTCTGGGAGTTGAAGTCCACACATCTTCAATTTACCTAAATTGACGAAACCCTGGTTTAAAATATTAAGCTAATCCAGAAACCTGGTTACTTCCAAAGCACTTCACGCTTGACCGGTAAACCGATCCAGCTTTGTACAGATCTCTTTAAATTTTATTTTTAGGATCCTGAGGTAAGCAGGAACGGAGGGAGTGCCTTATTTTGAGTAAAAACAGCTGCATATTTGGACACTGACAAGCAAAGTTTCGGACGGAGAGCTTGAATTTCTGCCATTTTTCCCTACGCCAAGAAGTTTCTGCATATAAAACTCACCCTTTCTACACAGGCCTTTATAATATGTTCATTCAGCTTAATTCAGTGGTTTTTAATCAGATTTTTCCCCGGTCAGTTTCTCTGCCGGTTAACATACTTTGCAAGTCAATTGGAAGAGAGAGTAAAAATATAGATAGTTCACAACTTGCAACAGCCCATTTAGTGACCATTTGAAGTTACAATGGCACCGAACAAAGGGACTTATGACCGTTTTCCACACTTACGACTTACGTTGTCGCATTCCCATCGTCACGTGGTCAAAATCAGAGGCTTGGCAACCGACCCATATTTACGACGGTCGCAGTGTCCTGAGGTTACGTGATTCCCTTTTGCGACCTTCTGACCAGCGAAGTCCACGAAGAAGGCAGTTTCACTTAACAACCGTTTACAACTGCAGCGGTTCACTTAACAACCGTGGCAGGAAAGATCGTAAAACGGGGCAAAATTCACTGAGCAAATGTTTCACTTAGCAACGGAATGGTTGGGCTCAATTTTGGTCATAACTTCGAGGACTACCTGTATAAAGACAGAGGGTTTAGCAACCTCTGTGTGAGTGAGGCAATGTTGATTACGTTTTTTCCAGTGGCCAAAAGCTGGGATGAAGAAATGAAAGGCGGAATGAGGGTTTCAGGCAGAATTATTGGTGAAGGGCTGGTAAGCTTTTCAAAGACTTTAACACAACAGAATAGAATAGAATAGAATAGAATAGAATAGAATAGAATAGAATAGAATAGAATAGAATAGAATAGAATAGAATAGAATTTGTTATTGGCCATGTGTGATTGGACACACAAAGAATTTGTTTTTGGTGCATAGGCTCTCAGTGTACATAAAGAAAAAATAAAATATATATTTTTAGGCAACTAAAGGTAATTTTGCTGTTGTTGAGAAGCCTTTAGACTTTTGGACTGACAACCAGAAACAAAATTTGAAATGTGGCATAGCTACGGCAACATTCAAGGTTCGGAATAATTTTCTCTCTCAATTTAGCAGATTTTGGAACCCTGCAAGGAAAAGTTGCAGGAGCATTGTGAGGGACAGCAGCGTCAATGCACAAGTGAAGGTGTGGACAGGCACTGGGCTGGGGAGAATCAGATTCGAATCCAGTTTTTCTCAAACGTGGCCGCTTTAAGACATGTGGACTTCAACTCCCAGAATTCCACAGGCTGGGGTCCTAGGATTTGAAATCCACATATGCTGTCTGAGGAATTCTGGGAATTGAAGTCCATGCTTGCTGTCTGAGGAATTCTGGAATTTGAAGTCCATACTTGCTGGCTGAGGAAATCTGGGATTTGAAGTCCACACATGCTGTCTGAGGAATTCTGGGATTTGAAGTCCACGCATGCTGGCTGAGGAATTCTGGGAATTGAATCCACGCATGCTGGCTGAAGAATTTTGGGATTTGAAGTCCATACATGCTGTCTGAGGAATTCTGGGATTTGAAGTCCATGCATGCTGGCTGAAGAATTTTGGGAATTGAAGTCCATGCATGCTGGATGAGGTATTCTGGGAATTGAAATCCACGCATGCTGGCTGAAGAATTCTGGGAATTGGAAGTCCATACATGCTGTCTGAAGAATTCTGGGAATTGAAGTCCATGCATGCTGGATGAGGAATTCTGGGAATTGAAGTCCATGCTTGCTGGATGAGGAATTCTGGGAATTGAAATCCATACATGCTGGCTGAGGAATTATGGGAATTGAAGTCCATGCATGCTGTCTGAGGAATTCTGGGAATTGAAGTCCACATATCTTAAAAGTTGCCAAGTTTGAGAAACGATGTTCCAGTCCACCCCCAAGCATGGAAAGAGCCCAGGCTTATTTTGGGGAACAAAAGGAGGAAGGGGTGCCCTGTACATATGCCGCACTAAGTCCTTGAATGAACATTTAACAAATACGTAAATAATAAAGGAGGAATATTTGTAGCTCAGGGTTGATATGAGGGGCCCTTGGTGCTCTCCGAGCTTGCTTGTTTTCTTGCAGAACGTTTTATTACCCAACTAGGTAACCTCATCAGTTCTAGTCACAGCAATTAGCAAGCTAGTGTTACCTAGTACCAGAGAGAGAGCACCAAGGGCCCTTCAAATACATAAATACTATGATTCACACTTCCACCCATTTTTCTATTACGCATATGTAATAATAACCGTCATTGTCCTAGGACTGGCTCAGATTGTGTTTGTAACACTTAAGGCTAGATCCACCTGAGGGTCCATGGGTTAATGACAAACCATGTTTCAATATTACCCAAGTTTAGTATTGCTGCACACTTGATTGGATTAAGAGATGGTTTGGCCTAGTGGTTAAGGCTGGAGGCGAGAAAACAGGAGGCTTGAGTTCCAGTGCCACCTTAAAAGCAGGAAAGCCAGCTGGGGACTTTGGACCAATCACCAGGAGATGGCGAGTTCTAATCCTGTCTTAGGTTAAAAAAAAAAAAAAAGCCAGCTGGGTGACTTTGAGCCAGTTCCTTTCTCTCAGTCCAATCCACCTCACAAGGTTGTCGTTGTTGGGAAAATCTTCCCCCTTTTAATGTGGAAATTTTAAATTTGTTTTAATTATAGGGTTATGGGTAAGGCGTTTTAAATTGGGGAGCCATTTTGGATTTAATTTTGTTTTAAATGTATTTTAATGTTTATATTGTATGTTTTTTAATCTTGGCTGTTCACCGCCCCGAGTCCTTCGGGAGAGGGGGCGGTATAAAAATTTAATAAATAAATAAATAAAAATAGGAGATAGAAGGTGTGTTGAATATGTTTGTCAGCCTAAATTACTTCTATCAATAATAAAGGTTGGGAAATAAAGAAGGAAAGAAGGAAATAAATTAAGAAAAGGAAGGCAAAGAAAGAAAAATGAGAGACGAAGAAAGAAAGAAAGAAAGAAAGAAAGAAAGAAAGAAAGAAAGAAAGAAAGAAAGAAAGAAGGAAGGAAGGAAGAAGGAAATAAATTAGGAAAAGGAAGACAAAGAAAGAAAAATGAGAGGAAAAAAGAAAGAAAGAAAGAAGGAAAGAGGGAAGGAAGGAAGGAAGGAAGGAAGGAAGGAAAGAAAGAAAGAAAGAAAGAAAGAAAGAAAGAAAGAAAGAAAGAAAGAAAGAAAGAAAGAAAGAAAGAAAAAGAAAGACATCCGAGTGAGCCATGGATGGACAGAAGACATGGCTAGTCTAGTGAAGAGAAGGACCAGGGGAGACAGGATAGCATCTTTTAATATTTGAGGGGCTGCCCCAGAGAGGAGGGGGTCAACCTACTATTTTCCAAAGCACAAGAAAGAAAGAAAGAAAGAAAAAGAAAGAAAGAAAGAAAGAAAGAAAGAAAGAAAGAAAGAAAGAAAGGAAGGAAGGAAGGAAGGAAGGAAGGAAGGAAGGAAGGAAATAAATTAGGAAAAGGAAGGCAAAGAAAGAAAAATGAGAGGAAAGAAAGAAGGAAGGAAGGAAGGAAGGAAAGAAAAGAAAGAAAGAAAGAAAGAAAGAAAGAAAGAAAGGAAGAAAGAAAGGAAGAAAGAAAGAAAGAAAGAAAGAAAGAAAGAAAGAAAGAAAGAAAAAGAAAAAGAAAGAAAGAAAGAAAGAAAGAAAGAAAGAAAGCCATCAGGTTGTTTTTGATTCCTAGCAACCATGGAGATAAGATTTCTTTTTCTGTGACGGTCTGTTTCTAACCTGGTCTTTCGAGTCATCCATTCATGCTCTCTTGACCATTATAGCGGAGTCCAACCTCCTCAGGGCTGGCGTTTCCCTCTTCTTCTTTTTTCTTTCTCCCTTTCACCGCGTCAGTGCCTTCCTTCTCCAGAAAGCTGGCTTTTGCATAACGTGTCTGAAGGAGGAAAATTTAAGCCAGCTCGTTTCTCATTTTAATGAGAACTCTGGGATGAGGACTTTGATGATTTCCTGGTGTCCATGATCTTCTCAGGAGGTTCCTCCCACATCCAAGTTCAAAGCCCTCCATGCTTTTACTATCCTGCTTTTCCAAGGTACAACTTCCGCTTTCTTAGAACACGGGTGGGGAACCATGGCCCTTTGTTGACTTGTGGACTTCAACTCCCAGAATTCCTCAGCCAGCATGGGGAACTATGGTCCTTTGTTGACTTGTGGGCTTCAACTCCCAGAATTCCTCAGCCAGCATGGGGAACTATGGTCCTTTGTTGACTTGTGGGCTTCAACTCCCAGAATACCTCAGCCAGCATGGGGAACCATGGCCCTTTGTTGACTTGTGGACTTCAACTCCCAGAATTCCTCAGCCAGCATGGGCAACCATGGCCCTTTGTTGACTTGTGGACTTCAACTCCCAGAATTCCTCAGCCAGCATGGGGAACCGTGGCCCTTTGTTGACTTGTGGACTTCAACTCCCAGAATTCCTCAGCCAGCATGGGGAAACATAGCCCTTTGATGACTTGTGGACTTCAACTCCCAGAATTCCTCAGCCAGCATGGGGAAACATAGCCCTTTGATGACTTGTGGACTTCAACTCCCAGAATTCCTCAGCCAGTATGGGGAAACATAGACTTTTGATGACTTGTGGACTTCAACTCCCAGAATTCCTCAGCCAGCATGGGCAACCATGGCCCTTTGATGACTTGTGGACTTCAACTCCCAGAATTCCTCAGCCAGCATGGGGAACCGTGGCCCTTTGTTGACTTGTGGACTTCAACTCCCAGAATTCCTCAGCCAGCATGGGGAACCGTGGCCCTTTGTTGACTTGTGGACTTCAACTCCCAGAATTCCTCAGCCAGCATGGGGAACCGTGGCCCTTTGTTGACTTGTGGACTTCAACTCCCAGAATTCCTCAGCCAGCATGGGGAACCGTGGCCCTTTGATGACTTGTGGACTTCAACTCCCAGAATTCCTCAGCCAGCCATGGCTGGCTCAGGAATTCTGGGAGTTGAAGTCCACAAGTCATCAAAGGACCATGGTTCCCCAACCCTGCCTTAAGAGTGTCGCAACAAACACCACGGCTTGCGAAAGTCTGATCTTTGTAGGAATAGCCACATCAGATTATCGGAATTCAGGTAGTCCTCGATTTACAACAGTTCGTTTAGTGACCATTCAAAGTTACCACGGCACTAAAAAATGTGACTTACGACCGTTTTTCAAAGTTGCAACCTTTACGGCATCTCCATGATTACGTGAGCAAAATTCAGACAGTTGGCAACTGGTTCATAGTTATGACGGTTGTTGTTTTGCGACCTTCTGACAAGCAAAGTCAACAAGGAAATCAGATTCGCTTAACAACCGTGTTACTAACTGATCAACTGCAAAGATTCACTTAACAACAGTGGCAGGAAAGGTCGTAAAATGGGGTGAAACTCACTTAACAAATGTCTCGCTTAACAATCAAAATGTTGGGCTCAATTGCGGTCATAAGTCGAGGACTACCTGTATCTTTTCCAAGGCCTTCGTGGTCTACCAAATGCTCATCACATGCATATGGGTAGTCCTCGAATTACAGCCAAAATGGAGTCGCAAATTTCCATTCTAAGCCAGGAAGTTGTTAAGTGAGTTCTGCCTCATTTTATGACCTTTTTACCACAGTTGTTAAGCGAATCCGGTTCCCACATTGACTTTGCTTGTCAGAATCCGGCTGGGAAGGTCGCAAATGGTGAACACGTGATCCTGCAACAGTCCTAAGTACATGCCAGTTACCAAGAGTCCAAATTTTGAACACATGACCACAGGACTGCTACCAGGTCATAAGTGTGAAGCCGGTCATAAGGCACTTTTTTCAGTGCCACTGTACTTTTGACCAGCCATTAAACAAATAGTCGTAAGTTAAGGACTACCTATACAGTTAGTCCTCGACTTATGATCACCATTGCGTCCAACCTTTCTGTCGTTAAGTGAAACATTGGTAAAGTGAGTTTTGCCCCCTTTTACAACTTTTCTTGACACAGTTGTTAAGTGAATCACTGAAACTGTTAAGCTAGTAACCCCGTTTGTTAAGAGAATCTGGCCTCCTCGTTGACTTTGCTTGTCGGGAGGTTGCAAAAGGGGATTGTGTGACCCTGGGACACTGTCATAAATACGAGTCAGTTGCCAAGCATCTGAATTTTGATCACATGACTACGGGGATGCTGCAATGGTCATAAGTCTGAAAAAACAGTCATAAGTCACTTTTTTCAGCCCCATTGTACCTTCAATCAGTCATTAAACCAATGTTTGTAAGTCGAGGCCTCCTTATATATATATATATATTTTTTTTTTTTCAATTTGATTTATATTTATATTAAGGTATATTAAGGTAAACTGACTAAAGTAAACAATTATAATGAAATATGGGGGGATTTTATAAACACAGTGCTGGTGGAAGGCAAAGGGAATAAACCTACTCAAAAATATATGTTGTTTTGGAGAGGATAAGGGCAAAAATTGGAATATATTGTATATCTTTTAGTTGTTATAGAAGAATAGAAGAAATAAAAATGGTCTCCGGGACGGGTATATTGTAATAGTTGTATTTCCCCCCCCCTTTTTTTTTCATATTTGGATTTTTTTTTTTTAAATTTGATTTATATGCCGCCCTTCTCCAGAGACTCAGGGCGGCTTACAATGCGTTAAGCAATAGCCTTCATATTTTTGTATATTTATACAAAGTCAGCTTATTGCCCCGACAAACTGGGTCCTCAATTTACCTACCGTAGAAAGGATGGAAGGCTGAGTCAACCTTGAGCCTGGTGAGATTCGAACTTACAGTAATTGCAGACAGCTGGTGTTAATCACAATGCTATCAGTCTGCTGAGCCACCAGGCCCAGGATTTATACCATTTCCCCGAAAATAGGACCCAACCGGAAAATAAGTCCTAGCATGATTTTTCAGCATGCTCGTAATATAAGCCCTACCCCCCAAAATAAGCCCCAGTTAAGCTCATCAGCAAGATGGATGCATTTAATACCATATTTTTCCCCAAAATAAGACCTAACCAGAAAAAAAGCCCTAATGCGTCTTTTGGAGCAAAAATTAATATTAGACCCAGTCTTATTTTTGTGGAAACACGGTATTTGTATTATTTGTATTCAAAATACAAATGGATAGCTCAACAGACTAAAAGCCTGTTATTAACATTCAGCTGTCTGCAATTATTGCAAGTTCGAATCTCACCAGGCTCAAGGTTGACTCAGCCTTCCATCCTTTCTCAGGTAGGTAAATTGAGGACCCAGTTTGTGGGGGCAATAAGCTGATTTTGTATAAATATACAAAAGGATGAAGGCTATTGCTTAACGCATTGTAAGCCGCCCTGAGTCTCCGGAGAAGGGCGGCATATAAATCAAAATTAAAAAAAAAAATTAAAAAAAGAAAAGAAAAAGTAAGTTGAGGCCTCCTTATATTTCTCAAATGTTCCTTCCTTTCTTCTCCACGGTTGATCCTCAAAAGGCAGAAAACTCCCTGCCACTTCAACGTCAATTCCCAATTTTCCCTGACCTGGGTTAAGAGCGGTTGTGTGAACACGTCAAGGTTACTCCGCCCTCATCTCATCCTCTCTGCTGGAAGAAAACTGGTAGCCACCATACAAGCACCAAATCCAGATGCTGGCTACTGTTGAAATCCCTAGGAACTCAGCCAAAGGTGGAAAGGTTGGTAAACCTGACATCTCCACAGCTGCCGATCCGGTTTCACCGCTTCGGGAAAGCCTCGGAGGGGTTTGGGAAACACAGAAGCGCCTCAACCCCACGAGGCCGGCGGCTTGTTTGGCAAGGTGAGAGAGAACAACATGTCTCTGCAGCTTCTGGGAAACCGGAGCTTTTTGGGGTGACTCCTGTCTTGACGTACCTTTTTTTAATTTCCAAGAGCTGTTTTTTTTTTACTGAAGAAGCATTTGCAGTGACTCATGTGGGTTGCTTTGAAAAATCAAATCGATGCCAGCCAGCTCTGACTAGCTCAGCCGGCACCAGCAGCTGAGGAGGCCTCTCTTAGCTTTCTCCTCCAACGTGGTTACGCTTCGGTGTCCCACCGGTGGCCGTGTTAGTCCTGGCTGACGTCCTCTGGAATTCAGAACAGCTGGGAAGAATGGCAGAGTTTGCCCTAGCGGCCGACCGGTGGCACCAAATAGGTAAGGTAATATTTACCGGTAACAACAATACCATAGCCGTGTTCTGCTATTGCCTGTGCAAGCTTTAGAGTGAACACAGGATTCTTTGGCACGCACTGTTTTTTTTTGTTTTTAATTTGATTTATATGCCGCCCTTCTCCGGAGACTCAGGGCGGCTTACAATGCGCTAAGCAATAGCCTTCATCCTTTTGTATACTTATACAAAGTCAGCTTATTGCCCCCACAAACTGGGTCCTCAATTTACCTACCTTTGAAAGGATGGAAGGCTGAGTCAACCTTGAGCCTGGTGAGATTCGAACCTGCAGTAATTGCAGGCAGCTGGTCTTAATAACAGGGTGCTTTAAACCACTGTACTACCAAGGCTCCTTTATTGCCACTGTGTGGCAATATGATTGTTCCATCAATACGATCCTTAACGATTTCCTCTACCGTAAGAGCTATTGTGCGTGATCTATAAACCCGATGGCTGAAATCGAAAAAGCTAAGCCTGCAACCTCACCGAAGACTTTTCTTTCTCAAAACACAAGTAGTCCTCAATTTAGGACCACAACGGAGATCAAAGTTCCTGTTGCGAAGCAAGGAAAGTTGTGAAAATGAGAATTGTCTCGTTTTACGATCTTTCTTGTTGCAGTTGTTAAGTGAATCTGGCTTCCCCGTTTTACTTGGCGTGTCAGAAAGTCGCAAAAGGGGAGCACATGACCTCTGGGATTCTGCAATCGTCATAAATGCATGCCAGTTGCCAAGCATCTGAATTTGACCATGGGGATGCTACGCACGTTAGTAAGTGTGAAAAACAGTCATAAGCCAGTGCATTTTTGAGTGGTGGTATAACTTTGAAGAGTCACTAAACGGTTAACTAAGCTCCAGCATGAATCTGATAAGTCGGCAGAGTAAATCACTGATCCCAGTGACCGACCAAAATTCAATCTCACATCGTTATCCTGAGACACACACACACACACACACATATATATATTTATTAGATTTATATGCCGCCCTTCTCCGGAGACTCAGGGTGGCTTACAGTGCGTTAAGCAATAGCCTTCATACTTTTGTATATTTTATACAAAGTCAGCTTATTGCCCCCACAAACTGGGTCCTCAATTTACCTACCTTAGAAAGGATGGAAGGCTGAGTCAACCTTGAGCCTGGCGAGATTCGAACTTGCAATAATTGCAGACACACCTGTAAGAAGGAAAAACATTAGTACAGAACAGAATGAGGATTGTCTGCCACAGGTGGAGTAAAACCACCCAAAGGTACGAAATTTCAGGGTCGTTTTGTTTTGAAGTTATCCCCAAAGTTGATACTGGAGGTTTTTGATTGAAAAGATTGAACATTTGTCTGAAATAGTATAGAACAGGGGTTTTTTTTTGTTTAAATTTTGTTTAAATTCAAAGACGGTTTGATTAAATCCAATTGCTGCTTGCTCCTGTTTTCTGACTATTCCTTTATTCTGGCTGCTTTGAAATTGGCGCGTGGGGGGCGGGGTATGTGGGGTGTCCTGGCAAGCCAATCTAATGTCAATAAAAGATTTTGGCCTGAAGCTGAAAACGGTGTGCTTGCAATTGTGTAAGTGTACGTGTAACTTTGGGAATTGGTCCACACATTTTAAAGTTGCCAATTTTGGACACTCCTGTTTTTACACCATGAAAGAATAATACCTACCTACCTTTAGTCCTTTGTCCACCTCTATAGGTGGACAATCTTCCAAATCCAGTCTAAAAATCTGACTGACTGTGTTGACAAATCATCATAAGTTTAAATCTGAATGTATTAAAAACTACTGAGACCATCAAGTTTACTACATTTTGGTTAAATATTTTTAAGTGAATCTGGCTTCCCAACTGAATTTGCTTGTCAGGAGGTCGCAAAAGGGGAATCACATCACTGCAACCATCATAACTATGAGTCAGTTGCCCGAGCATCTGAATTTTGATCACGTGACCATGGGAATGCTGCAATGGTCGTTAAGTGTGAACAACAGTCATAAGTCACTTTTTTCAGTGCTGTTGTAACTTCTAACGGTGACTAAAGGAACTGTTGTAAGTCGAGGATTACCCATATTAAGTTTCCGTCAGTCTTTGACTGTGAGTCTAACCATGGATTACATGATGATAGAAGAAGGAGAAGAAGAAGAAGAAGAAGAAGAAGAAGAAGAAGAAGAAGAAGAAGAAGAAGAAGAAGAAGAAGAAGAAGAAGAAGAAGAAGAAGAAGGGGAGGAGGAGGAGGAGGAGGAGGAGGAGAAAGGAGAAGAAGGAGAAGGAGAAGGAGAAGGAGAAGGAGAAGAAGAAGAAGAAGAAGAAGAAGAAGAAGAAGAAGAAGAAGAAGAAGAAGAAGAAGAAGAAGAAGAAGAGGAGGAGGAGGAGGAGGAGGAGGAGGAGAAGGAGAAGGAGGAGAAGAAGAAGAAGAAGAAGAAGAAGAAGAAGAAGAAGAAGAAGAAGAAGAAGAAGAAGAAGAAGAAGAAGAAGAAGAAGAAGAAGAAGAAGAAATAGTTGTTTTTAAAAGTGGGAGCCGTGAATGTCTTGGTCTTTTCAAAAAATGCCAGACTTTTGAACTATTATCAGCCTGAACATGTAAAACAATCTGTTAACATACATCCTGTTATATTTTTTCTATTATTACTTTCATTTCTTTTATTTTTACAACTAAATTTTGATATACAGGTAGTGCTCCATTCGTTTAGCGGCCATTCAAAGTTACAAGGGTGATTTATGACCAGTATTCACATTTAACGACCATCGCAACATGGTCACGTGATCAAAATTTGGGCCCTTGGCAACCACCATATATTTACCATGGTTACGGCATCCTGGGATCACCTGAGTGATTCCCAATTGTCTTTGTGTCAATGGGAAAATCTGGATTTCAATCTAGGTTAATGTCCGGTGTGTTGTCAAGGGAACCTTACACCACCCTCTAACCCAGGTTTTAGGTGAAATACGGGGTTAAGAAGGATGAAGGACTAACCAATTCCGATTGGAGTTTTTTCTGCTATCCGCAAATTGAGACACTCCAGATGTGTGGCAACTGACTGGGAATGGGGGAGACACACCTGACTAGGTGGCTCAGTGGCTAACACACTGAGCTTGTCAATCAGAAAGGTCGGCAGTTCGGCAGTTCAAATCCCAAGTATAGGTCTCCCGCGTAAGCAGGGGTTGGACTAGATGACCTCGAAAGTCCCTGCCAACTCTGTTACTGTTATATACCTCCAGCACAACTAGAAGATGCCAGGTGGGCGAGGGAGGGCATTATGGAAATCCAGAGAAAAATAGGGGAAAAGAACCCCAACGATCTGCAGCTTCTTTTCAACAAGTCACTTTCACTGGACAGTCACTTGTCTGAAATGGTATAGGACAGTGCTGGCTAACCTTTTTGCTGTTGGATGCCAAAAGCGGGGGGAGTGCGGGCGGAGCGTGTGTGCGTGCCCACACCCATAATTCAATGCACCTCACACACACACCCAGCACGCATGCTGCTTCTGCTTTTGGCACGTGATGGCATGGTGGGCCCGTTTTTCGTCCTCCCCAGGCTCCAGAGGCTTTCTAGGCGCCTGGGAAGGGCGAAAACAGCCTTCCCCACCTCCCCGAGGCTCTCCAGAGGCCAGTAACGGCCCGTTTCCCAACTTCCGGTGGGCCCAGAAGGCCCAAAAATCAGCTGGCTGGTGTACGCATGAGAGTTGGAGCTAAGCTAGGGCAACGCTCGCGTGGCCACAGATATGGCTATGCGTGCCACCTGTGGCAAGCGTGCCATAGGTTCACCATCGCGGGTATAGGATCTCCTGCTTGAGCAGGGGGCTGGACTAGAAGACCTCCAAGGTCCCTTCCAGCTCTATTCTGATTCTTTTGAGGCCAGGCTGCTTTTCACATGAACTAAAGACACACAGGTCTGTCCTTAACCAATTTGTGTTTTGGAGGCCAAACCGCTGTCACATCTGGCTGGAAAAAAAGAAGACAGCTTAAAAAGACAAAAAAAAGTTTGTCCCTAAATGAACTTACATCAGGGAAACGCCAATGCTAGACCTCAGTTAGGGGTGTTGTGTGAATGTAGCCCCTGGCTTATGTCTTTTAAAATAAGCAGAAACCACCATCATCGCTTTAGGGTTCCTAATGTTAATTTACAATGCCACCCCTGAGATCTCAATCTGGCTTCTTTCTTTTCAAGAGAAGCGCATAATTTAAATTTATTGGCTCTCCTAGGTGTGCGCATAAGAGTTTGCCAAGTTTTCAACCAGCTGCTCAAAATACAGCATTAATGTTTGTTGGGGTCTGCAGGAATAAGAGGGTGGAGGGGATTTTTTTAAAAATCTGGAAATAAATACCAGGGTAGAGTTAACGTGTACAGCTATAGAGAGGGTGCTTGGAAAATTGGCCATCTGAACTGCATATTTAAGACCCGAGATTTATTTATTCTTTATCTTGAGAAGGAAGGAAATGTCCCCCCCCTTTTTTTGGCATAATATATATAATTTAGTTACTGGATTGATCCACTTGATGGATTCAGATAGCACCTGACTTAGTGTTTTTCAACCTTAATAACTTTATGAGGTATGGACTTCAATTCCCAGAATTCCCCAGCCAGCATAGCTGGCTGGGGAATTCTGGGAGTTGAAGTCCACATCTCTTAAAAGTTGCCAAGGCTGAGAAATATTGTGACTCTCTCCCTTTCTAAGGACTAAACTAGTAACACAATGCACACCCTCAGGAGTGGGGTGTTACATGCCTGCATAAAAAGAGAGCAGGGGGTCTTAGGGTTTAAATCGAACCAATAAATAAATAATAAATAAAAACATCAAGACAGCCACCATGTCATCAAAGCCTCATCTCTTCTTATGTGCATCCCGCCACACCGGTGGCACGTCAATCATTTGTTTGTGACTTTTATTTTTTGTGACTCTCCCACACATTACACATTGTATCACACAGCAAAGGTCGCAAATATGAATCCGTTGCCAAGTATCCGATCACGGGGATGCAGCACAGGTTATAACTAGGAAAAAACGGTCGTTAAGTCCCATTGTAACTTTTGAACAGTCGCTAAGCGAAGTTAAGGTGAGGACTCCCAGTAGAATGCTCTGCATTACACAACCCAGGTTGTGGGGTGGGATCTGAACTCAGGACCAGTTAGGCGACGGGCCTCCCTTCGTATGTGATGCTCAATGCGAGGCTTTGTGGGCTGCTTCCGTTTAGATGTCTGCACCAAGAAAGGGTTGGGGGCTGGGGTGGGATGGATGGCCTCGAGGGACCCTTCCCATTTTAACAGCTCGCATGCTCCAAGGGAATCGCACGCTGCAGGGAAAAATCAAAACACATAAATAACTCAGGAGCGTCCGTGACTTTACAGGTGGAACATTTTTTTATTTTATTTTTTTTGCAAACTTTTGCAAAATCTGAAAAAAAGTAGTAGCAGGACGCTTTCCAAAAAAAAAAAAAAAAGGCGGCAGGAGAGAGACCGCGAATAAGCCACGCGGGCTCTGGAAACGCATGCTCCTGAACCCAGCGCCGCATTTTTTAAGTCACCCGCGTGTAAAAAAAAAATAAAAAATGAGACTTTTCACTGCTCGAGACCGATCCCTTTCAACCAAAGCCGACTCCGTTCCATCGAATATTTTCCCCCACCACTTTATCCGGGTTTTCCCCGCCGCACTTTCCATCACGAGCGACAGCAGCGGCGTCCAATCCCCGGCCGCAAAGCGTCAACATTGTGTTCGCTCGGCCCTCCCGGCGAATGAGAACCGCCGGAGTTCAATGTCCCGCCTTCCGTGAGCCAGAAGAAGACGAGCGCGGCGGCCATCTTGAGTGCGGCACCGAAAAGCAACCGAGGCGGGCTGAGGATTTACGGCCGGTCGCCGAACCGGGACCCGGAGAAAGGGACGTCGGGGCCGGAGAGGCGGCGGTGGGCGTGGGACGCGGCCCGTGAGGCGGCTCGGTTGGTCGACGGCACCGACTGGTATCCCAGGCATGGGCGTCCGGCGCCATCTTAAGTGTGGCAAGTCTTCGCTCCTTTTCCTCCATTGCTTGTTATTTGCAAAGCGGGGAGGGGAGGGGAGGGGGAGGGGGGGCAGCAAGCGAGCGCATTTCCCCCCCTTTGCAACCCGAGGGTTGGAATTTGGGGGAGGGGGGTTCCCCAAAAATGCAAACTGCTCCCCCTTCTTTGCAAACCACCCAACTTTGCAAAAGCTACGGTTTTTTGGGGGGGGGGAGGAAATAAAAACACGTACCTTTGGATCGCTTTTTTGGGGGGGGGGTGCAATTGCAACCTTTGCAAAAAAAATAATAAAAATAAAAGAGGGGGGCATTGCACAGCAGCCCCCCCCCTTTCTTTTTTCCTTTCTTCTTTTGCAAAGGTTGCAATTGCAAGCGAGAAAGAAAGAAAAAAAGAGAAGGCTGCTGTGCAATGCCCCCCCCACTCTTTTATTTATTTTTATTTATTTTAATTTTTTTTTGCAAAGGTTGCAATTGCAAGTCTTTTGCAAACTTAACAGGACGGGGCGGGCGGAGGGAAGGAAGGAAGGAAAGAAGGAAAAGCAGCGTTTCGCCGGGTTTTGCTTGGCTGGATTTGCCTCGACGGGGTGGGGGGAGGGAGAAGAGGAAGAAACGCGTGTTCAGCTTTTGCAAAAGGGCGCCTTTTTTGGGGGGGGGAGGAGGGGGGAGGTTCGGTCTCTGCAAAGGCCGGAGGGGGAAAAAAAAAAAAAGAGAGGCTCGCCCTAAAGTCGGGACCGCCCCCTTTGCAAAAATAAATAAATAAAATGAGAAAAAAAAAATTAAAAAGGGGCGGGGGAAAGAAGCGAGTTCCGTGTCCTTCCAACACGCAAGCGAGCCGTTCCCACGTGCGCTCGCGGGCCGCCCGTCGCCTCAGACGGGGCCGCGCGAGTCGTCCTCCCTTTTGTCGTTCTCCCCCGCCCCGCTCAGCCAGTGCGCTTGCGCAATGCGAGGTGGGGGGGAGAAAGAAAAAAAAAATGCTCGGTCGGGTGACGCGCATCCCCGACGGGGCGGCATGGAAGATCGCGCGGGGGGGGGGAAATAAAAACACCCCCTTCCCTCTCCGCCGTCGAACAATATATATATATATATATAATAATAAGAGTGCAAGGCTGGATTTGCAACTTGGGGGGTGGGGGAGGGGAGGGATGGAGACCCGATGCCGAAAAAGACAGACGGCTTTCCGTGCTCGACGGTCCGCTCCGTCTGCGGGCGCCCGCCCGCGAGGCAACAATACCCTCGCTCGTGCGCATGCGCCCATTTGCAAAAAAACAAATAAATAAATAAATAAAAAATCAACCCCTCCCGTCCATGCAAGAGAATTGCATGGACGGGAGGGGTTGCTCTTTTCTTTTTCCCTCCACCCTCCCTCTCTCTCTCTCTCTCTCTCTCTCTCTCCTCCTGCGCGCGGCTGTTTTGCAAGCCGCCTCCTCCGCCTCCCTTTGCGCGGGAGGGAGGGAAGGAGGGAGCGCAGCGGGGCCCCCCCGACGGCTCCGTCAGCAGCCTTGCCCCATTGTTCGGCCGCTCGCCCAATGGGCGCGCTCGGCTTCTCCCGGGCCGCCCAATCGGGGCCGCCGAGGGGAGGGCGCGCTCCGCCCACTAATCTATATTAAAGGCGGTGGCACCGCGTGAGCCTCCACTGGCATCCAAAGCCATCTTTGCATTGTTCCTGCCCCGGGTTGTCGGGTTTGCGCTGGTCGTCGCGGGGCTTCGCTCTTCATCATCATCATCATCATCATCATCGCCACCAGCATCGTCTTCCTTCCTCTACCGTCGCGGTCTTCTCCTCCTCCTCCTCTTTTGATTTTTGCAAGCCACGCCGCGTACGCGCCCTCGGATCTCTCCCGTCTTCCCGGCGCTTCTTCCTTTTGTACAGTCGCGGGCTTTTTTCCGCTGCACCACCACCGCAACTTCCCCCCGGCCAGCCATGTCAGACACAGCCGTGGATACCAGCTCCGAGATCTCCACCAAGGTAAGCCTCCGGGAGGGGCTTTTTTTGCAACCCCGTGGATGCGCTCTTCAAGTCAGCCAGCCCCGTGGAAATCCGCGCGGGGTTGTGTTGTGTTGTGTTATGCGTGTGTGCAATGCCTTTCCTTGCGCTTTCGCTTCCCCGCAACGGCCGGCGTGCACTCGTGTGTCTCCCGGCTAGGCTTCCTCCTCCTCCTCCTCCTTCCTTTGTTTGCGATCGGCTCTTGCGCCGCTTGCCCGCCTTAGTTTCCCGCTGGCCTGGCATCCCTTTGCGTGGATCGGGGAGGGAGGGGGGGGCTTTCCTGTCCACCCGCAAACGCCTCGGAAGGTGGTGGGCAAGGCAGGTGGTTTCTCCTTGCAGTCCCGGGCTTCCCATTTCTTTTTTCTCCTCCCCTCCACCCGCTTTGCCAGGCTGGGATCGACGGAAGGGGAGCGCATTGGCTTGGGGGGTCTTTTGACAGACGCGGCGAACTTCCAGGCTCCGTTTTGTGCCCGGCGGACGGGAGAGGAGAAAAGAACAGGCGAAAGTCACCCGGAGGAAGCCGGGCAAAGCAAAGGCAGGCAGGCAGGCAGCGATTGCCGGCGCCGGCTTGTCTAACGGCGGGGCTTCCCTTAAACCCGGTCCTGCCGTCCGGCTCGGCACCTTGAAGCGGAGAGCGGCTGCTCCCCGTTTCTTCGCTACCTTGCCGGAGCCCTTTCGGGGGGTGCAAAGTTGTGCGTGTCTGCGCGCGACCCCCCCCTCCTCGTTACCCTAATTGGCCCGGGCTAATTGCGCGGAAACAACTTGGCGACCCCCGCTGGCCCGGGAGAAAATCGGAAGCGCTTTGGCAGAAGAAAAAGGGCGAGGAAAGAGAGAGAACGGGGAGCCCTTGGATGGCTCTGCCCGGAAACGTCGGATCGGGCACCCCGAGGTCTCTGCCGTCCGGCGCGCTTCTTTTGTTTCCAGCAGGCAGAGAGCACTTCGCGGCTGCTGCTACTGCCGCCTCCCGGTATCCTTTCCTCGGGCGATCGTGCGCGCCTTCCGGGCTTAAAATCCCCCTTGCCACGGAAAGGGAGCCAACCCCGACGGGCTCCGAAGGGAAGAGAAAACACGGCTGTTTATAACAGAGACCTTCTCCCCCCCCCCCCGCTTCCTTCCGAAAGTTGGGGCGCCTTGAACTCGGGTGGCCCCTAACCCCGCTTGCCTCCCCGTTCCCCCGTGGAAGCCGCTTTCCCCCCGGAGTCCCGACGTGGCGGGAAGAGAGGGAGAAGCGGAGACGTCGGAAGGCGGGTTGAAAGCTGCCCGGTTGAACTCGCGTGTCCCGATGGAGGAATTGCGGGGGGGGGGAAGGCACGGACGGGAATCCGGGCTGCGCAGAGCCAGCCGGGGGGCGAGATGCTGCGCGGCGTTTTCGGGGAGCCCCTTTCCCCGTTGGAAGGAAAGGGAACGGCTCGCTCGTTCCGGTCCCCGCCCGTCGGGCCCTTTCTTTCCCTTTCGCGGGCGCTGGATACAATGTTGCAGTCCTTGGCGGGGGGGGGATCGCCGCCTCGTTAAGTCTCGGGGTTGTCAGAGAGAAGGGCGGCGCGGAGTTTAGGGGGGGGGACCCCGATCCTGGTGGGAAGGGGCGGCCGGGAGCCCCCCCTCCTCGACGCCGATCGGCCGACTCCCGCGTTCTCTCCCCCCCCACTCCCACGCGGGGATTGATTGATTGATTGATTGACCTGGGGGCGCGCGATATCAAAAGATCCCGCCGGGATCTTAGACGGGGAGGGGGGGCTTTTTGTTCCTGCAGAGGGTCACCGTTGGGGCAGGTTGCAAACAGCGGGTTTGCAACCTGCGGAGGTGGATCTCTGCGGGGGGGGGCAGGCAATGGGGATCTCCCCTCGGGGAAACCCTTATGGGGGGGAGGTATCGAACCCCCCCTTCCCTCTAGTTTATTTCCAGTCCTGGCGCTGCTTTTTTTTTTTTATTATTTCCCTCCGCTCCCGGCATCTGGGCATTAAAATGCATGGCGGGGGTGGGGTGGGGGGGGAGCTTGAGATTGATTTCCCAGGCGGGCGGCGGCTCTTCTCTCCAGCGCCGCCCCCGGCTGTCTGCGGCCGCAGTAAACAGCGAGCGAGCGGCAAAGCCAAAGCCGCCCCACCACGTGCCGCTTTCTCTGCTTCTCGCCTTCTCCGGTTTCCTCCCCTCCCTTGCCCGCCCGCGCGGCGCCTCCTGGGAGCCGTAGTTCGCTTCCCATCCGCTCTTCTATTAACTCCACTGTACTCTCCCGCTCGGAAAGAACTACGCGCCCCGGCGTACCTTGGGAGGTTAGAGCCGGCTGGCCAATCGAAGTGGCGCCAAGTGTGGCGCGCAGGTTTGAATTGGCCCAGAGCGCATGGCCTTGTTTGCCGCCGGCCGGCCGCTGGGACTCCCCCCACCGCGGCTCTTGCGCCCCCTGCAGGAAGGAGGATAGGGTTACTGCAAGCTTTATTATTTTTTTTAATGGGCCTTTGAAAAGCAAAGCCAAAATAAAACACACACACACAGCCTAATTAAGAATTAGGGACAGAAGCACTTAAGAATGCCTGGAGTTAATAGCTGGTGCATCAATGCATTTGGCAGTGTGTGGTTTTTGGCTAAAAGCTGCAGTGCTAGTGGGGTTCTATGCGTGTCTTCCTTATTATGGCTTCTGTTTTATTGCCTGTATTTTCCCCCGTTAGTAAATGGGCATTCTTCTAAACAGGCTTCTGCATTGATGGGACTATTAATAAAACATGGTGCCTCGATAAGATACACACAACACAAACCTTGGCTTTGTTTTTGTGTTCTTTTTACCACAAATAGGCAGCAGTTTAGTCGTTTTTCCTTGCCTAAATCGAATCTTGAGGATCATCCCTCTCCTTGTTGTGGCTGGTCTTGAAGCAGTAAACAGCTTTTGCCGGGCTTATAATTACAGGGACTCTTATCAGGATCTGTCAAAAGACGTAAACATTGACTTCAAACGTGTTGTTGCTTGTAAGCTGCAGGCCGTTGGTGGGTGATTTTCTAGGAGAAACTCTGTCTAGGGAAAAGGAGGGGGGGAAATCGTGCTTGTGATCTTGGAATGGCATTGGCAGCACCGGCTTTCTGGCCTCTGCGTAAAAAACAGGTTTAGCTTAGGATAAACCCACCCTCTCTTGACGCTACAGTTAAAAAGTTCAAATTTAGGAAATCGGTTTCCCTTTTCGACAAGATTTTGCTGCTCTCCTATCGCAGAGGAAGCCGTTTTGCTTTTTTAGAAGGGATATCTAGGAATTAGAAACCTGCCATAAACAAACCCAGCTTTTGCAACCATACGAGATGGCAAAAGCTGGAAAGAGTACCTCAGGGCCGGCAGTTGAATTTTTAAAAAAGCAAAATTCCTGATCCTCGTCTCCCACTTGTACCCACGGTGGTTTTGAGGCACGGGGCAGCTAAGATCTGTGAGCTGGGGGGACGGATGGCACAGATCATTTGGGGAGGGGAGGCAGCGTGGTCTGAAGCTGCTAATCGGGTTTGGCCAGAAGCTGTTTGTGATGCCCTGAGAGGTTTTAAGAAAGCTGCTCTTGAGTTGTGCGAACAAATGCTCGTCTGCGGGAAGAGGAAAGGGGCTTCCTTAATTATGGCTGCGCTCCATGGAGAATGGCAGCTCTTGCCAAGCCTGCCTCTGGCACCTTGTTGTGATTTTTCCCTCCCCAGGCGAGCCAGGAGTGTGTTTGCTGAATTGTGTTTATAGGAGGGCTCCCTCCCCTTTTCCGGTGGGGAGCGGGGAGATGTGTTGTCGTAAATCTGTTAGTGCCCTTCGCCTTTCCAGCTTGGAACAGGCCAAGACACAACAATGCAAGGGGTTTTTGGGAGGAGTTGTTTAGTGGCAGGTCACACTGCCTCGCCAAGGAATTGCATCCTCATTTGTAGGGAGGGAAGCAAATGGAGAGGAGAGACCTCTCTTGAAAATAAAAAAATAAAATAAAACGAATAAAAACACATAACAAACACACTTCGCCTTGGGAAGAGTTTGGAGTCTGGTTAATCCCTTCTCTTAGAGGGGGTTGTGTGTTGGCTGTATTGAACGAAATTGGGGGCCGCAAAGAAAGCCGAAACGTACAAGTCTCAGTTCCTACATAGTCGTTGTGTTTATGTTTTTTTCTCCCTCCAAAAAAGGTGGGGGGGAGGGAAAAGGGTTGTCCATCATTCTCAGTGCCTGGGAATCTGGACCAATAATGTTGGGGAGGCTGGGATCCCAATGACTCATCCTGCTTTCTTTTTTCTTTTCGTTTTTTTTTTTTTTGCCCCTTCCTTTTAAGGATTTGAAAGAAAAGAAGGAAGTTGTGGAAGAAACAGAAAACGGCAGGGATGCCCCCGCCAATGGCAATGCCGTAAGTATCAGCCAGGACGAAATTGGGGGGAGATGATGATTTGACAGGAACACAGAATAATAGAATTGGAAGGGAACTTGGAAGCAGAACCGGCAAATCCAGACTGAATTTTCCTAAGTAGGAGAAACTTTGCAGAGTCTCGTTTTTTTTTTTTTTTTTAAACTTCTTGGTTCTGCTGTGAGACATCACTTGCTCCTCATTCACACAACTCTCCCAGATATGATTGATATAAATTGGGCAGTTCAGCCTGGGAAGTCAGCCCTTGTAGAGACCGTTGGCCTAAGGGCATTAGCGTTTAATCTGAATTAGGGGGTTCTGCTTGGTTAAACTCTAGTCTAGTGAAATGAAGACATGATATCAGAGTTCCAATATTTGGGGGGCTGGCACAAAGAAGATTTGGGGGTCAAGCTATTCTCCAAAGCACCAGAAGGCAGGAGAAGAAACAATGGATGGAAACTAACCAAGGAGAGAAGCAACCTGGAACTAAGGAGAAACTCCCTAACAGTGAGGACAGTTAACCAGTGGAACGACTGGCCACTAGAAGTTGTGGGTGCTCCAACACTGGAGGTTTTTAAGAAGAGACTGGACAGCCATTTGTCAGAAATGGTATGGGGTCTCCTGCTTAAGCACGGGGTTGGACTAGAAGACCTCCAAAGTCCCTTCCAACTCTGTTATTCTGTGAATCTGACCTCTTGTTTTAGTGTGCGAACCAAAGATATTAGTTCTTTTCCCGTAAGGAAGGAACGCCGGTCCATATTTCAAGTTATTTTATTGATAATAAGGGAGTATAAAGTAGTGAAGACGTGTGGGCTTCGATCAACTCCCAGAATTCCCCACCCAGCCAGTTTACGGTGTGGGAAACAATTTCATGGTCCTTCGATGACTTGTGGACTTCAACTCCCAGAATTCACCAGGCAGCCATGGCTGGTTCAGGCAGGGATTCTGGGAGTTGAAGTCCACCAGTCATCAAAAGGACCATGGTTGTTTCCTACTCCTGGTGTAGAGTAGGGGTCCCCAAACTTGGCAGCTTTAAGACTTGTGGACTTCAACTCCCAGAATTCTCCAGCCAGCTGGAGAATTCTGGGAGTTGAAGTCCACAAGTCTTAAAGCTGCCAAGTTTGAAAACCTCTGGTGTAGAGACATAAAAAGTTAACAATCTCTTAGCAAAGTTTATCCCTCTTTCTCATTGTCCTCCCTTTTAATTTCCGCAAACTGCCCTGTAAATGACAATTCTTACTTTTGTCACAGCTGTGGAGCATGCAACAGTGGTTCTTTTGTTACAAGGCCATGGTTCAGCCGGATCTATAAGTGCCAGGGAATTCGTTAAAGTGGGGAGGGGGGGTTAGGAGGCTCCCTGTGTTTTTTGTTTTTTTTTAAGTGTGCTTCGTTTCCGCAAAGGCGAATGAGGAAAACGGCGAGCAGGAGGCAGACAACGAGGTAGACGACGAAGAGGAAGAGGTTGGTGACGAAGAAGAGGATGAGGAAGAAGGTGACGGTAAATTCTCCCCCCCTCTTTTTTGTTTGTTTGTTTGTTTGTGTGTGTGTGTTTGTGTGTCTTTTTTCTTCCTGGGAAATGTAGTCCACCGAAATGAGAAGGGCGCCTAGTTGGAGAAGATTTAGGGTGAGCTTGCTATGGTGAAGAGTGGAGAGGGGGCTGGCTCCCCCTGGTGGCCCTTTTGCATAGAGCAGGAGAAATGAGTCAATTTTGTTTTTTTGTTTTTTTTACACATCGGACTCATCGCAGCACGAAAGAAAACATCTAAATGGGATTGTGCGCCTTTTGCAAAAGAACTGGAATTCACAGATGTCTCCAGGTGTAACCTCTTGGGGAGAGAGGAATTAAAAAGTAACTATTCTCTTAAATCTTGCCTCCTTCTAAACCAGGGCTCGTTTTGTTTTTAAACTTTTCTTTCTATAACCTTCATCGCAGCTCTGGTAGGTTGAGACTGCCCATGGAGGCTTGTATCTCCTGTCTCTTTCAAATCAGCAGCGTTCTCGTTCCAACCAGGAATCTCTCAGCAGAAGAAGAAAATAATATATAGTATTTATTTATTTATCCCAACTTTATTGTCTATGAAGATTGTCATCCAGGTTGTCCAAAACGTGCTTTTTCCAAGAGGCAATTGGACAGAAAATCCAGTTGCCTCTTGAAAAAGCACCTTTTATTATTTTCATAAATACACATACCTTCTTTCCTTCTGTTTTCCTACAACAACCCTGGATAGGCTGAGAATGACTAGGCTCCAGCTGGCTGTCCTGCCTAAAGTGGGACTAGAATTCACCGTCTCCTGGTGATTGGCTCAAAGTCATCCGATTGGCTTTTATGTTGAATAGCGGGATTAGAATTTATTATCTCTTGATGGTGATTGGCCTAAAGCCACCCAGCTGGCTTTCATGCATAAAGCAGAACTAGAACTCACCATCTTCTGTTCTCTAGCCTAGTGTCTTAACCAGTAGGCCAAACTTCTCCTCCCACCCCCATTTTCTCTCTTTTATTTTTATTATTTGCCATTCTCTTCCCAATTATTTGCCTTCCGGCAGTGAGAAGACCCATTCTGGAGCTTCTGTTGGAGTTTGAACATTTATTAGGGTTTTTTTAGAACCACTCAATAGCTGAACCTGTCTGGGCACCTTGCCATAAAACCTGTTAAAATTGCAGTGTAAATAAAAGGACATATACAGTTAAGATCAATAAAAGGCAAAATGAAAAAAAAACGCCATTCCGGCTACGGAGCCCTTCAGGAGCAAAGACAATTTGTGTTAAATAGAAGAAGAAATTTTTCCAGACTCAAAAGTCTTTTAAAAAAGGAGCTAAAATGATGCCTGTTGGACATCAGTCTGGCTTCTCTGGACAGTCCAGCTTTCGCAAAGGGGCACCATCGCCGAGAAAAATCTCCCCCTCGTAGAGATCTACCATGTCATCCTTGGGAAGGCTGGGTGAGAGGCTATTGCAGGTAGATCCCTGCAACTTACGACCACAATTGAGCCCCAAAATTTTCCGTTGCTAAGCGAGACGCCCGTTAAGTGAGCTTTGCCCCATGTTACGACCTTCCTTGCCACCGTTGTTAAGTGGATCGCACACAGTTCCTTAAATTAGCAACCCGGTTGTTAAGTGAATCTGGCTTCCGCATGGACTTTTGCTTCTCAGAAGGTCACAAAAGGGGGATCACGTGACTTGAGACACTGCAACCGTTATAAATATTTTATTTATAAATGAATAAAAATTCAGCCAGTTGCCAAGATCAAAATCATCACATGATCAAAATCATCGTGAGCGAGAAAACCGGTCATAAGTCAACTTTTATTTCAGGGATGTTGTAACTTGGGAACGGTCACCAAAGGAGTGATTGCAAGTCAAGGACTACCCATCGTTGCCAATTGGGCGGGATTTTTGCTGCCCTACTGGTAGTCTTCAATTAACGACCATAATCGAGCCCAGAATTTCTGTTGCTGAGTGAAAAACATTTTATTCAGTGAATTTTACCTCAGTTTATCACTTTTCTTGCTACGGCGGTTAAGTGAATTGCTGCATTTCTTAAAGTTAGTCACAAGGTCATTGAGCGAATCTGGCTTCTATCCGAAGGTCGCAAAAGGAGATCACGTGTCCGTCATAAATATGATTCTGTCGCCAAGCGTCCAAAGTCAAGTGACCATGGCGGATGCCACAAGGACCGAAAGCGTGAAAAACGGCCCTCAAGTCCCTTCTTTTTTCAGTGCCGTCGTAACTTCAAACGGTCGCTAAGGGGATCGTTGTAAGCCGAGGACTATGCCTGTATTAGCACAGGGGACTCCCTTCCTGGATGCCACAGGTTGGAAAGCTTGCAAATATTTGGAGCGCCGAATGCCCAACCCAGTTGCCTTGTGGGCATTGGCTCCCTCGGCTTGGCTGACCCATCCAGGTTTCAATGCCAGCTGGAAGATGCCGACAGAAAAAATGCCAGCTGTCAGACCTGCTAAGCCAAACCTGCCGCCCGTCAAGGAGGCGACTCTGCCAGGGCTCAGAGAGACAAGACGGCTGGCTCTGATCGAACCGCCATAAGTCCGCTGGCATCTCCTCTCCGGCTGTTGTTTTTCCAGCATCTCGGTTGCCGGGTGGGGACGGTTGCCTGGATACCCACTGATGGAGATGGAGGAGGAGGAGGAGGAAGGACCGGGAAGCCATGGGGGATGCTTTGCACTGCCAGCAGCCTCTCTCCCCCCCCCCCCTCGGTGGGTCTGGGCTGCTGCTGCTCCCCCCTCCCTCCCTCCCTCCCTCGGGATTGGCTTTGCGTGCCAAGAAATTGGAGAAGCTAATCTTGCGAGTGGGGGCGAAAAAAAGTTATTCTCAGGTGACCCTAATCTCTTGCAGATCCCAGTGGCACTTAAGACAGATTATTGGCCTCTCCGGGAAGGGTCAGCCGAGCCCATTTATTTAAATCCCAAGAGCCTTAAAGCAGACCCCCACCCCCACCCCACCCAAGCTCTGTGGCTTGGATACTCGGGGTGTGGAGAAGGTCTTCCCTCACCGTCCGATTGGTCCTTTCTGAATCAAGTGGCGTTCAGTTCCACTTCTTATTTTCTCTCCCTCTTCTTTCCCTTTTTTCTCTTCCCCTCTCTCCCCTTCTCTTTTCTCTCCTCCTCCTTCTCTCTTTCTCTGCTCCTCTCTCACCTCTCTTCCCTTCTCTCCTCTCTCTACCCTTTCTCTTCTATCTCCTTCTTTCCACCTCTTCTCTCCTCTTCTCCTTTCTCCTGCCTCTCCTTCCTCTCTCTCCCCCCACTCTTCTGCCTCCTCTCCTTCCTGTCTTTCTCCTTTCTTCTTTTCTTCCCTCTCTTCTCTCTCCTGTCTCTGTCTTCCATCTCCTTCCTCTCTCCCCTTTCTCTTCTGCCTCCTCTCCTTCCTGTCTTTTTCTCTTTTCTTCTTTTTTTTCCCTCTCTCCTGTCTTGTCTTCCATCTCCTTTCTCTCTCCCCTTTCTCTTCTGCCTCCTCTCCTTCCTGTCTTTTTCTCTTTTCTTCTTTTTTTCCCTCTCTCCTGTCTTGTCTTCCATCTCCTTTCTCTCTCCCCTTTCTCTTCTGCCTCCTCTCCTTCCTGTCTTTTTCTCTTTTCTTCTTTTTTTTCCCTCTCTCCTGTCTTGT
Organism: Pituophis catenifer annectens; assembly: GCF_029215685.1. Lineage (NCBI taxonomy): Eukaryota > Metazoa > Chordata > Lepidosauria > Squamata > Colubridae > Pituophis > Pituophis catenifer. The sequence continues at coordinate 1,331,681 of NW_027256886.1, read as the reverse complement.
CTTCCATCTCCTTCCTCTCTCCCCTTTCTCTTCTGCCTCTTCTCCTTCCTGTCTTTCTCCTTTCTTCTTTTCTTCCTTCTTTCCGCCCCTCCTCTCTTCTGTCTCCCATCTTCTTCCTCTCTCCCCTTTCTCTTCTCTCTCCCCTCCTTCTCTGTCTTTTTCTCTTCTTTCTTCTTCTTTCGACTCTTCCCCCTCTCCCTCTTCTCTGTCCTTCCTCTCTTCCATTTTCTTTCCTGTCTTGCTCTCTCTTCTCTTTCTCCTCTCCTCCCCCCCTCTGAGTTTGGGAGGAGAGGAAACGGGGAGAATCCAGGGGCAGGATAATTGGAAAGCTTGTGCCCAAACAAACAGGAGTTCTGGCTCTCCTCCCTCATTAAAAGAGAAGCTTATAGTGGAGAAGAGATGCAGAAATAATGTGGTTTTGGCTGCCGGTGGCCTCGGTTGGGAGGCCTCCATCTGACCGCCTGCCTTCCCCATGCAGAAGAGGGACTTCTCCCCACGCGTCTTGCAAGGAATGGGGGGAGCAAGAGGTTCCCTCTCCGGCGCTTAGTAGCTTAACTCTTACCCAGAGTCCTCTTTGCAAGGATTTGAGCAGTTCGGATCCCATAAAATCAACAGTTAATTGGAGCAACGATTCCACAAGTGGTAGAAATCATCGGATGAGCGTTCATCCAATAGCTTCCCTCTCGCCACGCGACCTAAAATTTTTGGGAGCCGCTTTTTATTTTTTGAAAAATGGTGCTTGCGGGTACAGTTGGCCCTCGGCTTACCACAGTCCGTTTAGTGACCGTTCGAAGCTTACGACGACACCAGAAAGAGCGACGTGTGACTTTTCCCCCACACGTCTCTGTGGTCACGTCATCAAAATTCGGACGCTTTGGCAACTGACTCGTATTTATGACGGCGGGAAATCAGGAACAACGGCAGCAATTCGCATGACAACGGTGGTGAGAAGTGTTGTAAAAGGGGGACAGAATTCACTTAAGGACTGCCTCACTTAGCAACAGAAATTTTGGGCTCAATTGTGGTTGTAAGTTGAGGACTACCTGTATTTGGAAAGGAACAGTATTGAGGGAAGGTGGGCAGTGGTCTCTCTCTCTCACACACACACACACACAAACAAACAAACACAACACTCAACTCGCACTAACACGGTTGTCGGATGGGGAGGCCTGCTTGGTCTCTGCATTTCCTTAGAAGCAACTCATTTTTTCCTGGGGTTTTTCCGCTTCTGAATGACGGTCCCCGGAGACCCTTTCCAGGAAGGACTCCCTCCCTCCCACAAGTTTTGCAGCTTCCTGTAGGCACCTGGTTTGGCCTGAGGACGGGAAACAGGATGCTGGTTTAAATAGATCGGCCCGTCTCTGCTCTTGAGGGGGGGGGCGAGGTGGACCCCCCAACCTGCTTTAAAGACACCGGCTTGGAGAAAGCTGAGATCGGCCTGTGAAGCATATGAAGAAGCTGTTTGGGCCAGGAGCTCCTTTCTCAAGCTGTCCTTCCTTCTCTAGGTGAAGAAGAAGATGGTGATGAAGATGACGAGACTGAAGGTCCGACCGGCAAACGGGCAGCTGAGGACGATGAGGTGAGGCACCCTTCCGAGAGAAGGCCGGAGGAGCAGTTTCGGCCAACATCTCTACCGCGCATAATTTTTAATAGCTTATCAAAATAAAGAATGCAACAATACAAAGAAAAATATACAGAAATATAAAATGCAGAAATGCAAAGAAAATATACAGAAATATAAAATGCAGAAATGCAAAGAAAATATACAGAAATATAAAATGCAGAAAAATGAAAATAGTGGGAAAAGGATGGGGGGGGACATTGTAGGGTAAAAGGGGAGAAGAAAAAAGAAATTCACTTCCAACTAATTTTGATGTAGTATAATAAGATAACAACATAAACCTCAACTTTTTACTTTTACGTAACGGTGTAAATGGAAGGAGCCTTGGTGGCACAGCGGATTAAAATGCTGTTAAAGTAGCACTTAGCTGCCAGCTGCCTGGCATTACTATGAGTTCAAATCTCACCAGGCTCAAGGTTGACTCAGCCTTCCATCCTTCCGAGGGAGGTAAAATGAGGACCCGGTTTGTGGGGGCAATAAGCTGACTTTGTATAAAAAAAGAACACCGCTTGCGGGGGGCGAAAGACCTACTAAACAGGTATATACAAAAGTATGAAGGCTATTGCTTAACGCATTGTAAGCTGCCCTCAGTCTCCGGAGAAGGGCGGCATATAAATAAATAAATAAATAAACCGGCCATTTCTAGAACAACAAACCTATCCAATCAGCAAAACCCAAAATCAAAGCTTTCATTTTTTTCCCACACCTCAAGTACAAAGTCCAGAACTGGTTTCCATGCAGAAACAAAATGGTTCTCCTTCAATCAAAAGCAGTCAAATTTAGCCATCTCTGCTAACTCCCATCAACTTTTGCAGCCGTTCGTCCATTGTGGGAATCACAAAGTGTCCTTCCATTTTTGTACATAAAAGTATTCTCTTAGGCCCCATCAATTTTAATTTTAGGCCCCATCACCGCGTCCCACTGGGATGCAGTGGCTAAAGACGCTGAGCTTGTCGATCGAAAGGTCGGCAGTTCAGCGGTTCGAGTCCCTAGTGCCACGTAACGGGGTGAGCTCCCGTGACTTGTCCCAGCTTCTGCCAACCTAGCAGTTCGAAAGCAGGTAAAAAATGCAAGTAGAAAAATAGGGACCACCTTTCGTGGGAAGGGAACAGCGTTCCGTGCGCCTTTGGCGTTGAGTCATGCCAGCCACATGACCACGGAGACGTCTTCGGACAGCGCTGGCTCTTCGGCTTCGAAACGGAGATGAGCACCGCCCCCTAGAATCGGGAATGACTAGCACATATGTGCGAGGGGAACCTTTACCTTTATGCTGCATCCCGAGTATGGAACGTGGCCTTAATTCCAGCTCTTGTCTTTTGAAGTTGCCCACCTACGTCTAGGATCGCTAACATGATCGCCAACATCCAGTGACGGATATGGCACAAGAAGACGAGCTAAGTCTCAAAATAGCCACTTGCTTGTAAGGCCAGGCCCATCATCCTGAGCCAGTGTCTCAACTCCTTTACGGGTAGTTCCCTTTGCTCAGATTTCAGATCTCGGGTCTGGGGGTCTCGGAGCACTTTCATAAACTGACATTCCCAGGAATCTTATCGACAGATTTATTTTATTTATTTTATTTTATTTTATTTTGAATTTGTATACCGCCCTTCTCCCTGAGGACTCAGGGCGGTGAACATAAGATAAGCCAAGCCATAACTGTTAGCGCAGAGTTCTAGGCAGGGGCCTCAGGATGAGCCTTGGTGGCGCAGCAGACTAAAGCACTGTTAAGTAACACCAGCTGCCTGCAATTACTGCAAGTTCGAATCTCACCAGGCTCAAGGTTGACTCCGCCTTCCATCCTTTCGAGGTAGATAAAATGACCTGTATAACAATAACAGAGTTGGAAGGGACCTTGGAGGTCATCTAGCCCAACCCGCTTCTCACGCAGGAGACCTGTACTAGGGATTCGAACTGCCGACCTTGTCTGATCGGCAAGCTCAAGTGTCTTAGCCACAGAGCCACCTAGCCAGGCTCTCTTTCTCTAACCCCTTTTTCGCCTTCCTTTTTTTTTTTTTTTTGCAGGACGACGACGTCGATCCGAAGAAGCAGAAAACCGACGAAGACGACTAGGGAGTTAGAATAATAAAAAAAAGAAACAACTTTTTTTTAAACTTTAAAAAAAAAAACGAGGAAAGAATTTTTTTTTTAAAAAAAAAAGGCCAGCGTGACCTACTTTTCACCTTTGAAAAACTTCCTGTTACAAAAAAAAGAGAAAGAAAGAAATAACGTCCCCTTGTTGCTAATGGTCACCGTCATAAAGTAGAGCAAACAAGCAAAAAACAAAACAAGTAAACGCCGTACGACGTAGAGCTGCCATTTTTTCCCCCAACTTGTAAAAAAAAAACAAAAAAACCCCAAAAATCTCCCTCCTTCCCTTCCCCCCATCGGGGGTGGGGGTGGGGAGACCGGGTGATCCAGTCTCTGCCCCTCCCCCTCTTCCCCTCCCCCCACCGGAAACTTCAAGGCCCAGCTTGCTTTCTTAAAAGTAACTTTAAAAGGAGGATTTGTTTGTATTTTTTATTTACATTTTATATTTTTGTACATATTGTGATGAGGTCAGCCATTTTTAACGCGATCTCCGATTGACCAAAAGGGGGGGGTGAGGGGCTTTTGAAGTGTGCTTTTCTTTTTTCTTTTTCTTTTTTTCTTTTCCTTTGTTCCTATAAACGAATCAAAAAAAAATTAATAATCTCGACTTTACTTGTGGTGTGACCGTTGTCCAAAAAAAAAAAAAAAACTCAAAAAGAGAAGAAAACAAAAGACCTTGTAAAAAATAATAATAATAATTTCAAAAAATGCAAAAAAAGGTCCAAGGTTTATGATGAGCATTCCAGTAACTTTCTTTTTTTTTGTGTATGTACTTTTACCTGTACCATAAAGTAGTGGGTTTGTATGAGATGGCAAGGCCAAAGATTAAAAAGGGTTTTTTTTTCCTTTTTTTTTTTCCTTTTCGTTTATTTTTGTTTAAGGAGTTGCTGTTAATTTTTTTTTAATTTTAATTTTTTTTTTTGGCCTGTTTGATGTATGTGTGAAAACAATATTGTCCAACAATAAACCCGAATTTTATTTTGCTGAGTTGTTCTAACAAAGCTGGTTGCACAAGTGCTGTGTATTTTTTTTTTAGCTTCCCCAAGTAAATTTACCTCAGTTTATTGAGGATTTACCAAATACTTTTCCTAGATAAAGTGGATTGGTGGTATAGGTAGTCCTCGACTTAACGACCACAATTGAACCCAACGTTTCTGTTGCTAAACAGGACGGTTGAGTTTTGCCCCGTTTTGCGACCTTCCTTGCCTCAAGTGAATCGCTGCTGTTGGTAAATTAGTAAATAACAGGGTTGTTAAGCGAATTCCTCATTGACTTTGCTCGTCCGAAGGTCACAAAAATGTAAGCCATGTGATCATGGGGATATCACAATGGTCATAAGGGTGAAAAACGGTTCTAAGTCACTTTTCAGGGCCATTGTAGCCAGTCGCTAAACGGACAGTTGTAAGGTGAGGACTGCCTATAGTAGCGTTCTTACTAACAAAATCCTGGCTCGCCAAGAAAGTAGGTTTGGTACTTCCCATCTTCAAAAACCGGGGCGGGGAAACACTCAGGAAACTACAGACCAATCTTAACAATATCCAGGAAGATCCTGGAAAAGATAAAACATCTGCAAACAACTAGAAGCAAATCAAGTTATAACTAGTAGTTAGCATGCCAAAGCAATCTCATTCTTTGATAAAGTCACTAAATTAGTAGACCAGTGAAATGCTGTGGACATCGTATACTTAGATTTCAGTAAGGCATTTGACAGTGTAGACCACAATACTTCTTGGTAAGCTAGAACAATGGAATAGACAACACCAGATGGATTTGTAGCTGCCTGACAAACTACTCGAGGTGTAGTCCTCAATGGAACTGCATCTACATGGAGGGAAGTAAATAGTGGGGTACTGCAAGGCTCCGTCTTAGGCCCAGGACTCTTCAATATATGGCTTAGATGAGGGAGTAGAAGGGGAACTCATCAAATTTTGCAGATGATACTAAGCTGGCAGGAACTGCCAACACCCCAGAAAGACAAGCTCGGGATCCAAAAAGATCTTGACAAACTTGAACAATGGGCCCAATTCCAACAAAATGAATTTTAATGTGGAGAAAAGCAAAGTTTTACATTTAGGCAAGAAAAACTCAAAAGGAATAAGATGAGGCGAGGCCTTGCTCAAAAACGCTGTGAGAGGGACCTTGGAGTCCTAGCGTGCAGCCGCCTCCAAAACTAATACAATCCTGGTTTGTATAAACAGGCATAGAATCAAGATCACGTGAAGTATTAGTGCCATTTTGTAAAACCCTAGTGAGACCACACCTGGAATACTGCAACCAATTTTGGTCACCATACTATGGAAAAGTTTAAAGAAGAGCAGCTGAGATGATCAAAGGCCTGGAGACTTAAACCATATGAAGAACGGCTGCAGGTTTTGGGGTCTGGCTAGCCCAGGGGTCTGCAACCTTAAATACTCAAAAGCCATTTGGACCCGTTTCCCACAGAAAAGAAAACACCGGGAGCCACAAAACCTGGGTGGGCGTGGCCAACTCAATGTCACTCACTTCCACCAGTCACATGACCCCCCCCTAGCCACGCCTACCCAGCCGATCATTAGGGCAGAGAACCAGTTGTTAAAAAACACCAGGAACCACAAAATCCTTTTGACACATCTCTCGCCCACCCTCCCTCCCTCTCCCCCACTCCCCCTCTCTATGTCTCTCTCCCCCACTCTCTGTATCTCTCTGTGTCTCTCTCCCCCACTCTCTGTATCTATGTCTCTCTCCCCCACTCTCTGTATCTCTCTGTGTCTCTCTCTCCTTCACTCTGTATCTCTCTGTCTCTCTCTCCTTCACTCTGTATCTCTCTATGTCTCTCTTTGTCCCCCACTTTCTGTATCTCTCTGTCTCTTTCTCCCCCACTCTGTATCTCTATGTCTCTCTCTCTCCCCCTCTCTGTATCTCTCTATGTCTCTCTCTCTCTCCCTCTCTGTATCTCTCTATGTCTCTCTTTCTCCCCCTCTCTCTGTATCTCTATGTCTCTCTCTCTCCCCCTCTCTGTATCTCTCTATGTCTCTCTTTCTCCCCTTCTCTCTGTATCTCTCTATGTCTCTCTCTCTTCCCCTCTCTGTATCTCTCTATGTCTCTCTTTCTCCCCTTCTCTCTGTATCTCTCTATGTCTCTCTCTCTCTCTCCCCCTCTCTGTATCTCTCTCTGTCTCTTTCTCCCCTTCTCTCTGTATCTCTCTGTCTCTGCCCTGGCCACTTTTCCATCTCCCGCCGTCGCCCTTACCTTCTCAGGCCAGGCGAGGAGTGACTGGGAGGGGAGGGCGAGGGGTGGGGCCAGCCAGTGATGGGCTCACCTGACAGGAAGCCACAGCTGAGGGCCCAAAGAGCCGCATGCAGCTCCAGAGCCACAGGTTGCTGACCCCTGGGCTAGTCTAAAGAAAACAGGAATTAGGGGTGACCTAATAGCAGCATTCCAGTATTTGAGGGGCTGCCCCAAAAAAGAGGGGGTCAAACTGTTCTCCAAAGCACCAGAAAGCAAGACAAGAAGCTATGGATGGAAACTGATCAAAGAGAAAAGCAACCTGGAATTAAGGAGAAATTCCTAAGTTAGGACAATTAACCAGTGGAACAGAAGTTGCCTTCAGACGTTGTGGGCGCTCCATACCTGGAGTTTTTTTTAAGAAGAGACTAGACGGTCATTTGTCTGAAATGGTAGAGGGTCTCCTGCTTGAGCAGGGAAGATCTCTAAGGTCTTTCCCAGCTCTATTCGATTCTAAATTGGTGATATGGCAGAAGTGCCCCTTTTCAGTGCTGATGAGTGGCTTTTAGCTCCCCATCGTTCCTGTCACCTGTTTGAGGTGGGCTATGTAAAAGAAGGGTCTCTGAAGGACCGCCAGAAGAATTCCACAGCGGCTTCCCAAGACAAATGAGAGACTTCATCACAGGCTGCTGATCAGCGGTGGGTTGCCAATATTTTTACTGCCGGTTTGCCGCGCGCACACAATTTCCGTGCATGCGCCCAGCCTTCCGCATATGCGCTTTGCTCGTGCACCTTCCGTGCATGCCCCCGGTCTTGAAAACGTGCCTAAATAGGATGGGATTGAGCCAGGACGTTTGTGCAGGGCCACCTGCGATCTCCGCTACCGATTCCCCTGAACCGGTACGAACCGGCTGAATACCACCTCTGCTGCTGATGCTAAGGAGACGAAGACAGCTTCTCTGTTAACTGTCTTCTACAACTTTTCCAGATGTTGAGGGACTGATGAATAGCAATAGCACTTAGACTTATATACTGATTTCCAGGGGTCTCCAATCTTGGCAACTTTAAGACTTGTGGACTTCAACTCCCAGAGTTCCTCAGCCAGCAAAGCTGCTTGAGAAGAGGATTGGATTCCAACTCTCGTTATTCTATGTTCTATGTTCTCCGTGGGCTCAGTTTGAGTAGATTTTGGGGTCCACCTATTCTCCAAAGCCCCTGAAGGCAGGACAAGAAGCGATGGATGGAAATCAATCAAGGAGAGAAGCAACTTAGAACTAAGGAGAAACTTCCTGACAGTGAGAACAATTAACCAGTGGAACTACTTGCCTCCAGAAGTTGTGGGTGCTCCATCACTGGAAGTTTTTAAGAAGAGATTGGACAGTAATTTGTCTGAAATGGCATAGGATCTCCTGCTTGAATGGGGGTGGGGTTGGACTCGAAGACCTCCAAGGTCCCTTCCAACTTGGTTATTCTGTTGTTTGGGTTTTCTGCAGCTCTCCTGGGAAAAGGTCCCAGATTCCCACCAAGGACTTCCACCCCGCTCCATGCAATGGAGACGCCTGCCAGATTCTGCTTAGCCTCACAGAAAAACCAGAGAATAATAAATTCGATCGGCGAGGAACTCCCAAGCAAGGGCGGTCGGGAAGGTTTAACTGGGACAAGTCCCCAGCTGAGAATGGCTCAAAATATATATATCATCCGGGTGGTGTATACACACACACACACACACACACACACACACACACACACACACACACACAGGCTCCAGGAGCAAGCCACTGGTGCAAAACCATTTGTGTGTATTGGGTGGGGTGGGGGAAAAGTTGAAACCTATCAAATTGGGCATTCCCAAACTTTGCAAAAGGGGTGCCTCTGTTTCTGTGATCCGTGTACAAACGCCCCCATCAATAGAATGAAAATATTTTGTTAGGTTTCAGCCCAAAAGCCATTGATGCCTGGGTGTGTGATTTACAGGATCTATCAAAGCTGGGTATTCCCAAACTTTGCAAAAGAGATGAGTGTATTTGTGTGATATATATATATCACAGAAATTTGTATATATATATATACAAACACACCTTCCAAAAGAATGAAAATAAAAGATTTTGCTTAGGCTTCAGCCTGGGCCATAAGTAAATATGCCTGCCTCCCCCCCTCCAACATCTAAGAATTCCATTTTAACTGATTCCATCGAATTCAGCAAGGAACCAAGCTAGCAATACAGGGAGTCCTTGACTTACGACAGTTCATTTAGTGACTGCTCAAAGTTGCAATGGCCCTGAAAAAAATGGACTTATGACTGCAACCTTTGCAGCATCCCCCACGGTATCGTGATCAAAATTCAGACAGCCGACTCATATTTTATTTATTTTATTTTATTTTATTGAATTTCTATACCGCCCTACTCCCGAAGGACTCAGGGCGGTGCACAGCCATAAAATAAAACACATAGATATACAAAATTTAAAATCGAATAAAATGAATTAAATAAATTTGGCTGAATTAATACCCATAATTTAAAATACTCATATTTTAAAATACATTAAAAATTTAAAATTTACACTTAGAAGGGAGAAGATTTAGGCGAGGCCAGCTTGATGAAATAAAAGCGTCTTCAGCTCGCGGCGGAAGGGGCGTAGATCCGGAATCCTCCGTATCTCTGGGGGGAGCTCATTCCAGATCGTCGGTGCCCCCACAGAGAAGGCTCTCCCCCTAGGGGCCGACAGCCGACATTGTTTGGCCGACAGCACCTGGAGGAGCCCCTCTCTGTGGGAGCGTACTGGTCGGTGGGAGGCTGTTGATGGTAGTAGGCGGTCCCGTAAGTAACCAGGTCCTAAGCCACAGAGCGCTTTAAAGGTGGTAACCAGAACCTTGAAGCGCACTCGGAAGACCACCGGGAGCCAGTGCAGCTCGCGCAGGAGAGGTGTTTCATGGGAGCTCCATGTTGCTCCCATAACCACCCGCGCGGCCGCACTCTGCGCCAGTTGGCGCCTCCGGGTGCACCTCAAGGGGAGCCCCATGTAAAGAGCATTACAATAGTCCAGACGAGGGCATGAGTGACTGTGCGTAACGAGTCCCGATCTAGAAAGGGACGCAACTGGCGAATCAGGCGAACCTGATGAAAAATCCTCCCGGTCACGGCCGTCAAGTGCTCTTCTAAAGACAGCCGTGAGTCCAGGAGGACGCCCAAGTTACGAGCCCTTTCCGTGGGGGCCAATGATTCGCCCCCAATAGCCAGCGATGGTGCCAGCTGACTATATCGGGATGTCGGAAACCACAGCCACTCGGTCTTGGATGGGTTGAGCCTGAGCCCGTTTCTCCCCATCCAGATCTGTACGGCCTCCAGGCCCTGGGACATCACTTCAAGGGCATTGTTGGGGTGGTCCGGGGTGGAGATGTACAGCTGGGTGTCGTCAGCGTACGTACAGATGGTACTTCACCCCGAAACCACGGATGATCTCACCCAGCGGTTTTACATAAATGTTGAACAGAAGGGGCGAGAGAACCGATCCCTGCGGCACCCCACATATAAGGGGCCTCGGGGTCGATCTCTGCCCCCCTGTCAACACAAACTGCGACCGGTCAGAGAGAAAGGAGGAGAACCACCGTAAAACGGTGCCTCCCACCCCCAACCCTTCCAGCCGGTGCAGCATGATACCATGGTCGATGGTATCAAAAGCCGCTGAGAGGTCTAACAGGACCGGGACAGAGGAACAACCCCTGTCCCGAGCCCTCCAGAGATCATCAACCAACGCGACCAATGCCGTTTCCGTGCTGTACCCAGGCCTGAAGCCCGACTGGAACGGATCTAGATACGACGCTTCATCCAGGTACTGGGGTAGCTGTCGCGCAACCACGCTCTCAACAACCTTCGCAACGAAGCAAAGGTTGGAGACTGGACGATAATTAGCCAATACTGCCGGGTCCAGGGAAGGCTTCTTGAGGAGAGGCCTTACCACCGCCTCTTTCAGGGCGGCGGGAAAGACACCCTCACCCAACGAAGCATTTATAATCCCCTGGAACCAGCCTCGTGTCACCTCTCGGGAAGCCAGCACTAACCAGGAGGGACACGGGTCCAACAAACATGTGGTCGCGTTCAATCTACCCAGAATCCTGCCCACGTCATCTGGGGTCACAGGATCAAACTCATCCCAGATAACAGTCTCAAGACCTGTCTCCGTTACCCTCGCTGGATCTATCCCGTCAGAGTCCAGACCTGCCCGAATCTGAGTGATTTTGTCATACAGATACTGAACAAAATCCTCGGCTCTTCCCTCCAAGGGGTCCTCCCGCGCTTCCTGGTGGAGCAGGGAGCGGGTCACCCTAAACAGGGTGGCCGGGCGATTATCTGATGACGCAATAAGAGCAGTAAAATGAGTACATTTTGCTGCTTTTATCGCCACTAGGTAACTCCTAATATGGGGTCTTACCAGTGTTCGGTCAGATTCAGAAAGACTAGCCCTCCAACAGCTCTCTAGGCGTCTTTTCCGGTGCTTCATCTCCCTCAGCTCCTCGGTAAACCAAGGAGCCAGGCGAGATCGGCGCCGGGTTAGAGGCCGCAAAGGCACGACTCGATCCAGGGCTCCAGCAGCCGCCCTATCCCAGGCGGCCACTAGGTCCCCAGATGAGGCGTGAGCCAGAACCTCCGGGATTGGCCCAAGCTCCGTCTGGAACCTATCAGGTTCCATCAGGCGCCTGGGGCGGTACCATCTTACCGGTTCCGCCTCCCTGCAGCGGGGTGCCACGGTTTATGATGGTTGCAGTGTCCCCGGAAGTCACATGATCCCCTTTTACGACCTTCTGACAAGCAAAGTTAATGGGGAAGCCTGATTCGCTTAACAACCAGGTGACTAACTCATCCACCGCAATGATTCACTTAACAACGGTGGCAAGAAAAGGCGTAAAATGGGGCAAAACTCACTTAACAAATGTCTTGCTTAACAACGGATATGTTGGGCTCAATTTATTTATTTATTTATTTATTTATTGCGATTTATATGCCGCCTTTCTCCCTAGGGACTCAAGGCGGCTTACAAAATGACAACTTCAATACAAATCACAATACAATACCAAATTAAAATCAGTTGCGGTCGTTAAGTCGAGGACTACCTGTATTGTAAGGCTTCCTCCCTGAAGTGGAATCACGTTTTTGACCATTTTCCTCATGAAGATGTCTGGGCCTTCGTATCCGAAAATTTGAGTTTTAGTTTCCGAAATAGCCCCTGGAATTTCTTGACCTGGGTTAATTGGGATTGATATTTGTTCTCGGGGTGTTTGTGTCTGCAGGAGGGGGGGGGTCAAAAAAATCAAAATGGTGCCCACAATTGGAATCTCGAAGCCTTTCCCCTTTTTCACAGCGTTTTGAGTTCTCAAATTCTTTTTCAGGCATTGGAATCAGTTGAAACTGGAAATCTCGATGAAGAGACAAAAACTCTGGCAAAAGAAAATTAGGAGGAAACAGTGAGGAAAAAACCCTGCTCTAGATAATCTGGGTTTGCCCACTGGGCTGAATTGTTTTAATCATAGTTTGCATCCCAAGCCACCACTGGCTGGGTTTATGCATGATGCTAAGTCATAAACCATGGTTTAAAACAGGGGACCCCAAACTTGACAGCTTTAAGATTTGTGGACTTCAACTCCCAGAATTCTCCAGCCAGCATAGAATACCTGGCTGGAGAATTCTGGGAGTTGAAGTCCACAAGTCATGTTTGAAGATCTCTGACATAGAGCATAGCTGGCTGGAGAATTCTGGGAGTTGAAGTCCACGAGTCTTAAAGCTGCCATGTTTGAAGACCTCTGGTTTAAAACCATAATGACTGGATTCACAGGGCAGACTAAGAGCCAACTGAATTCTACGGCTTATGGTAAATTTAGTGGTGCCTCAGGGACACCCATCCTATCAGCCTGATAGCCTGCTGGCTGGTGGATTCTGGGAACTGAAGTCCGCACATCTCCAAGTTGTCGAAGTTGAAATAATACCGCTGTGGAGAATGGCTTGATCAGAAACGGAAGTATTTAAAAAATAAAGCCTTGATATTGTTGCCAATCCCCCAAATCCCCATTTCCTCCCGATCAGCTGGGACTCGGGAGGCAGAGAATAGATGGGGGTGGGGCCAGTCAGAGGTGATATTTACCGGTTCTCCGAACTACTCAAAATTTCCGCTACCGGTTCTCCAGAACTGGTCAGAACTTGCTGAAACCCACCTCTGCTTGGAACCCAGGACATTTTACCTTTTATTGGGGCAGTTGAAGGGGAGCTGCAAAGCCTGCAAGCTGACATGCCACTTAGAGGACCCAATATATTTTTATATATATATATATAGAAACCAAAGAAAGGGAGAGAGTTCCTTTCTATAAGGACAACTTTCCAAATTCCAGAAGAGATCCCAACTTAAACTCCTTAGTACTTTCAGTCATAGCTCAGCGAATGGCCAATTCTGCCAACTCCCTGACAACACAGAGATTCAAAGTTGCCGAGTCCAAACTTTTTGTTGCTAAGTGAGACATTTGTTGAGTTTTGCCTCATATTACAACCTTCCTTGCCACGTCTGTTAAATGAATCACTGCTGTTGTTATCACGGTCGCTAAGCGAATCAGGCTTCCCCCTTGACTTTGCTTGTCAGAAGGTCACCAAATGGGATCAGATGACCCCGGCAACACTTCAACCGTCATAAATATGAGTTAGTCGCTAAGCGCTCAAATTTTGATCACGTGGCCATGGGAATGCGGCAATGGTCGCAAGTGTGAAAAACAGTCGCAAGTCACTTTTTTTTCCGTGCCATTATAAGTTTGAACGGTCACTAAATGAACTGTCGTTATGCCGAGGACGACCTATATTTAAAGGTACCCAGGAAGTTGCTGGATTTATGAATCAACAGTGCCCTCTGGTGGCTGAGAATGGGACAAAACATTTTGTAAGCCAGATACAAATCACAGACTGGACAGTTAGATCTTCAGAATCTCCTAAGAAAACCCGGTTTGATTTTTCTGCCAATTTATTTATTATTTATTTATTTATTTATTATATTTCTATACCGCCTTTCTCCCGTAGAACTCAAAGCGGTGTACAGTCAAGAAAAATATAGACACACAAACATCATAAAATTGCTAATTAAAATTATTACTTAGTTTGGTCAATTTGAGGCTTCCTTGTGCTGCCTCCAATAGTTTGTCATCCATGCAAGGCTGAGATTCTGCTAACATCCCGTATTGCATTACGTACTGCATTAAAAGCAAGAACAATGGCCCACATCTCATCAATCGCACATCCCCCAACAACAAGTAGTCAAAATAGGAAACGCCAGGGGTGAAATGTAAAATGTGTTATTACCAATTCTGTGGGCGTGGCTTGGTGGGGGGGGGTAATGCGACTGGGTGGGCATGGCCAACTTTTAAAAAAAAAAACTTTTCAAAGCATTTTTTCTAATGCTTTGAAAAGCCTCTGCCGATCAGGCAACTCAGCTGGGATCGTCAAAGAGGCATTTTAAATGCCTCTCTGCTGATCAGGGAACTCAGCTGGGATCGTCAGAGACTTTTCAAAGCATTTTTTTTACCACCTCTTCGGCCAAGAGGTTGCAGAAAAAAATGCTTTGAAAAGCCTCTGAGGATCCCAGCTGAGCCACGCGATTATCAGAGGCTTTTTTTTGTTTTTTTACTTTTAGAAGCATTTTTTCGTTGGAAGAGGTTGTAGAAAAAATGCTTTTAAAAGTTAAAAAAAAGCCTCTGATGATCCTGCGGCTCAGCTGGGCATGGTGGGGGGGGCGCAGGGATTTTTGCTACCAGTTCTCCGAACCACCTGCTGCCATCGCTACCGGATCGGGCGATCCGGTCCGAACCGGGAGCATTTCACCCCTGGGAAACGCCCTATCAAACCCCCCACCTGTTCACAGTGATGTCCCCCAAGGAAGCGTTTTAGGACCCACACTCTTTATACTTTACATAAACGACCTTTGCGATCATATTATGAGCAACAGCGTTTTCTTCGCTGATGACGTACAACTATTCAACACCACCGACAAAGCTGCTACCCTACAAAAAGTCCTCGACTATCTGTCAGAATGGTCAAACAATTGGCAACTCCAAATCTCAACCAACAAATGTTCTGTATTACACATTGGCAAAAAAAAAAAAAAATCAAAACACAAAATAGAAGCTGGGCGGATACGACCTCGTAGACGACCCTCACTCGGTCAAGGACCTTGGAGTACTCATCTCAAAACGATCTAAGCGCCAGAGCTCACTGTAAGAGCATTGCCAAAAAGGCATTAAAAGTTGTTAACCGAATCTTGTGAAGCTGCTTCTCCAGTAATATTGTACTGCAAACTAGGGCATACAAAACCTTTGCTGGACCAATTCTCGAATACAGCTCTTCTGCCTGGAACCCGCACTGCGTATCGGACATTAATACAACCGAGAGAGTCCAGAGATATTTTACGAGAAGAGTCCTCCATTCCTCTACCCGCAGTAGGATACCTTATGCCACCAGACTCCAAATTTTGGGCTTAGACAACTTAGAACTACGCCGACTTCAGTCTGACTTAAGCGTAGTACATAAAATTATCTGCCACAATGTCCTTCCTGTCAATGACTACTTCAGCTTCAACCACAACAATACACAAGCACACAATAGATACAAACTGAAGGTAAACCGCTCCAAACTCGATTGCAGAAAATACGACTTCAGCAACAGAGTGGTCAATGCCTGGAATGCACTACCTGACTCTGTGGTTTCTTCCCCAAACCCCCAAAACTTTAACCTTACACTGTCTACTGTTGACCTCACCCCATTCCTAAGAGGTCTGTAAGGGGCGTGCATAAGAGCACCAGCGTGCCTACCGTCCTTGTCCTAATATTCCTTTTTATTTGTATCCATCTCATCATTGGCATCCTTCAGTCTCAAGAGAATGGTATCGTGCTCTGGAAAGAGGTCCATCTCCATCTCATGTATTCATAATTATGTCTATAATTTTTTTTTTAATTTTTGATTTATATGCCGCCCTTCTCCGGAGACTCAGGGCGGCTTACAATGCGCTAAGCAATAGCCTTCATTCTTTTATATATTTATACAAAGTCAGCTTATTGCCCCCACAAACTGGGTCCTCAATTTACCTACCTTAGAAAGGATGGAAGGCTGAGTCAACCTTGAGCCTTGGTGAGATTTGAACCTGCAGTAATTGCAGGCAGCTGGTCTTAATAACCAGCTTAATAACAGGGTGCCTTAGACCACTGTACTACCAAGGCTCTTCTATAGATATATAGATATATGTTATCTAATACATGCTTGACAAAATAAATAAATTAAATAAATTAAAATAATAAAGTATTTTGCAACTCAAGAATTATTCACAGACTTATCTAACAATAACGGAGGGATTATTCTATCCCTTTCTTAATGTAGTTTTAGGATTGGGTTGGTTTTTTGGGAAGGAGCCAGCCGTGTGCTGCAGCTGCCAAAAAAGCCAACACAATCCTAGGCTGTATCAACAGGGAGATGGAATCAAGATCACATGAAGTGTTTCTACCGCTTTATCATGCCTTGGTAAGGCCACACTTGGAGTCCTGCATTCAGTTTTGGTCACCACAATATAAATGTATATATGGAAAGAGTGCAGAGAAGAGCAAGAAAGAAGATTAGGGGACTGGAGGATAAAACATACAAAGAACGGTTGCAGGAATTGGGTATGTCTCCAGTCTAGTGAAAAGAAGGACCAGGGATGACATGATAGCAGTCTTCCAATAATGTTGCCACAAAGAAGAGGGGGCAGAAGGCAGAATAAGAAGCAACAGATCAGGGGTGAAATCCAGCAGGTTCTGACAGGTTCTGGAGAACCGGTAGCGGAAATTTTGAGCAATTTGGAGAACCGGCAAATACCACTTCTGGCTGGCCCCAGAGTGGGGTGGGAATGGAGATTTTGCAGTATCCTTCTCCCAGGAGTGGGGTGGGAATGGAGATTTTGCAGTATCCTTCTCCCAGGAGTGGGATGGGAATGGAGATTTTGCAGTATCCTTCCCCTGCCGTGCCCACCAAGCCACGCCCACAGAACCGGTAGTAAAAAAAATTGGATTTCACCACTGCAACAGATGGAAACTAATCAAAGACAGAAGCAACCTGGAATTAAGGAGAAATTTCCTAAATGTTAGAACAATTAAACAATGGAACAATTTGTCTCCAGAAGTTGTGAATGCTGCAACACTGGAAGTTTTTAAGAAGATGTTGGATAACCATTTGTCTGAAGTGGTGTAGGGTTTCCTGCCTAAGCAGGGGGTTGGACTAGAAGACCTCCAAGGTCCCTTCCAACTCGGTTATTCTATTCTATTCTAATATGATGTAACTTTTTTTTTTTTTTAATTTGATTTATATGCCGCCCTTCTCCGGAGACTCAGGGTGGCTTACAATGCGTTAAGCAATAGCCTTCATCCTTTTGTATATTTTATGTAAAGTCAGCTTATTGCCCCCACAACTGGGTCCTCAATTTACCTACCTTAGAAAGGATGGAAGGCTGAGTCAACCTTGACCCTGGCGAGATTCGAACCTGCAGTAATTGCAGGCAGCTGGTCTTAATAACAGGATGCTTTAGACCACTGTACTACCAAGGCTCTTATAACTTGAGGGAGAGAGGTTGGAATATATTTATAATTATCATTTTTTGAATGTTTTTACCCCCTTTTCTTGCACCTTTTGTCTTTCCTTTCTTTTCTTTTTCTTCCTTTCTATTAGTATATGTTCCCTTTTTCCTTACTACCGGCTTAATATTATCAGTAAAAATTGTACGTGGGCAACATTGTACAGATACGACATCTGCAGTACGTAAGCTTATAACTTCCATGGTGAGTAGTCTGTAAATATAATAAAAATATCCACAAGTAAAAAAAAAAAAAAAAGGCAAGGTTAAAAATTAAACACTCAAAATTTCAGTGAAGCGTATAATGGATCGATAAATCTACAGGAAGTTCAGTTATGCATCTCATTTGTTTACTTTATTAAATTCACGCGCCGCCCGTCTCACCTACGGTTTACAACACCGTAGTAAAACCAATATCACTAGTCCGAATAAAAGCATAGATTAAAACCAGCATTAAAAACAGGTTAAAAACTTCCGAATAAAGATAAAAATTAAGGTACCAGATTCAAAATTCCAAATTCAATTCTTCCTGAAGAGTGGGAGCCAGTCTGATTTGGATCAGGCAGATGTTCCAAGGAGCGAGCACTGTGTCCTGATTAATCAGAAATCCCTCCTGGACAAGGATCACGGGTAGATTACAAGATCCCAAGGGCTAAGGCAATCAGAGTAGGTCCCCTTAAGTTGCAATTAGATCAGTGATCCCTTTGCAAAAATTGCCAGTTACTTAACACTAACAAAGAGGAGGGTTAAGGAGGACACAATAGCTGTCTTCCTGTACTTGAGGGGCTGCCATAAGGAATAATAATAACAGAATCTATTATTCTATAATTAGAAGGGACCTTGGAGGTCTTCTAGTCCAGCCCCTGCTCAAGCAGGAGACCTTGTACCAATTCAGACAAAAGGCTGCCCAGTCTCTTCTTAAAAACCTCCAATGATGAAGCACCCACAACTTCTAGTGGCAAGCGGTTCCACTGGTTAATTGTTTTCACTGTCAGGAAATTTCTCCTTTGTTCTAGGTTGCTTCTCTCCTTGATGAGTTTAGATTTGATTAGTTATAGAGAAGAGCAACCCAAGAGGATGAAGGGACTGGAGGCTAAAACATATGAAGAACGGTTGCAGGAACTGGGCCTGGGTAGTCTTCTTTCTTTCTTTTTCTTTCTTTTACACCACCCTACTCCCGAAGGACTCAGGGCGGTGAACAGGCACAAAATAAAACACATAGATACAAAAGTTAAAAGACATAATTAAAACCAGATTAAATAATTTAGCCCAAGACAATTAAAAAATCCCAATCATTTAAAACAGATTAAAATTGCAATTTAAAAATTTTTTAAAGCAGGGGAGAAAATTAGGCCAGGCTGGCTTGCTGGAATAGGAGAATCTTAAGAGCACGGCGGGCTCTTAAGCCATATCTCCGGGGGCAGCTCATTCCAGAGGGCAGGTGCCCCCACAGAGAAGGCTCTCCCCCTGGGGGCCGCCAGTCGGCATTGTTTGACCGACGGCACCCTGAGGAGCCCCTCTCTGTGGGAGCGTACTGCGTATGCTCCAAAGACAAATTCCTTGTGTGTCCAATCACACTTGGCCAATAAAAAATTCTATTCATTTTCTCTATTCCTATTCCTATTCCTGTCCCTGTCCTGTCCTGTCCTGTCCTGTCCTCTTCTCTTCTCTTCTCTTCTCTTCTCTTCTCTTCTCTTCTCTTCTCTTCTCTTCTCTTCTCTTCTCTTCTCTTCTCTTCTATTCTCTTCTCTTCTATTCTATTCTATTCTATTCTAACTGCAGCAAGAAAGTTCGTAGAATGGGGCAAAAAAATCACTTAATAAATGTCTCACTTAGCAACATACATTTTGGGCTCTATTACGGTCGTAACACGAGGGCTAGTTGTGCTTCAACCTGTAATTGTTCAACCCTAAAGGCAGAATTCAGCCTAAGCCAGAGGCTGGAGAGAGAGAAAAAATGTAAGTTTGTGTTTTCTTGCAGAATTTTCGCTTACTTGGCACAAATGAGCTTAGGTTAGAAAATGTTGTTCTCCCTTCTCCAAAACGATTCCGTTCCCCGTGAGAAATCTGATCCCCCTTATTCAAAGAATTATACGATTCCTCCCAGTGCTACAGATAAGC
>NW_027256886.1:1307026-1309526 GCF_029215685.1 Pituophis catenifer annectens | reverse complement strand
AAAGCCCAAGAAAAGGTTTATAGCGCCGGCTTCCAAATGTAGAAAAATGTTAGCTAGGGTCATTTGGGTCTAGCGGTTGAGGTGCTGGCTTAGGAAGCAGGGGGTGGTGGGATCCAGTCCAGTTTTTAGGCATGAAAGACAACTGGGTGAGTTTGGGCCAGTCTCTGTCTCCGTCTCGCTCTCCCTCTTTCTCTGCAATGGTGAAAAAAGGAAGGTTCTACATTTAGGCAAGAAAAACCAAATGCACAGGTACAATATATGTGGTACCTTGCTCAATAGTGGTGACTGTGAGAGGGATCTTGGAGTCGTAGTGGACAACCATTGAAATCTGAGCCAGCCGTGTGCAGCAGCTGCCAAAAAAGCCAACACAGTTCTGGGCTGCATCAACAGAGGAATAAAATCAAGATCACCTGAAGTGTTAATACCACTTTACAAGGCCTTGGTAAGGCCACACTTGGAATACTGCATCCAGTTTTGGTCGTCACGATGTAAAAAAGATGATGAGACTCTAGAAAGAATGCAGAGAAGAGCAACAAAGAAGATTAGGGGACTGGAGGCTAAAACATATGAAGAATGGTTGCAGGAACTGGGTATGTCTAGTTTAATGAAAAGAAGGACTACAGGAGACATGATAGCAGTCTTTCAGTAGTTGTGGGGCTGCCCCAAAGAAGAGGGAGTCAAGCTATTCTCCAAAACACCTGAAGGCAGGAGAAGAAGCAACGGGTGGAAACTAATCAAGGAGAGAAGCAACTTAGAACTAAGGAGAAATTTTCTGGCAGTTAGAACAATTAACCAGTGGAACAGCTTGCCACCAGAAGTTGTGGATGCTCCAACACTGGAAGTTTTTAAGAAGAGATTGGACAACCATTTGTCTGAAGTGGTGTAGGGTTTCCTGCCTAAGCAGGGGGTTGGACTAGAAGACCTCCAAGGTCCCTTCCAACTCTGCTATTCTCTTATTCTGAATTTGGGTGCCGTGCCTTGGGATTAATCCGTGCAACCGCTTGCCTCCAGAGGTTGTGGCTCCTCCAACACTGGAGGTTTGCAAGAAGAGATGGGACAGTCACTTTTTTTATTCTGTTTGAGCAGGGGGTTAGACTAGAAGACCTCCAAGGTCCCTTCCAACTCTGTTATTCAATTCAATTCAATTCAAAATTCAATTCAATTCAAAATTCAGAATAATTCAATTCTACTTTACTTTACTCTGCTCTACTCTACTCTACTCTACTCTACTCTACCCTACCCTACCCTACTTTACTCTACTCTACTCTACTCTACCCTACCCTACCCTACCCTACCCTACCCTACCCTACCCTACCCTACCCTACCCTACCCTACCCTACTCTACTCTACTCTACTCTACCCTACCCTACCCTACCCTACCCTACCCTACCCTACCCTACCCTACCCTACCCTACCCTACTCTACTCTACTCTACTCTACTCTACTCTACTCTATTCTATTCTATTCTATTCTATTCTAATTATTTCTCTCTCTCTCCTCTCTCTGTCTCTCTCTCCCCAATCCGCCTCATAGGGTTCTTGTTGTTGTAGGGGAAAAGGAGGAGGATGGAGTATTACACAGGTTCACCACCTTCAGTTATCTCTAAACGATAACGAAAGCAGGATAAAAATCAATTCAATAAATTGATTGTACAAATTTACCCTGGTCGTTGCAGGTTCTGTTGATGCAAAACATAACCATATACATGTCATCCTTTCCTCCTTCCTTCCTTCCTTCCTTCCTTCCTTCCTTCCTTCCTTCCTTCCTCCCTCTCTCCCTCCCTCCCTCCCTCCTCTTCCCTTCCCTTCCCTCTTCCCTGGTATAGTTTTAGGTGAGAAACTCAGATAGGAAACAGAGGTGTCCTGGTGCAGTTTGTAAACTTCGGTGCAACCATGTGAATGAACTTTCGTCTCTCTTTGAATAAACCAGTTGATGGACGAGGGTACCCAATGCACATGGGTAGTAATTTCTTGGATGGCCCATACAGGATGGGGAGTATGGGTACTGAAGTCTGACAGAACCAGAGCAGGCCCCTTTGGGAAGACTCCAAGGAAGTTAAAACTGTATGTCTCAATCTCGGGCCATTTGAACATGTGTGGGCTTCAACTCCCAGAATTCCCCAGGCAGCAATTACCTCCCCCCCCACTCCCTCCAAGGCTGTGCTGTGGAATTCTGGGAATTGAAGTCCACGTCTCTTCATGTGGCTAAAGTTCAGAGATGTAAGAACTCGCTTTGAAAGAAACTGTTGTGTTGTGCTGCCATCTAGTGGCCATACGTGTGAACAACTCTGAGGGTCTGGTCTATGGAGGATTTTGATGGCTGGTTTTATAAGTCGAGGGTCCCTCTGTTGGTCTACACAAGAAGCAGGGAATCCTGGGAGTTGAAGTCCACTCAGTCCGCTTTAAGACTTGTGGACTTCAACTCCCAGAATTCTCCAGCTGGCTACGCTTTAAGACTTGTGGACTTCAACTCCCAGAATTCTCCAGCCGGCTACGCTTTA